>NC_143191.1:44020416-44330000 GCF_051530095.1 Phoenix dactylifera
CCGAGGGTTAGGCCTCAGGAAATTCTTCCGGCGCTAGGCCAGGCATCCGAGGGTTAGGCCTCAGGAAATTTCGCTCATTGGTCGGCCAAGGCTGGCGCAAGCCGAGGCGACCGGTCGGGGCTTCAGGCTAGTCTGCTCCCGGGATGATCATCGGGTTAGCCTGGCATCCGAGGGCCGAGCCTCGGAAAATTCCGCTCGTTGGTCGGCCAAGGCTGGCGCAAGCCAAGGCGACCGGTCGGGGCTTCAGGCTAGTCTGCTCCCGGGATGATCATCGGGTTAGCCTGGCATCCGAGGGCCGAGCCTCGGAGAATTCCGCTCGTTGGTCGGCCAAGGCTGGCGCAAGCCGAGGCGACCGGTCGGGGCTTCAGGCTAGTCTGCTCCCGGGATGATCATCGGGTTAGCCTGGCATCCGAGGGCCGAGCCTCGGAGAATTCCGCTCGTTGGTCGGCCAAGGCTGGCGCAAGCCGAGGCGACCGGTCGGGGCTTCAGGCTAGTCTGCTCCCGGGATGATCATCGGGTTAGCCTGGCATCCGAGGGCCGAGCCTCGGGGAATTCCGCTCGTTGGTCGGCCAAGGCTGGCGCAAGCCGAGGCGACCGGTCGAGGCTTCAGGCTAGTCTGCTCCCGGGATGATCATCGGGTTAGCCTGGCATCCGAGGGCCGAGCCTCGGGGAATTCCGCTCGTTGCTCGGCCAAGGCTGGCGCAAGCCGAGGCGACCGGTCGGGGCTTCAGGCTAGTCTGCTCCCGGGATGATCATCGGGTTAGCCTGGCATCCGAGGACCGAGCCTCGGGGAATTCCGCTCATTGGTCGGCCAAGGCTGGCACAAGCCGAGGCGACCGGTCGGGGCTTCAGGCTAGTCTGCTCCCGGGATGATCATCGGGTTAGCCTGGCATCTGAGGACCGAGCCTCGGGGAATTCCGCTCGTTGGTCGGCCAAGGCTGGCGCAAGCCGAGGCGACCGGTCGGGGCTTCAGGCTAGTCTGCTCCCGGGATGATCATCGGGTTAGCCTGGCATCCGAGGACCGAGCCTCGGGAAATTCCGCTCGTTGGTCGGCCAAGGCTGGCGCAAGCCGAGGCGACCGGTCGGGGCTTCAGGCTAGTTTGCTCCCGGGATGATCATCGGGTTAGCCTGGCATCCGAGGGCCGAGCCTCGGAGAATTCCGCTCGTTGGTCGGCCAAGGCTGGCGCAAGCCGAGGCGACCGGTCGGGGCTTCAGGCTAGTCTGCTCCCGGGATGATCATCGGGTTAGCCTGGCATCCGAGGGCCGAGCCTCGGGGAATTCCGCTCGTTGGTCGGCCAAGGCTGGCGCAAGCCGAGGCGACCGGTCGGGGCTTCAGGCTAGTCTGCTCCCGGGATGATCATCGGGTTAGCCTGGCATCCGAGGACCGAGCCTCGGAGAATTCCGCTCGTTGGTCGGCCAAGGCTGGCGCAAGCCGAGGCGACCGGTCGGGGCTTCAGGCTAGTTTGCTCCCGGGATGATCATCGGGTTAGCCTGGCATCCGAGGGCCGAGCCTCGGAGAATTCCGCTCGTTGGTCGGCCAAGGCTGGCGCAAGCCGAGGCGACCGGTCGGGGCTTCAGGCTAGTCTGCTCCCGGGATGATCATCGGGTTAGCCTGGCATCCGAGGGCCGAGCCTCGGGAAATTCCGCTCGTTGGTCGGCCAAGGCTGGCGCAAGCCGAGGCGACCGGTCGGGGCTTCAGGCTAGTCTGCTCCCGGGATGATCTTCGGGTTAGCCTGGCATCCGAGGGCTGAGCCTCGGGGAATTCCGCTCGTTGGTCGGCCAAGACTGGCGCAAGCCGAGGCGACCGGTCGGGGCTTCAGGCTAGTCTGCTCCCGGGATGATCATCGGGTTAGCCTGGCATCCGAGGGCCGAGCCTCGGAAAATTCCGCTCGTTGGCCACGCGCCTGTCGCTTGCCGCTCGACGGGATTTCTCCGTGGCCAGCTACGATCGTGTTTCTCCTATTCTCCAAGCGTCGCCTGGAGAACACCAGAAGGGTATTAAATGCTAATTGAGGCGTTACCTGGGAAATCGGATCGCCAGTTACTGCTTGCAAGGAGTGTCAGTTAAGCGGCCGCGATACGCGCGCTCTTCGAGGCGGATGCGGCCTGGGCGCGAGCGGAGATACATGGGCCGTGGGATACACACCGCCCGGAGTGTCCTGCATGAAGAATGCAATTAAGGAGAACGACGCTTAGGAGATCGTGGGAGGATACGCCTCGAGAGCTGGAACGGCTCCGGATCAATCGCCATCACCGCTCTAGCCTCGTCGATGCTCGGGGCCTCCAGGGTCCAGGTAGATTGCCCTCGACAAGTTGTGCGCCTCTGCGCTCACCAAGCGGGACAACCTGTCGGCCCTAGCATTTTCGCTTCTGGGGACCTGCTGGATGTCGACACTGCCGAGATCGGGAATGAGTGCTTGCACCTTCCGGACGTAGTTCTGCATGGTCGGGCTCCGGGCCTCGAACTCCCCACGGACCTGCCCGACCACCAGCTGGGAGTCGGTGAAGACCTTCAAACGCCGGATGCCGAGCTCCCTGGTGAGTTTGAGTCCCGTGACTAGGGCCTCGTACTCCGCCTCGTTGTTGGTCACTGAAAATCCAAATCTCAAAGCATACTCGGCTATCACTCCATCAGGACTGGTAAGGACCAGCCCGGCTCCTCCACCCTCGGGGTTCGACGACCCATCGATGTGAAGCGTCCAGGTCGGGAGGTCGAGGCTGGGCGTTTCCGGTGGTCTAGGTTCCGCCTCCTGCACCGTGCACTCAGCGAGGAAATCCGCGAGCACCTGGGCCTTGATGGCGGGTCGAGGCTGGTAGCGGATGTCGAACTCACCGAGTTCTATTGCCCACTTCACCAGCCGTCCCGCATTCCCGGGGTTGCTGAGGATCTGTCGTAGTGGTTGATCAGTTAAGAGGGTGACAGAATGGGCTTGGAAATAGGGGCGAAGTCTCCTGGTCGCGGTCAGCAGCGCGAAGGCGATCTTCTCAGCCTTCGTATACCGCGTCTCGGCATCCCTAGGACCCGGCTGATGTAGTACACGGGCTTCTGGAGCTTTGCCTCTTTCCGAACCAGCACCGCACTGACCGCGGTTGGGGAGACCGCCAGATAGAGGTAGAGCATCTCCCCTTCTTGCGGCTTGGACAGTAGGGGAGGAGACGCCAGGTATTCCTTGAGCTGGTCGAATGCTGCTTAACATTCGGCCGTCCAGAGGAAGTCTTTCGGGCGTTTTAACACCTTGAAGAATAGTTGGCAGCGTTCGGCCGATTTTGCCACAAATCGTCCAAGCGCGGCGACCCTTCCAGCGAGCTCCTGAACCTCCTTTACTTTGGTCGGAGGGGACATACCTTGGATGGCCTTGATTTTGTCCGGGTTGGCTTCGATACCCCGCTGGTTGACAATGAAACCGAGGAACTTCCCGGCCGAAGCGCCGAAGGCGCACTTCGCTGGGTTCAGCTTCATGCGGAACTTCCGCAAGGTGGTGAAAGTCTCCTCCAAATCCGCGATGTGCTGGTCTGCATGGCGGCTCTTCACCAGCATATCGTCCACGTACACCTCCATGTTCCGGCCGATTTGCTCTTTGAAGATTTTGTTGACGAGGCGCTGGTAAGTGGCGCCAGCATTCTTCAGACCAAAGGGCATTACCTTGTAGCAGTACAGCCCCCGGTCTGTTATAAAGGCAGTTTTCTCCTCGTCCTGTGGGGCCATCATTATCTGGTTGTAACCGGAGAAGGCGTCCATGAAAGACAGCAGCTGATATCCGGAAGTCGCGTCGACCAGTTGGTCTATTCGCGGAAGCGGAAAGCTATCCTTAGGGCACGCCTTGTTCAGGTCGGTATAGTCGACGCACATCCTCCACTTCCCGCTCGCCTTCCGGACAAGTACAACATTTGCCAGCCACTCGGGGTAGCTTACCTCCCTTATGAATCCTGCCTCCAAGAGCTTGTCTACCTCCTGGTCGACTATCCGGATCCGATCCGGGGCACAGTGTCTCTTCTTCTGCTTTATTGGTCGGTGGGTCGGGTCGACGTTGAGGGCGTGAGAAATGACCTCCGGGTCGATCCCAGGTACATCGGCCGCCGACCAGGCAAATACATCGGTATTGGCTCGGAGGAATTCCACCAACCGGGCCCGAGCTCCCGGATCGAGATTGGCGCCGACCCGGACCGCCCGGTCGGGGCGGCCTTCCTCGAGGGGGACTTCGACCACACCCTCGGCCGGCTCCCCCTGCCGCAAGGCCACCTCGTCTCTGGCATCAAGGGACTCGACGCTTAGGGCTTCCACGTGCTTCTTCCCTTTGAGGGTTGCTAGAAAACATTGCCGTGCGGTCGGTTGGTCACCTCGGACCTCTCCGATCCCGACCGCCGTGGGGAACCGCATGAGCAAGTGGTACGTGGAGACCACCGCGCGAAGGGCGTTCAGCCCGGGTCGCCCGAGGATAGCGTTGTAGGCCGAGGGAACACGGACGACCAAGAACCCGAGTCGCACCGTGGCTTCTGCGGGTGCGACGCCCGCAGTCACAGGCAGCTCAACGACACCTTCCGCCGGGACAGCGTCACCGGTGAATCCTACGAGGGGGGTGGACATTTTGTGCAACAACTGTCTGGACAAGCTCATCATGGCGTCATCGTGGGGAGTCTGAACCCCCTTTACATCCTCATCAGAAAAGGTGATTACATTGCCGACCCTCTGCCTCTTTACGACGGCCGTCCCTGACGCTTCCGTCGAGCCCCCTGCGTTCCTCACGGGCCGAGAGCAGCCCCCAGTGATAGTGTGAATCACGCCCGCAACGGGTCGATTCTGCTCCCGAGGCTCCGGAGGAGCCGGGTCGGCCGGACGCGGGTCTGCGGGGGGACGTCGGTCGCTCACATATCGACCGAGATGCCCCCGACGGATAAGGGCCTCGATCTCGTCCCGAAGCTGGAAGCAGTCCTCTGTGTCGTGGCCGTGGTCTCGGTGGTACTCACAGTACGCCCGGGAGGGCCTCTTTCCAGGGATCCTTCGTATCTGTCTCTGGGCCGGGAGGTCCTCCCGCCCCTTGATCTCCATAAGGATCTGGGCCCGGGGAGTCAGGAGAGGGGTGTACCGGTTGAAACGTCGGGGCGGAGAACGAGGGCGTGGGGCGCCGTGGTTCTTCGCCGGTGTCGGGCTTCTGCGCTGACGCTGGGGCGTCGGGCTCCTCCTCTGGCGTGCCTCTTTCCGCCTTTTCTTCCCAAGCTTTGGAGGGATCTCGGCAGCCTCCTTGCTCCGGTGGGCGGCCGCCTCCTCGGCGTCCGCATACTGGTTCGCCCGGGACAACAGCTCTGGGAAGCTCCGCGGCAGGCGTTTGCCCAGGGAGAAGGTGAGCCTGCCCTTCCGGAAGCCACGCTTCAGGGCTGAAAGAGCTACCTCCTGACTCAGGTTCCGGACCTCCAGCGTAGCCCTGTTGAAGCGGGTAAGATAATCCCGCAGGCTTTTTCCCTCGTTTTGCCGGACGTCAAAGAGGGAGTCGGAGACCAGTCGCCGCCGGCTACTGACGGCGAAATGAGTGATGAAGAGGCGAGTGAACTGGTCGAAAGACCGGATTGAGTCAGCCTCCAGCCCGGCGAACCACGCCCTCGCCGGGCCACGGAGGGTTGCCGGGAAGGCCTTGCAGAGAAGGGGATCTGATGCTCCGTGGAGGAGCATAAGGGTCCTGAAACTCTCGACGTGATCCCGCGGGTCTGCCGCCCCGTCATAGGGCTCGATCGCCGGCATTTTGAACCCCGGGGGATTCGGAGTTCGCAGGATCCTCGAGGCAAGTGCCGGCTGGGAGGAGATCTCTAAGTCGGCGAAGGGATCTTTGGAATGGCCCTTCAGGACCTGGAGTTGTCGGTGGAGATCGTCCACCCGCCGGTCCAGGGAGCGCGACCGGTGGGTGGGAGATAAGGAGCGGCGAGTGGGGGACCGACTGGAGCGCGGGTTCCTCGAGGACTGGGGGGTCTGGGAATGCGCCCGGGCCCGCCTCTCGTACCCCGCGCAGCTCCGATGGGAAGGTCCCGGCAGAATAGACCGTGCTCGAGAATCCTCCTCGCGCCGGCGCTCCTCCCCATGGGAGAGGAAGGAGCGCGGGTTGAGGAGGACAGGCGAGCGCTCAGGGAGCAGTGGCTCCTGAGCCCGCTGTGGCGCCCGGGACATCGCGCCCTGCAGATTCTGCACCGCCTCCGCGAGGGTGCGAACCTGCTGGGTTAGCTGGTCGAACTGGGCGGCTTCGACCATCTGAATGGGCGGTGGGGCAGTGGAGTGTTGCTGAGAGCGTGTTGGAGATGCAGCGGCCTCCCGGCCAGTGGCGCGAGAGGCCCCGCGACCGGAAGCATTGGAAGCTCCACGACCACCTCGCCGTGCCATTACGATCGCTCTGAGATCCGGCCCTTCCTCTAGCGCCAACTGTTGCTGGTGGTCCAAACCGAGAACGATTGGCACAGCGGTGTGAACGGGGTTCCCTTTGAGTTGCTTTGGTTGCGCTCCGCCCTCCGCCGTGAAACCTGCAAGCAAGCCTCGCACCACCACCGGGGTAGTGGGGGCCCTCCGACGATCAAGTCAGAGGAGATTAAAGGAGAAGGAGAAGGAGAAAGTAGCAGGTGAGATGATACTCTGGAAGATATCTCTTACCCTCCCCCTTCTCCCCCAGCCTCATATATATCAGGCTGGGGGGTTTTTCCGGGGATTCGTCATCGTGTGGCACGATGGGGCTGCCACTGACGTGGCCGTTACAGGGCGTCGTGGGGCAGCGCTGGGTACAGCCATGGCAGGGCATAGTGGAGCTCCGCTTTGTACGGCTGTTACAGGAGATCGTGGGGCAGCGCCGGATACGGCCGTTACAGGGAGTAGTGGAGCAGGGGGCCGCGGCGTGCCTCAGAGGAACAGTCTGTTGTTGTCGAGAGATTGCCGACTCGGGGTCGGATTGCTGGATCAAGGGGCAGCCGACTCGGGGTCGGGCTGCGGAGCCGAAGATATCCGACCCGGGGTCGGATTGCTGGATCAAGGGGCAGCCGACTCGGGGTCGGGCTGCGGAGCTGAAGATATCCGACCCGAGGTCGGATTGCTGGATCAAGGGGCAGCCGACTCGGGGTCGGGCTGCGGAGCTGAAGATATCCGACTCGAGGTCGGATTGCTGGATCAAGGGGCAGCTGTAGTCTTCCTGGGCGCGCGTGCCGGTCACGTGGGGCATGGTGGCTAAGTTCCTCCGTAACAGTTTATATATATATATATATATATATATATATATATATATATATATATATATATATATATATATATATATACTCATGCTATCTAACGACGTTAAAAAATTAACGGTTTCAAATTAGAACGACTAAAATACCCTTAATGAGTAGACATACAAATGGATTACGATTCCGATAGCATGAGAAGAAGACAGGAACAATAGCATAATTTTAAAATTTTATTTTATTTTTAATTAATATAAATATGATTTTTTTTAATACCGTTGGAACAACCGTTATATTACGGGTATTTGTACAATAACATAATTTTACGAGGATATAAATGTAAATATTAATTTTGGAAAGGTATTCATATAAAATTTGAAATTTAAAAATATATTTATGCAGAAAACTCTTATAATATGTTAAGGTGTTGATGGAGAGCCGTCCGCCTTCCGGAGAGACGATGCGGCATCCATCAACGAAATTCTGAGGTGCAAAAGTCCCACAACAGTGGATGAGGTTTTCTTCCTTTTCTTTGGACTAGGTGCTTGTTTGAGTTTGTCGCACTCAACATAATGTAAGGCCCATTGTTGAGGTGACTCTTATCTTTAATGCATCTCTTCGTGTGACGTGTGGTTTTCTCTTTTCTCATTTTCTTCGCTTTTTGTCATCCATAACAGTGCCCGTCTTTAGTTGGCTATTATTTTTCAAGGGATGGGGACAAGTCTTCTTCGTTTTATGCTTATCCTTGGAATTCAACATCATTTTTCAACATCATAAACCGTAAGTGTTACAGACTTTTACGCTTTACGCTAAGGTTCTGTCTATCATGAAAGACTGGTTACGGCTCTTAATTGAAAATATGAAACATGTAAGTCAAAAAGAATCATGCTGGATAGCGTGTTGTTTAACTGGTTCTTACGTGTAAAGCTGGGGTCACTTCATAACTTGGACATAGCAGCAGAAACCATGGCTCTAGTCCTTACAGGTAGGGTTTTGAAATCCCATGCATGTTTTGAGCTGGAAGTGATGGAATGAGATGCTCTTTTTTTTTTTCCCCTGTTTCTTTGAGAAATAGAAATTTTACTTTTGCTCCAGTGAATCCATCACCATGCAAAGAGTTTTTTTTTTATATTTTTTAATTAATTTTAAAAAAATGATCATCTTCTTCCTCCCCTCCATCAACTCTGCAGCACTAAAAAAAAACTTAATTTTTTTTTCCGTAATAGCAATATTGAGATGATCAATTTCTTTTACCAAAATATCCCTCATAATTGGTATAGAATTAAAGATCTAGCTTAGCCACTAAGTTTTCAACTTGAGATGGACTCACAAATGCTTATATACTCAGTAGTGGAATATTGACCAATAAGACACAAAAGAAAAAAACCAACTGATATTCTTCAGTTTTTCTTTGTTAAAATTTAATTATAAATTATGTCCTGAACAATTTTTGAATCTGATCTTATTTTATCAGCGGATATTTTGAGATCATAGTTTTTAACTAAATCAAGATAAGACTATATATCTATATTCTTTGAACCTTTTTTTTCTAAGCCTTCCACCATAGAGATCAAGTTTCATCCCGGCATCAGCAAGCTGCGGAGTTGGCGGAGGCATCACGGCATCAAAACTCGAGCATTGCAAGAACAACCCTTGCAAGGTTCCTTGCACGCAGAAGTCCAGCCGTCGAAGAAGAGAGCCGGCAGTCTTTATCACGGTGGCAATAATGCTTTCGAGGGTGGGAGCCAGCATCAACGTCGGTCACGAGCGCCGGACAAGCGGTGGTAACGAGGCATGACGTTGAGAGAAACCCGTTGAGTCGTTAGCGACAGCCGGCGGTTGGTTTGGGGGCCCAGCCTTATCGGCGGGGGGCAGCAAAATAATTCATATGGTAGGTGTTCCCCTCTCTAACTCTCACAGACCTAACTCTCTCTTAACTCTCACAGACCTAACTCTCCCTAACTTTCACAGACCGATCGTTTGTTGATATCCACCATTCTATCAAATCATGCGGAACTAGAACTAACTAATTAGTGTTCATTTTCAATCTAGACTTTGGTAGTAAAATTTGCTCTTCAATGATGGTTAGAGGTATGCCGCTCTTAGTTCAGAGAATCAGAGTTAACTAGGGTTAGTCCTAATGATAGGATTAGGTTGTTGTAAGTAATAACAATCTGGATCATGAACCTTAATATGATTAAACTTGGTTCTACAAAATCTGCAATATTATGATATTGTGGTTATGATAATATCAGTCGAGGTCGAGGGATAAATCAGTTCTTTACATAATTATTTAACTTTACTATTTCATTCGTTAGAAATTACAGGAAAATTATTGATTGAACCACGTCCACTAGCTCAACAGCGGATCAGTCCAACTACAAATCAACACATAGGCCTGTATTCCTCTATTTTTTGTTCTTTTTGAACTTGTTTGTTTCTTAGAAAAAGAAAGAAGAAAGTGTGGTCGACGAAAAATAGAGAATTACCTCATATTTTGTTGAAGTTTTTATAAAAGAGAGATAAAAAAGTAGCTTTTTCATGAAAATAAATTTTTTATTTTATAGAAAAGAAAAACCTATGTCGGACATGGAAAAGTGATTTTACGATGCACTGGAAATAGAGATAATTTTTTTTTCAAAAAGTGTTCTTAAGTTTTTAGATATAATAGGGTAAGTTCTTTTTCTTTATTAAGAGCATAACAAATATGTTACACAGCTTCTCCAGAAAAATAGTTGTTTAACCAAACATAAGCTACTGTAAAATATGATGAATCAACCAAACATAAAAAAACTTAAATATTCAGACATTATAGATCTTTCTCAAAAAAATATTTTAATAGAGTTTTTTTTTGTTATTTATGCTTTCTTCGTATCAGGACCGGCTCAATTCTTAGGCGACTGCTCTTCTCCCAAATGCATTTATTATAGTGAGTTCAAAGATGAGCGTCCAAATACATTGAGGCTCCATGCTTTGGAGCCTCAAATACTACATATCTTTATAGTTATAAATGTACCGAGACCTTCAAAAATATTTATGTTGAAAAATTTATTATTATTATTTTATTTATGTATTGAAGTTCTAAATGTATTTACGTTGGGCTTTAAGTATGTTTTAGGGCTCCAAGTGCATTGGGCCGCTTCATCATGAGGCGGCGGACTTGACCCCACCAATAAATTCTTTGAATCAAGATTCCGTTGGAGCTGTTTGATTTGTCAAATCTCAATAACGCTACAGGGAAGACGACCGCCAGGTGCCTCGCAGCCAATCATCTTCCGGCAACGGCCTTCGGTTTCATGCTCCTGGGGCCTACCTGTCGAGGCTTCGAACTGACATCTGTGAGCGGTCCGTGTACCCCAGATGGCAACCTATCGTTACGGGCGATCCGGTCGCAGATTGGGTTGGTTGTCACGCGGGGTTAGCATGAATACTTTGACACCGGGGGTCTAACTCGCATGAAAGGTACTCATAGCTGAAGTTGATAGCATCAGGGGCCGCTTATACTCTGATCAGATGCAGGACACAGCAACATCGTGTACTTATTCCTGGACATTAATCCACTGATCCACGTATCCCAATTGAGTGTCGTTGCTGAGAGTTAGGATGTTAGCAGACCGAACAAATTCTGGTTGCTGTAGCCATCGGAGGTGTTCGTTTTTCTCTCTTTTTTGTTGGGATGCCACGATGGGCGATTTGAGACCAAGATTTATAATAAGAATAATTCCATACACAGGGTTAAGAAACTAAGATTTCAACGAGCATGATGGTTTGGATTGGGTTTAGCAATAGACATACCTAAACCCAAAACCTAAAATCCGAAAACTAGTTAAACATATATACCCATATCCAATATTTGACTTTAAAAAGATTAAGAATAGAGTTGGGTTGGGTTTCGGGTTGTTTTGGTGCATTTTTGGACTATTATTTCAAATTATTTTATACATCCAAAGTGCTATATATCTCGTGAATTGAATATCAAAAATTTATCTGAAAAATTTATCTTTAAAATTATTATTTTCATTGCCTTACCTGCCATGTAATTAATCGAAATATATGAAGAACAGGTTATTATGTTAGCGATATCTATCACCAAATAAGAATATTACACAACAAAGAGATTATGAATTAGTGAATAATGTGCCACCTCCGGAATTGTTGATAAAAAAAAAATAATTTTTGCTGGATAGTTTGTTTAGCGAGACGGGAAAAGAGTTGTTTAGGTTAATTAGCAATAAGTCACTGTTATCTTAATATTAATTTTGATGGTGATTTGCAACAGCATCAAGCTCAAGCTGTTGCTAGGTTTGGAGTTCGAGATCATGCTACTCATGCAATTTTGTGTTGCATGAGTCTTCTTTTCTTAGAAAAGCAAGGAAAGACATCCAAATATCTAGTACATAGTCTAAACACACATCTGGATGGAAGGAAACTCGAACAACAACTATAACTTGGTTGCCACCTGATACTAGAACCCAGAGTAGTATATATGCATGCCGTCCCACCCTAGAAGATATTTGGCTTCTTTCAACTAATCTCGAGAGGTTCTCGACCTTCATATCCATGCAGAAAGGATAATAAGATTGGAGATTGGTTAGCCCTATCGGGGGAAATTTCTATATGGGATTATCCTAACAAGGTCAGAGATTTGTTATGTGCTGATTCTCTTGAAGCTTCTTGTTTAAAGAAAAACAAATTTAAACACAACGGCATGACCTGGGACACTTCCATCTGTTAATCTACCCGGAATTTTGAATTAGCTAATAAAACAAAGGAAACATATAAAATCTGAAAACCATCCCCATTTAGCTCGATCAATGCTTCCAAATTGCTCTAAAGGATGTCAATTGAAGACCCAATAATTTATATCTCGATGTATACCATTTGCATGATTTTGGCCCTACTGCAAACATTCTTATTCTCTCAATCGTATGGTATAGTAGCACTCACTAACGTCAATTTTACATTAACATTTGATGCTGATGGTCTCCCCATTATTGCAAGCCGAGTCCTATTCATCTTTTGGAGGTATGTTAAAACGTTTAAGTCATTTTCGCAATTGGATTGGTGGATGATGGGTTCTAGTTTCCTTGCCTCACCATTTCTTTTTGAATGAATGGACAAAAGTTTCTCTTAGAAAAAGAAAGAAAACAACCACAAAATACACTCTCATTTACTCCATCATCTTCGAAAAGCCGTGTCAACCACAAACAACTAATTATCAGCCAAAGAAAGCCAAGATAATTGGGACACATCTCGCCTACTTATTGGATACTCTAAACGAGCCTGGAAATGCAAACAAACGTCAGTTGTTGTACTAATCTGCTCACTTTCTCCACTCTCCTTGTGGCAAATGGTGCAAAAGCGTACACTTTATATTCCGATTATCTATGATAGTGTCCGTGTGCTTCATTTACTTTGGTTATGTCGAATAAGAATGACGAAAAATTGAAAAGAAAAGGAAAGAAAAGAAAAGAAGCAAGCCATGGTGTGTTCACTTTTCAAAACATTATCCATAATTTTTATAAAGAAAACTGGGTTCCAGAGGATGAGAAACTTCCCATGGAGGTCACATCACGCAGGCAAGAATGGCCGAACCCGTTCATGGGATCCAACATTACGGGAATTAAACTGGGCCCACTTGGGTGTTCACTCAAGAATATGGCTCGACACTTGGCAAGTTCCCATTTACTAACTTGGCCTTATGTGGAGTTATTACAATGGTGGAAGCTGTTGGCGTGTCCCTCCTCACGTGGGACCCATCTTATTTAATTTTAAAAAGAAAATAAAGATGAAACCACGAGTGTCCCCTGGAAAGAGAAAGAAAAAAAAGAAAGAAAGAAAGTAGAAGTAGAAAGGGTGGTATTTTGTTAGATAGTCGGATAGTTTACTGTATTCAGATTTAGCTGAAATTTCAATATATTGTTTTCAATATTGAGAGCTACAGATTGAACGGTTTGGATCTTTAAAAAATCTTCCTTATTGATTATTTCAAATATCAACAATTGGTGAGATCTATCCTCGATTTTGTTGTTTATTATTGAAATCCGTTTTATTGGTGATAAATATTCTTGTTGTGAAAGCTAAGATTAAATTTTATTGATATTTGTGCAGCCTCTACTTGATCTTGAGAGGGTCTATTGTAATTCTATTATTTTAAATAGTAAAAGTTTTGGGCTGGACTAGGTCCCATGGTTTTTTTTCTTCATATAGATGGATTTTCCACGTTAAAAATTGTGTTGTCTTTTGTTTCTTGATTGCTTGATTATTTTGCATATTGATTGCTTGAGTAGATTATAAAGATAATTGTTGCTTGGTGAGTAATATCCTATTTAATTACACAAAGAGGGAAAGAAGTTTGCGGCATAATTTTTTTTTGACTACATTTTTTCCAACAAAGTAGTATCAAAACAGATTGCTAGTAGCTGAATTTTTCTTGTGTTGATTAAATGGAAGAGCATTCAGGTGGGACTATGGTTCAACTCACATCTTTCAAGTATTCAATTTGGAAACCTCGAATGAAATATTTACCATTTTGTAAGATTCTATTGAAGGAGATAGTGCCAAACCAAAGTGACAAAACTTGAAAAGAGTGGGAGAAAATGAATAGAAAGACGGTTGGATTAATTAGGCAGTAGATAGATAATAGTGTTCTTCATCATGTTGCTATAAAGACTAATGCCCATAGTTTATAGAAGAAATTAGAGAGTCTCTATGAGCAGAAGACTGCACATAATAAGGCATTCATGATCAGAAAGCTTGTGAATATAAAGGCTCTATTTGATAGAGCTGTTGGTGGTATAACTTTTTGACATAGAGCTTTTTGAAGTAGAGTTTTTATAAAAGGCTATTTGTTGTTGTGGAACTTTAATATGTGTTTGGTAAACAAACTAAGAATGTATTTTTGGTATGACAAAATGACCATAAAGGACGTTGCATAGTATTATATAACAGAGTATAAAAAATATAATATATATTAATACATAAATATATATAATACAGTATAATATTACTATAATGTAATACAATATTATTATAATATAGTAATATAATATTATATACAATAGCATAATAATATAATATAATTTGATATTATATAACATAACATATCAATATATTATGATATAATGTAATATAATATTATATTTATAGTATAATATAATAATAAAGGTATAAAATATTATAGTTATTATCATTATATATTAATATTTTATTAATATAATATTTTTAGCAACTAACTTTTGTAATTATAATATTTTATTGTGGGTATTTTGGTCCAAAAAAAATTATAAATCAAAACAACTTTCCGACGCATGCTAAAAGCGCTTTTTCGAAAAAGCTCCATTTTGGAGCTTCTCTCAAAGAAACAACTTCTAGATTTTTTTTACCAAATACCCCTATTCCATCCAAAAGCTTTTGGAGGTTAGAAAGTACTTTCTGGCCTACCAAAAGCTCTGCCAAATAGGGCCGAAGTATAAGGAGGAAAGTTCAGTGGCTGAGCATTTGAATAAATCAGTTAAATACTATGAAAATGATATCAGATGATGAGTTGCAAGAATTATTGTTACTCAGCCCTTTACCTGATAATTAGAAAACTCTAGTTGTATCAGTTAGTAATTCAGCTTCTAATGGTGTGGTAATATTTGAAATGGTAAAAGATAGTATGCTTAATGAGAAGACCAGAAAAAGAGAACAAGGTGTAACTACACAATAAGAAGCATTGGTTACAGAAAGGCGGGAGGGGAGTAAAACTAGAATCTTGCAAAATTCTAACAATTATGATAAGTCAAGAGGAAGGTCCAAATTCAGAAAAAAGATCAAATGTTTTTATTATGGCAAGCCGGGGCACATAAAAAGAGAGTGCAGAAAATTGAAAAAAGAGTAATCAAGGGAAAGAGGTGAAGAAAAGGTGGAAAGAAATGATACAACAGAAGTTGCACTGATAGTGATATCGGTATTATTTGTGATGATGCTTATATACCTTACATGTCAGGATTGTACTTGGATTGTTGATTTAGGTGCCTCTTTCATATTACTTCTCGGTGGGACTTCTTTACATCCTACACTAGTGGTGATTTTGGCAGTGTGAGGATGGAAAATGATGGTGTAACTAAAATTGTAGGCACGGGAGACATTTGCTTAGAAACTGACATTGGGTGTCAACTATTGCTGAAAAATGTGAGAGTAATGTTCCAAATATCTACCTCCACTTCATCTCTGCTTCATCTCTACTAGAATACTTGATGATGAAGGTTACCACAATTACTTCGGTCAAGAAACATGGAAGCTTACCAAAAGTTTTCTAATGGTAGCAAGAGAAAAAAAATTAAGCACACTTTACATGATCAAGCAAAATTGTGTAAGGGGAAGATGAATGCAGTTGAAGACTCCTCTATTGAATTATGGCATAAGCGGCTTGGACATATGAGTGGGAAGGGACTTAATATTCTGGCCAAAAAGAAACTCTTTTCTATAAAAGGTATACCCCTAAAGACTTGGATAAATTATTTAGCTCGCAAACAATATAGAGTTGCATTTTATAAATCTCTTCTATATAGAAGATTACATGTTTTAGATTTAATTCACCCTGATGTTTGTTATTTTTATTGATGATCATTCTAGAAAAGTATGGACCTTTGTTTTAAAATTTAAAAACTAGGTGCTCGATGTATTTAAGCATTTTTATGCTAGTGTTGAAAGAGAAATAGGAAGACAACTAAAGTATATTTGAGCTGATAATGGTAGTGAATACCGAGGTCTATTTAAAAAATATTGTCGAGATCATGGCATCAGGCTATAGAAAATTATTCATAAAATACCTCAACATCATGGAGTTGCTGTGAGACCGAACCGTACTATTTGTGTAAAAATTCAGAGTATGCTCTCTCATGCTAAATTGCCTAAATTCTTTTAGGGTAAAGCAATGAGAACTGCAGTTGATTTGATCAACTTTTCTCCTTTGGTTCCTCTTAAAGGTGATGTGCCAGAAAGAATATGGCTTGGGAAGGATGTGTCATATGATCACTTGAGAGTGTTTGGCTGTAGGGCATTTATTCACAATCCTAAAGATGAGAGATCCAAGCTTGATAGCAAGTCTAAACAGTGTATCTTCCTAGGTTATGCACATGAAGAGTTTGGTTATAGATTACGGGATCCAATTGATAAGAAAGTCATGAGAAGCAAAAATGTTGTGTTAATAAAAAACCAGACTATTGAAGATTTTGTAACGGTTGAGAAGCCAAACTCTGTTAGTAGAAATTATGTTGATTTGGGTCCAGTGTCTCCAACCATGATGAATGATGACAACAGAAAAGATATATAGGAAAATGATGGTAACACAATTGATGAGCCCACACCTGACAATGATGTGCCGGATGAGTATGTTGAGCAAGTCTCTCTAGAACCACCATTTGAGCCTCAGTTGATAAGATCTACTAGAGAGCACCAACCTTCTCAGAGATATTCTCCTCGTGAGTATGTGATGATCACTGATGAGGGAGAACCAGAATGCTACCAAGTGGCTATCAATCACGAACAAAAAAGGGAGCGGTTAAAGGCTATGCAAGAGAAGATAAAATTCTTGCATGAGAACCACACATTTGAGTTGATGGAACTACCTAAGGAAAAAGGCACTCAAAAATAAGTGGGTGTTCAAGTTGAAGACTGAAGAAAATAGCTCACAGCCAAGGTACAAGGCATGGTTGGTTGTGAAAGATTTTGGTCAGAAAAAGGGTATTGACTTTGAAGGTACAGTCAAGATATCTTCAATCCAAGTTATTCTTGGCTCATCTGCAAGCATGAATTTAGAGATTGAACAACTTGATATGAAAACTGTCTTCCTCCATAGTGACTTAGAGGAGAAAATTTATATAGAGCTGCCAGAAGGGTTTGTAGTTAAAGGCAAAGAGTATCTCGTGTGCAGATTAAAGAAGAGTTTGTATGGGCTTAAGCAGACACCTTAGCAGTGGTATAAAAAGTTTGATTCATTTATGATGGACCATGGTTATAGCAAAACTACTTCCGATCATTGTGTGCTTATTAATGGATTCTCTGATGAAGATTTTATTATTTTTTTATTTTATGTGGATGATATGTTGATTGTTGGCCATGATGATAAGAAGATTGAAAGTTTGAAAGAGAGTTAAGCAAGTTCTTTGCCATAAAAGACTTGGGGCCGGCTAAACAAATTCTTGGCATGAGATTACTCGTGACAGGAAGAATAGAAAGATTTGGCTATCCCGAGAGAGATATGTTGGAAAAGTATTAGAAAGGTTCAACATGAGCAAGTCCAAACCAGTTTACTCTCCACTTGCAAGTCACTTCAAGTTAAGTTTCAAATAGTGTCCTACAAGTCAGAAAGAGAAAGAAAAAATGAAAAAGATTCTTTATGCATCTGCAGTTGGCAGTTTGATATACGCTATGATTTGCATAAAACCGGATATTGCTCATGCAGTTGGTGTTGTAAGTCGGTTTCTTTTTAACCCTGGTAAGAAACATTGGGCAGCTGTCAAATAGATTCTTAGGTATCTCAGAGGCACTTCTAGAGTCTGTTTTTGTTTTAATAATGGTAAACTTGTGTTAGATAGGTACATAGATGCAGATATGGCTGGTGATATAGACTCTAGAAAGTCCACATCAAGGTACTTGATGACTTTTTCAGGGGGAGCAGTGTCATCGCAATCTAAGCTACAAAAATGTGTTACTTTGTCTACTATGGAGGTTGAGTATCGTGGAGTTACAGAAGCTTGTAAATAACTTTTGTGTATGAAAAATTTTCTACAAAAGTTGGGTTAAGAATAAGAGAAATATATACTTCATTGTGACAGTCAAAGTGTCATCCATCTCTCAAAGAATCCAACATTTCATTTGAGATACAAGCATATTGATGTGAGATATCATTGGGTTCGGGATGCTTTGGGGATGAAGTTATTATGTCTTGAAAAAAATCTATACTGATGATATGGGCCAGATATGATGACTAAAATATTGCTCATGAAAAAATTATTACTTGTAGAAAGAAAGTGGGCATGGTGGAACCCTCCACATGAAGTCAGGAGAGGGAGATTTGTTGGTGTGGTCTCTCCCCACATGGGACCCACCTTATTTGATTTTTTTTTATAAAAGAGGATAAGGATGAAACCACCGGCTTGGATGATGGAATCACAAAGAAAACTAAGGAGTCAGGGACTCTATGGAAACAGAAGGGAGAAAAAAAATAGAGAAGAAGAAGAAAAAAAAAATGGTGCCTTTTTGTCGAATGATTGGATGGTTGATTGTATCCAGATTTAGTTAAAATTTCAGTATGTTATTTTTGGCATTGGTGTACAGATTAAACGGTTTGGATCATTGAAAAGCCTTCTCTATTGATTATTTCAAACATCAATACTTGGTGAGATTTATCCTCTATTTTACTATTTATTGTTGAAATCTGCCTTATTGGTGATGAATATTCTCATTATGAAAGCCCAGATTAAATTTTGTTGATATTTGTGCAGCCTCTAGTTGATCTAGAGAGGATCCATTGTAATCACATTATTCTAAGTAGTGGAAGTTTTTGGTAGGACTAGATCCCGTGTTTTTTCCCCTTCACATAGAAGGGTTTTTCACGTTAAAAATTGTGTTGTCTCTTGTTTTTGGATTGCTTGATTATTTTGCCTGTTAATTACTTGAGTAGATTGTAGAGATAATTATTGTTTGGTGAGTGATATCTTATTTAATTACACAAGGAGGAAAAAGAAGTTTACGGCATCATTATTTCTTGATTGCATTTTTTCCAACAGAGACAATCTTCAATGGAGCCAATTTTTGTTATTTGCTTTTTAGGAGAAATTATATCATACACCATCATGATAATGGTGCCCCACTGGAACAAACTGAGATAATGATAAGCGGGGTGCTTTTTAGAAATTTACTTTCGAGACAAATTGACAAAAAATAGTTGTAATAACTGTTTAAGATGGTTCGGTCAGGGCCAGTAGAACGTGATAACACGCGTTTTAAAACTATAATTCTACTAGTTTTTATGAAATATGACCGGACCTAAATCAAACTCCGGAACTTTTTCTTTATTAAGAAAAAAAATTCTCCTGCTAAAAGAGTTACCATTCGGATGGAATAATTCTAGTTGGCACAAGCAACAAACGTATTAGCAACAAATGAGTTGTTCCAATTGCCTGGTTTCAGCTATGAGATCCGTATGGGGTATTTCTCAGTTGCCTCTTTTTCATCTTTTAACTTCTTCGTATATTTTATTCGCACTTACGTCCTCAACAGCTTCGAAATGTAGATGGTTCAGTCCTTAACAACGAGAACAAATGGTGCAATGCAACAAAGAGGCCCAACCAGGGGCGGCTTTCGCGTCATGCATCGTTAATGGGCACAGATTCTTTTGCATTGTCCCTTGTTCGTATTCTCTCTATTATGTGTACCAACTTGATAATTAAATTTCTTTGTACAATTATTTGCATGAGGAATTTAAGGAGGCCTCACAATAGCTTACTTAAACCTTATCATAACCTTGATATAGGTGATGTTAAGCCAAAATAATCATATTATTATTATAATAGATGCACCAAGAAAAATATTCAGTACATTAAGGACATATAAAAAAATGTTATCTATGTTTTGAAAAAAAAAAAAAAAAATATGCAGCACTGCACCCTATCAACCTTCATAAAATGGGTCTCAACTACGAAACTATAAAAGCTAATGTTGCGCTGATCATATGATTGATTACTCTGATGAATACAATTAACGTGTCAATACCATTATTTATTGCTATACATGATTCTTTGCCTAGCTATATATCTAAGAACTAGGTATATTTTTGAACGAATTAATGCCCTAATGTCAGGCCGAGAGAAAGGCTCAAAATCCAATTAATCTACACATTATTGGAAGGGAAGACGATCGCAAGTTTACACGGTTCCTACCATGCAAACGAGGGAGCTCTTGTCATCTGAGCGGCGACGGGAAACATCCACTATATCAGTTTGAGGCATTTCCGATGCTTTTTAATATCTATATTGACACTTATAAGCGCCGGTAGTTTTATTTCCAATGTTTTCTAAAGTATCGCAAAAACGTTGACAATGCAAGCATCGAAAATCAACTTACCAACGCTTTTAGAAAGTGTCAGCAATTATCGACGCTTTTAAACATTGCTAATTCCCGACATTTATTAGCGTCGCTAACTACCGATGCTTAAAAGCATCGGCAATTTCCGTTCATGGCACTTTAAAGCGTCGTGAGAGTTATTTTTTAAAAAAAAATTATTTACAAAAATAAAACTCTATATACATTTACCAAATACATAAACAACAAAATCATATAATAACACATGTCACAATTAAACGAATTATTCGAAATATTTATATTATCAATTATGATTACATATATATTGTCAATTTACATTTATATTGCTAATTTATATTTACAATATGCTTCAAAAAATATAAAAAATATACATATAAAACTCCTAAATAAATAGTCTATGAGCTATCAAGGGTCAATGGCATCATCATCATCTCTACAAGAAGATAAAGTATCAGGAACCTACAAGAAAAAAATAAAAACTTTAGAAGTTAAAGAATATAAAAATCATTAAGCTCATACAAAAATACATGATAATTATATAAAATATTCAAATAGATGTATTTATTTATCTGAGGAGGGGCAAACCTATGCAACACAGATGCAATTTAGTCAAAATGAGCCCTCAAAAATTGTATCTCTATCTGATGACTTTGCCTCAACTCCTCCATATATGTATGATAGCTCTGCCTTATCTCTTCCATCTCTATATAATGGCTCTGCCACATCTCTTCTATTGTTGCTTTTAGACTACAAACCTCTATAGTGCTACTACTTTGTCTGGCATCTTAGATCTATCTGCTCACTATGTACGCATTGTTAACAGTTGCAATTCCATGTAGGGCTATCAAACTGAATCGTCAATAGCATCTCACAAAGGGCTATAATTTAAATACATGTTGGACAACAAATAGAATATTAAGCACACAACTCACAAATTAGAGCAAGTATGTAAACAAAATATTAGGGCATCAAGCAACAGCTCAATGGGAGAATAATTTGGAGTTTGAAAATCACCAGCATGGAGGTAGGCCGACTAAGATCCACAACGGAGGAGGGCAGCTGGCTGGAGGAGGGCAGCCGGCCGAAGGAGGGCAGTCGGCCGGATCTGCCGTGAAGAACATCGCGAATTCGTGGTGGGTATATATAGGTACACAAATGGAGGAGGAGGATGAGGAAGAGGGGGAGGAGGAGGAGGCTAACGGAGATGGGGAGGAGGAGAAGGCGACCGACGCTAGGAGGCTATAGGAGGGCGGTCGGTTGGAGCTTCCAAGAACACCACAATTGAGCCGTGGGTACGAGCAACCAAAAGGAGGAGGAGGAAGAGGGGGACGAGCAACCAAAAGGAGGAGAAGGAGGCTGCCAGAGAGGAGGAGGAGGAGAAGGCGACCGGCACGGCAAGGGGGAGATGGAGCAAGGTCTTTCGATGGATTTAGAGATTTAGGGCTGAAAGTGGTTGAAAGGGATCGACAGGTTAGAGTATAGATGGATCCCGATGATGCTTATAAGTGTCGTCTTATTCTTGATTTTCGACGACGCTTATAAGCGCCGTCGAAGTCTGGCTCCCGACGACACTTGACTAAAAGTGTCATAATTTGCCGACGCTGCTTAGAAGCGTCGGCAAATTTTGGCGCAGTAGCCAAATTGCCGACACTTCTATCTAGCATCGGCAAGTCAGCAATTCCAATTATTTCTATAGTGATCCCTACATGCTGC
Source organism: Phoenix dactylifera (assembly GCF_051530095.1). NCBI lineage: Eukaryota > Viridiplantae > Streptophyta > Magnoliopsida > Arecales > Arecaceae > Phoenix > Phoenix dactylifera. The sequence continues at coordinate 44,042,410 of NC_143191.1, forward strand.
CACATGGCGAAATCACCATAGAAATATCAGTAGTTGTAGGCCATGGGGTCGATTAGTATGCTGGTTTTGGTCTGGTATGGTATATATGATGGCAGCCTTTTGATTGAGATCCCATGCCAAGTTGCATTGGTTGTCACATGGTAGCACAAATGATTGATACCTGAGGTTTAGAATCTAAAGCAAGAAACCAGTATTGGTCTATTTTGGCCAGCAGGAGGTTCATCATCTACCTAATTAAAATGATAGATGGATGCTTGGCAAAATATTGTTTAGTTATTGTGAATAATTGTTTGACGAGTAGCGAAATTGAGTGTGACAGGATTCTTCAACAACCATGCATCAATATGTTGGCAAATCAAACCGGGACTAGTTATTGTATGCCCATGGAGTGTTTGGAACCTTTGTTTTGCTCTCTCTCTCTCTCTCTCTCTCTCTCTCTGTCTGGGCTTTTTAAAGAAGGATTCCATGCAAATGGAGAGAAAACAATTAAAATGGCTTACCAAAATGGTTATTGATGATTTATTTGAATTAGATTCCAAAGCATGTTTAAAGATCATTGGAATTTCTATCCTTTTTTGTTAAATTTGACATAGACAATTTTGATTGGTTCCATGATAGGTTTAGTTTTTTGAGATCTAGCGATTAGTTAACACTCAACCAAAATGAAGATGTTATGTGTTATTTTTATGATATATGAACGGAGAATCTTTCAAAAATAAAAATCAGGTTTCATGCTTAATTTTTATAAAATAACTTCCATATAAAGACAGGTGATTGGCTCTCAATGATGCATACAACACCAGATATATAAAACTGAGTTCAAATTCTCCACGTGAAGTAAGAGATTTATATTGCACAATAATGTCTGCTAATGATGGCTCATCTAATAATTCTTCTTATATTACACAACAATCATGATTGTGAAAGCGTCATGCTTGATGCAAATATATACAGGGGCTAAGCCTCTCATATCCTATACCACATGCACCATGATCGTACATCAGGCATGTGATTGGGATGGTGCATGGTCAAGATAGTGTACATGGTGCAAGATATAATATCTTTCTTCTATCCCGATCCTGGCTTCTACATCTTATCATACATGACATGGTCACACGGAGTGGGTTGCTCATGACCACTCAGCATCTCAATTAGTAACCCATGCCCATGGACAAGGATGTGACTGCGATTGGACCAAAATGTAGGCACGGGCGATCATGGTCCACATGTAGACATTTGGTTCAAGAAAAAGAAAGAAAGAAAGAAAAAACTCCAATCAATAGATCAACCAAATTCCATGAAAAAATCTCTTGTAACCATTTTTCGTTAAATCATCCTTCGTTAACCACCTAGTTGCATGTATAACTGATGTCTTATCCTATCCCTACTATCAACGGTTCCAAATTTCATTAATTCTACTGTGATTACATGATATCGTTTGGAAACCTCGCCCTACAAAATGTTTCTACACTGAAGTCCACACTTTTTCTTGAACGAAAGGGCTAAAGATTATGCTTGAGGAAAGAGATTTTAATCACTTCCAGATCCCATGCATTTACACTGAGGAAAGGCTTTATGTGTTTTAAAATGTTCAGAGCATACAAGTTTCAATTTTTATGGCCCAATTTGCATGTTGCATGCTATCATATTTCTATATTGATAATTTTGATTATACTTACACTTATGTATATTCGAGCCTGTTATTGTGACATTTTTATGTTGTATATTCGTAAAAAAAATCGATTTGCAATTCAGATCCTATCATAGGTTTTAGATGATAGAGATTTCTAGATAAATTATTGTGCTCGAGACTGCACTTAGAAAGGAAACCCAAACCACAAGGAAAAACAAAAAGAAAAGTGTAGGTTAAAAGCCAGATATCTGCCCTAACGTTTCTTTCTGGAGCAAAAGTGGTCATCAATTCCCTGAATTCTTGTTTAAGCTCGAGTCCTTGAACTAAGGGACCTTGCATACTAGTTAGCAATCATAATTGAATAGGATTTCCTAGGAGAATTTTTTTTTCTTGGGAAGGTAAAAGAATGTTCTTAGGCCTCATAAAGCATGGGCTACAGCATGCTCATCAATCTAGTAACTCTTAGGAATTAGCAAATAAAAAGAAAAATAGAATAAAACTAAAATACCACCTATCTATGGCTTATTCAAGGATGTCCCCTATGAATACCATGTGCACAATTAGGGTCATATGAAATATTTTTGTTTTCTCTCAACCCTGTGTCAGTGACACTGATCACTAATAATTATCCTATACTCAAAGTTGATCAAGATAGTTTCCCAATTATTGCATGCACGCATCTAGTCGAGTCCTTTAAAGTCCCTGATAACGTGGGATGTTTTTTTTTTTTGGAAAACCGCCGTTCGGAGTTCTTGTCCGCGAGGTGTAATTTGTTGAACTCCCTCCTTTTATCTGTCTTTTTCTTTTTAGTATGATGAAAGAACTCCTTTCTTTTTTAAATAGTTAAAATAACTTATATGTGAAGCCGAATAACTGATAGGTTCAAAACAACTCATCTGACTTGCTACCTCGATTATTAAATTAGGCTACTTAAGGTCGCCTTGTGTTCTTGGGCTGATAACCATTTTTTAGCTAACCTAACTTTCTCCGTCTCTTATGACCAGTAAAGGATAGTACATAAATATTCACTATTTATGTTTCGGCTCATTGTTCGTGGACATGTATGTGTGTGTATATATATATTGTATGTATCGCTAATAAATATCTTAATAGTGTAAAAAAAAAGTATGACAAAAGTAGATTTGTCAAAAAAAAGGAAACTAAATGGCTGGAAAATTGGCTTGGAAGATAATATGATACGTAGACCGGCCATCAACGCTGATGGAATTAAAGATAGGGAGTAAAAGTGGGTCCAGTTGGGCGTTGCCTTGTCACTGTGGCTTGCACTTGGCGAGGGCCCATTCACTGTGGCGAGTGGTAAGGCACGCCCGATTACGCGAAACATGGCATGGGTCCCGTCATCAGATTTGGCTCTGCAGGGGAGATGTATATGGTGTTATAAAAAAAAAAAGAAATGTAAGGTGCCTTGATGTAGACGGAGATTCGGGCACACGGTGACGCCTCTTGGAGAAACACGGGTTCAGGTGGGGGAGTTTTCTCTGGAGAGATCCCTGTGGTTCTCTGCCATTTGAAACGCTTCTGGACCGCTCCATAAATACTCTCTCTACAATTTCTTTTTTCCCCTCTCTTTCTTCTTGTTTGTTTGTAATTTTCCTCCAAATTATTATTGTTCATCTTTCTTTGCCTCGCAAATCTCCACTTGATTACAATGATAAGTTAGCAAGGTACTTGGTCATGGATGAGTATAAGAAAGTAAGTGGAAGGAAGAAAGCATCAAAACCTAGTATTCCAGCGTTCTGGACAAAAAATATTCGGATGTTATACTCGGAGAACTAGGTAGATTTGGTTTCTAGACGAACGACTTCATCTCTCTCCTACGGTCATTTGTGTACTGCAAGATGGTCATGCATGTAATTGCACAAAATGGAAACTCATTTATCAAAATGTGTTTTAAATCATGCATGTGCCTTGGATTCGATGCTTATTTTCCACAAAGAAAACATAATTAAGCATGACACCGCCTCTTATAATTTGTTTTTTATCAAAGAAAAAACAAAAATTTTACAAAGCAGTGCATGTAATTGATGTGGGCCAATACAATCATGCAACCGTATGCATGGCTTGTGTCGGTTGTTCAAAGGTATGTGGTACAATCATTCTCGAACCACAGTAGCCCGTACACTTGCATGTGCTCTTGTTCAAATAGTATTTGATGATATAAAACAATTATTGTATCCTAATAATGATACTTTGATTCTTTGTTACATATGTAGCTCTACAAAGGAAGTGAAAGCAATTCTATGCACACCTCTTGGTATATATACTAGTGTCAATGACCAACCAAGAGTTTTATTCATTAAAAAAAAGAATCCTTGAATCCAAATAAAGGACGACAGTCATAAGAGAATATATAAGGGTATTGTTGAAACCTAGGTGGATCAGCAACCACGTACTAATCTTCCAAGATCATACTTTGTCGAGTAGCGTTGGAACGTTAACACGTAACCCGTGGTGCATTATTGAATCCACCAACTCCAATAATTGAATATTCTTTGTCCCCCCAAAAGACAAAGCATGCATCAGCTTGATGAACCCGAAGGAGGCCTCCTGAAAGGCCCGCTTAAAGCCCTCGTGGATGCTTACAGGCAATTATTAAACGAAGATCTCATGTCTCCTTGTTATGACATCAGTGATCTCATCATCACCACCATTATTTCTATTTTCTTTTGTACATATGGGTCACTCTCAGGTTTCATGTGGGGAAGCATGGGACTGTTCTGTACTATTTTCGCTAAAAAGAAAAATTTGATCGACATTGTACACTGTAGTAGTTCACATTTTCGAGCAATGCCCAATCCAAAATCCAATTGAAGGCTAACTCAGAAGGTCGAGCTCAGAAAACCGACCCCATAAGGCTGACCTCATCATCCATATGCTGCGGAAATGCTCTGCAGCAGCCTCACAACATTATGCTTTGTTTGCTGGCCACGCCACGACATATCAACCAGAGACCATACTCTGCTACGACTGTCCACGCCTCACCGTTCCCAAGAACGGGCTACACTGCGCGCCATTAGCAAGCTCTAGCTGCGTGCCATCTCCTTCCATGATAAGGACGGGCCATACCTCCGCCACCTAGGCACTTCTACGGGAACTATAAATAGCTCCATCAGGTAACACCTAAGCATACTTTTGGCTAGATCAAATTTATCCCACTCTAACTTGAGCGTTGGAGGGTCCTCACCGGAACCCCATCGGTGAGGCTTTGTGCAGGTACATCGTCGCGCAGGAGGTGGCCTCCGTCCTCTCCTTCCACACTCCGGCAGCTCCTCGACTCCTTTGACATGATCATTCTCGGACCAGATTTGAACCACAACAATATATATATATATATATATATATATATATATATATATATATATATATATATTAAATATTTAACGACATTAGAAATATGCTAATAACAACGGAAAAATTTGAGAGACAATGCCAGAATTATTAAAGGAGTAGCATTCGAATGGCGAAGTCAATTTACCAAAAAAAAAAAGAAAAAGGCTAAGTTTTACTTAGAGCTGGATGACGAAATAGTCTGTGGCCTACAACTTTGACTAGATTAGAGAGGTGCCGAGGGCTGCCAAAAACGATGGTGACTACCGGAAAACGCATCGACGAATCTTGTGAGGCATATTTATTATATCAAAGTACAAGATACAGATGATCAACTAAATAATTTAAACATGACATCCTTTTATTAATGATAAATCCAAAACCCACGCTTCGCTGCCCTTGCTGTTTTGTGGAAACTCCATCGATAATATGTCTTAACTCTAGCTTTTGGTGGTATACCCGGCCTCTCAGGGTGGTCCTGCAGACACCGTATCAGCACATCAAAAACGGTAGGTACTGCCATTGATCAGGCTTCAGTGACACGGTTTAGGCATGATATTACCATGTTCGATTTCATGTAGTCGGGAATTTGGCACGGTACAAATTAAATGTCCATCATCAATCCAGTGTTATGTAACTGCACGTTAATTCTTGCAGTTGTTTCGATGCACTTGGAACAACAACAACATATGGGAATTAAATAAAAAAAAATCATTGTATATATATGTGCTCTTGCTTGGTGTGTGTTTCTTTCTAAGGTTCCACAAAACCTAGCTCCCTATTCCTTCTTAAATTACAGTTGAAGGTTTTGCATATTAAATAATAAAATATCAAGCAACAGCAATGGCTGTTGCTAGTAGGAGTAGTAATAATAACAGCTACAATAATTAATAATAAAATATTATTATTATTTCCCCACCAACTCATCACTCCGTACGTCCACTCAAGCACATCGGCAGTTTATATTATCTTTCAGAAGACAGAAATAAAATTTAAACTGTAGAGCGCGACAACCATCCTACGTTCCTACTGCATGCAACCATGTTTAATTCTTGGCTTCCCATGAAAAATACTCTCATGGGTTTCCGACGTGAGAGAGAGAAAGAGAGAGAGAGAGAGAGGTGTTTATCGGTTGGATCCAATCCACTACTTAGCTGATGGAACAATCCGACCGCAAAGCAACACATATGATACTGCTTTGCAGTTGGACTGATCCACTAGCTCGGCAGTCGATCTGATCCAACCAATAATTAATAGAGAAGGAAAGGTGGAATGGATGGATTGTTTTTGCCCATATGAATGTCCCTTGATTGATAGTTTTCTCATTTGCTATGCCCACCATATGGAAGTAGCCTCATAACCTATGTGAGTACTACAGCCTTGCTATCTTATACATGACCCTCTTTTGTCTTCGTGAAGCCAGTTGATACCCATTAACCTCTCTACTCCGAGTCCACTTAGGCGCTTCCAGAACATCAAGAAGCGTGTCTATCTTCTCTAGTTGCGTACAATTTTCCTACGCAAATTCGCAGCAGCGCAAGATTGCTATTAATCTAGTGTCATTGTTCCAAAAAGCTCTCACAGAAAATATGCTTGCCAGTGCACTGATATATCAAGATTCATGAATGTCTTAGCAGCTGTCATTTCTTATTGTATAAATAATAATAAAACAAAATGAAAACAGGTTGTTAGCTTAAATCAATATCACCAAATAAAATTTTATGAACAAGGTCTACTTCGGATAAAATACTAGTACGCTAGGTAAAGGTTGTTAGCTTTTCCGCATAATTGACCATTTTAATGAAATTTTGGCCCCAGACCTGCCATTATTTAAACTCTCATTATTGATATCTTTAATAGTAGCAAACAAGGTGGGTTTTACTCGTCTGCATCGCGATTGACTTATACTTCGAACTTCTCAAGTGGATATCTTGGATGTTTGCTTTTTTCCTTTCTCAATTTTCTACCTGTATCCTTTTTTTTACCTATTGGTTACATACATTTTCACATAGAAAATTAGACAAAAAAAAGAGTAAATATATTATAACTGTTGAATCTATTTTAAACAATCTTGCTCATTAAAGTTAACATGTATGAAATATTTTTTTCGTTTCTCAAATAAACTACAAGCAAAATATGCTTTTTTTTTTACTATTATTTGTGTAGAGAAAAAGAGGCTATGAGTCTCCAAAGAAGATATCATCATGAGCAACGCTACGGACATCAGCACAAACAAGATGCATGAGAGGGCTAGAAAATAGGAAATCTTGCCCTTTCATGGAGCTGGAAGCAGAATTAGCAACAATTAACAGGGCTGTTACCTTCCTCAGTTTATATTGCGGGAAGCCGGCCATTTTTTCAGCATAGGTAATATGCGCTCTCTCTTGGATTTTAACCGGCAAGATTGTTGCGGCTAAATTGGTGTACGTAACGAAACTTGCGAGCAGTTCGTGCACTTATGAGTTGCTAAAAGACATATCATGAAGAGAGAGGCAGACTAAATACCATAAAGATAGAAGACAATTATATTGTAGCACGGCACTGGTAATTGCCTGGGCTCAACAAATGAGGTGACTTCTCAATTGGTTGGTGTTGCCGCTAAATCCTGAACCGACATTGAAATGCTGCTCGGCTCACTTTAAGATGGGTAAGAATCAAATTGGGTGAGGTCGGATGAAATTGAGACGAAAAAAATCTTCTGATGCTTAAGTCAGAATAATAGAGTAATAATATAGAATTTTTTTTTATAGAGATGAGTCTCCAAAAATGAACTTCTTTGAGGATCCCTAGGTCACCCCTTTATATAAGGTAATATACTGATAAGTTATCTGATTTGGCGCGACATGCCTTAATTATATTGTAACGGTTGGCTGCATGTTAACAATGTAGTAACCACTCCATATAAGCAGCATGCGGCGATAATTACGATGATCATGTATTTACTACAGTGTCACTGTAACTGCTAGTTTTTATTAGCACAAGCAGAGTGGCATCTCGGTTTGCACCAAGTTGTTCACCGAGGTTAATACTGAGGTCAAAATGCCCAATATGTCCCCTATCATTTGTCCCTCACTTTTGAGGCCGAACTGAATCTTAGTTCGGATGATGAAAGTTGCATCGTCATCTTGATCGAGGACAAGACATCTAGAAGAGTGTTTTAATGCATCTATTGATCTTCTCGAAGCACCATTATATTGAGATAGTCCCAAGACATTGACATTATTCTAGAGATTTCTCGAGGTGCTATTCTCTTCGATCTTTCGATCGAGGTCGGTTCTCGTCATGGCTAGAACTCCGTTCGGTAGGAAGATGAATGACTTGGAGGAGAATTTTTGTCAGAACGGGAGTTTAGAGTATGCTGCTTCCTATTCTGAATAGGACTCCTACGACGGGTGTGCCGATTTTGTCGGAATCCCTCAGGACTTTGGCATTGAGAATGGTGACTGACTTGGCACATATGGTGCATTGATTGTTGGGAGTAGCAGCTAGGTTGAATAGGTTCTGGTCGGATTGGTTCCGGCCGCGTTACTATTTGTTGTAAGCCCTAAACTGCCGCATTCGAAATCTGCACCTGTTCTACGAGCAAATTAAATTGCTCAATGTTCACAAGTGCAGCGGACTGTATCGGCAGGGCATGTTCTGGACTCTACAATGAACCTCGTGAGGTCGGAGCACAGCGTTGTGAGGCATGGGATGCATAGGACTCTTTTGTGACCTCATATTGATGATTTCTCCTTTTGTTTGGTGTCTGCATAGCTGTCCCTTTTCTCTAGCGCCAAGTTATTGCCGCTAAATTCTGAACTAAGGCTGGGACGTTGCTTGGCTCGATTTGAGGACGGTAAGAACCGAGCTGAGTGAGGTTAGATAAAATCCAAGCGAGGAAGAACTTGTCGCCTTTAACCCTAACCTGCAAGAAGTCCAATTACCAAAAGGTTTCCGATGGGGGTCTTTCAATGCTAAAGTCAGAATAATAGAGCAATAGTATGGAAAAAAGAAAATTTGTAGAAATAGTCTCCAAAAATGAGCCTCTTTGAGGATTTCTGGGCCACCCCTTTATATAGACTAATCTATTACTTGATTTGGCACGGCGTGCTTTAACTGTGTGATAACGGTTGGATGCACGTTAATAACATGATAACCGTCCTGCATGAGCAGCACACGGCAGCAATTATACCGATCATGCATTTACTACAGTATCACCATAACTGCCAGTCTTTATTAGCATGAGCAGAGTACCATCTTGATTTCTACCGAAGTCGTTCACCTCGATTAATATCAAAGTCAAGGAGGTCCGTCTTAACCGAAGTCAAGATGTCCAATAATTTTTCCATCACTTAGTATAAATTTTTTAATTAAAATAAAATTCTTTAAAAATAAATTTTTGAATATATTATGTAAAAGTAATTTTTGCATATATAGTTGATTATGAGAAAATGATATATTACATAATGTTTTATATTTGGTTGAGTATCTAATTTTTTCTGAAAAAAGTTATATAAAATATTTATTATATTTTTAATAAAAAATATTTTATTAATTGAAAAGCTTAAAAATATTTATTTTGAAAATTATTTTGATTTTCAGAGGATTAAAAATTAGATTTTTTTTAATCCCCTGCAACCGTCTTCCGCAACCATACAACGCCGCGGACGTCTTTCCACGCCACTCCAAACCAGAAATCTTCGCCTCCGTACCTCCGCGCGCTAAGCCCCCACCGAATCGCACAAGCGCCAAAAGAAAAGCGTCGAACGCGACGGGGAGAGAGAGAGAAGGGAGGTGTGAAGTGAAGTGGGCGAGACGAATGGCGAGGCACCGCTGCTGCTCCTCCGTTACGCCGTCTCAATATTTTCCGTTCGTAGCCTTCCCTATAAAACGTCAGCGATGAGATCGATCTCCAGCCGTAGATCCGATGCATCTCCACATCCACTGTATCTCAACCCCGAATGAGATGATCCGAGTTCCATCATCCATGACTTTCTAGAAGAGTATTTTTCCAAGGCATAAAACTATGATTGAACTCGGAAACTACCAACTGAATGTATCTGATATGCAGATCTCAACCGTTCGTCTCCCAATCATCAATAAATCAGAAATTGCCACGTACCAGCCAGACCCTCTCTGCTCCCAAGTCGGTGCATCGACGCCGTCGTTTGACGGTCATTAACGTAATCTGCCACTCTCCCATGTTCATGATATAAACACCACGGGAGAGGTAAGGCGAGCCGCCTCGGAAATCAGACCTTCTTGCTTCGAAGAAAGCGAGCCCGAGATCTCTCCGTCTCCCCCCACCCGCACCCAACCGCCTTGAAACCCTAATTCCTTCGCAGCGGCCGCCTCCGGTCCGGCAACACGCCAGGGAATGCAGCACGATGAGGAGATCGAGTCCTGATCTCGCCGGGAAGCGGAAGAAGCACGGCGGCCGGAGCTGCCACCGCAAGCACGTCGAAGACGGGTAGCCCTCTCTCCTCCTTCGTCCTTCCTCTCTCTCTACATTTGTAAAGAATCCAAGCGCAAAAGAAAAGGACAAAAAAAAAAGAAAAAGAAAAAAGAAAGCGGTCTCACCATGGAGGATGTGGCGCCGCCGTTGCCGGCGGCGGAGGGGAAGAGTGTCCTCCACGGTCGGTACGAACTCGGGCGCGTGCTCGGGCATGGGACCTTTGCGAAAGTCTACCTCGCCCGGAATCTCCGGACCGGGAAGAGCGTGGCGATGAAGGTGGTGGGGAAGGAGAAGGTGATCCGGGTGGGGATGATGGAGCAGGTGAAACGCGAGATATCGGTGATGAAAATGGTGACCCACCCCAACATCGTGGAGCTCCACGAGGTCATGGCCACCCGGTCTAAGATCTTTTTCGCTATGGAGCTCGTCCGCGGCGGCGAGCTCTTCTCCCGGATCACCCGTGCCGGCCGCCTCCGGGAGGAAGCCGCCCGCCACTACTTCCGGCAGCTCATCTCCGCCGTCGACTTCTGCCACAGCCGCGGCGTCTACCACCGGGACCTCAAGCCCGAAAACCTCCTCCTCGACGACGGCGGCAACCTCAAGGTCGCCGACTTCGGCCTCAGCGCCTTCGCCGACCACGTCCGCTCCGATGGCCTCCTCCACACCACCTGCGGCACTCCGGCTTACGTCGCGCCGGAGGTGATCGGGAAGAAGGGATACGATGGCGCCAAGGCCGACCTCTGGTCATGCGGAGTCATCCTCTTCGTCCTCCTCGCTGGGTTCCTCCCCTTCCAGGACGAGAACCTCGTCTCCATGTACAAGAAAATCCACCGCGGGGACTTCCGCTGCCCGCCGTGGTTCTCGTCGGACGCCCGCCGGGTCGTCACCAAGCTCCTCGATCCGAACCCCAGCACCCGGATCACGGTGGCCAAGCTGGTCGAGACCCCCTGGTTCAAGAAATCGCCGATCCTGAAGCCAGTGGTTGCGCCGGCGGCGGCGGCAGAGGAGAAGGTTAAGAAGGGGAAGGAGAAGGAGAAGGAGAAGGAGAAGGAGGAGCCGGAGAGGCTGAATGCTTTCCATCTGATCTCGCTCTCGGAGGGGTTCGATCTGTCGCCGCTTTTCGAGCAGGGCGGGGGGAGGAGAGAGGAGGGGATGCGGTTCGCTACCAGGGAACCGGCGAGCGAGGTGATCTCACTGCTGGAGGGGGTGGCGGCGCGGGCGGCGGGGCGTTACCGGGTGACGAAGAGCGGGGCGACGGGGGTGCGGCTGGAGGGGAAGCAGCTGGGGAGGAAGGGGAGGCTCGCGGTGGCGGCGGAATTCTTCACGGTGGAGCCGTCGGTCCTAGTGGTGGACGTCCGGAAGGACGCCGGCGACACCCTCGAATACCAGAACTTCTGCAGCAACGAGCTCCGCCCCGCCCTCAGCGACATCGTTTGGGCCGCCTCCGACTCCCCGACCACCACGGCCGTCTGATCAAAACCTGGGTCCATCCGATCAGCGGTCGAGATTCGTGGCGATTCTTTGGATATTTTCTCTAGCACCCCGTCTGCCATGTTGGTGTATGCGGAAGAATGTATATTATTGTCACTAAATAAAGACTATAAAATTGAAAGGCGGGGGCTTTTATCTGTTTCTTTCTTGTTTATGCCCTAGTTTTGTTTCTCTTGTTCCTCCTCTCTAAAACTGTAGCTCTGCTCCTTCTATTCTTGTTTAATTGCATGGATTTGGGTCTAAATCAACTTTTTCCAGCATGTCTGACCATAGGTATCGATCCTACGCAGCTACTGGTTACAAACTCGATCAACAATGTTATTATCGTCCTCCTTTCTCATTTAAAAAAAAAAAACCATTGTTATTGGTTCTACTCTTAAGAGTTCTTAGACATTCATTTCCATGAGCTGAAACTTTTCTGAGTTTTCTGGTTTCCTCATGTTTCTGCTGCAAATACCCATTCTATGTCACTGGTGTTGCGTGCTGCAGAGTTTGTTTAGATTTCACTAGACATCATTAGCATTAACCATGCTGGAGGTCAGCTTCCCCGTGTGCTTGGCATTCCTCGAGCTGTGCTTAGGCTTGCTACAGCATTAACACCATATTCATACATGCATGCATGCATGCATACATACATATATATATATATATATATATATATATATATATATATATATATATATATATATATATATATATATATATATATATATATATATATATATAAAATAGAGAAACTACATCTTCGACAGTTCAATCTTGCCCGAAGAGTAAGGCCCTGTTTGGGGGAGCTTTTGGAGGGCCAGAAAGCACTTTCTGGCCCTCCAAAAGTACTTTTAGATGAAAAACTGTGTTTGGTAAATTTTTCAAAAAGCTGTTTCAGCTTTTGCGGGAAGCTGAAAACAGCTTTTGGGAGGAAGCTCCAATTTGGAGCTTTTGGGAGGAAGCTGTTTCAGCTTTTTCGGAAAGCTGTATTTTTGACAAATATGTCCATATTAAAATAACATAATTACATAGTTTGTCTCTTTATAAACCTAAAAATCTGCTGGAGCCAAGAACCCTAGCCGTCAGACTCCTTTCCATAAGAAAATGTATTTTTCTTTTCAATTTTTATATGCATCTCTTGAACCACATTTTAGAAGAAAAAAATTTTAATCATTTTCCATACCTTCCAAAATCAATCTATTGTTTTTTTTTTTATCATCAACCACGCGGCCCACGCTGAGGTCCTCCTTGAGCGTGGACCACGAAGAAGAGCCCCTGGACCGCGGAAAATTATTTTATGAGAAATTATTATGGAAAATTATTTTATACTAATTTTATAATATTTTATACCTTTATTTTTGTATTATACTATAAATATAATATCATATTATATTATATCATAATACATTAATATGTTATGTTAAATAATTTAATATTATGTTATATTATGGAAAATTAATTTATACTAATAATTATAATATTTTATACCTTTATTTTTGTATTATACTATAAATATAATATCATATTATATTATATCATAATACATTAATATGTTATGTTAAATAATTTAATATTATGTTATATTATGAAAAATTAATTTATACTAATAATTATAATATTTTATAACTTTATTATTGTATTATACTATAAATATTATATTATATTACATTACATTATAATACATTAATATGTTATTTTAAATAATTTAATATTATGTTATATTATGAAAAATTAATTTATGATAATAATTATAATATTTTATACCTTTATTATTGTATTATACTATAAATATTGTGTTATATTACATTACATTATAATACATTAATATGTTATTTTAAATAATTTAATATTATGTTATAATATGAGAAATTAATTTATACTAATAATTATAATAGTTTATACTTTTATTATTGTATTATACTATAAATATAATATATATTACATTATATCAGAATACATTAATATGTTATGTTAAATAATTTAATATTATGTTATATTACCAAATATTAATTTACTCTAATAATTATATCACTATTATGCTATATCAACATAATATTATTTTATATTACAATAATATTATACTATATCGTATATTTATGTATTAATTTATGTTATGTTTTATTATGTTCTGTTGTATAATACTATGCAATGTCCTTTATGGTAATTTTGTCATACAAAAGTACTTCCTCAGTTTGTTTACCAAACACAAAACAAAGTACCACAGTACTTTACGAATGTAGTTACCAAACAGCAAACAACTTTTCATAACAGCTCTACTTCAGACAGCTCTACTTCCAACAGCTCTACTTCTAACAGCTCTACTGCCAACAGCTCCCCCAAACAGGGCCTAAGTAGTATGTGGTCAATCAAGTGCTCTGGTAGGATGGTGCCATTAATTTGATCATGAAAGCACCAAGTGACAGCACCTAAGGATTATTGAGGGCAAGACTGGCACAAATATAACATGGCTTGTCTTGCAACTTGAGTCGCCCGTTAGGATCAAGATAAGAAGCACAACAATGGTGCAATGGATCCAACTGATGCTGGTTCTCGATCGTTTGTGAATTCAGAGAGACATCCCAAGACTTGGTGGTGGCCAGTTTCCTGACGTTTCATACGGTTGCATGTGCATGTCGACTCTATTGTCCAACCTGTGAGGAGCTCAAGCGAGGGGACCATACTCCCTCATCCATGGAACTGCAGATTCTTGAGGGCCTGATGACAAGAAAACAAGCAGATCATGCCCCCTTCCACTCCAAAACCAAATGAACTGGCTTTGGCTGGACATTTGTATTGGAGTGGGTTGGCTGTGTTAATCGTAAAAATAATAACATGCTAAGATTTATAATCACATAATTAACGTCTTTAAGTTTGAGAGATACACCTGCAGAAGACATATTGAATACGATCTTCAATCACCCGGAATAATAGCGGCTGGATCTTCCTGATGCGGGGAAGCGTGGAGAAGATGATGACCCTCTGTTCCACTGCTGGCTTGAATCACCCAAACAAAGAAAGAACAGGGGATTTGGGCTCTTAACAGAGCTTTGCAAGGGTTTTCTTTCTTTCACGGGAAAACAATTGATCAAAGAATGAGGACGGTGCCCCTCTACAACTCCTATATACGGCACCCAAACTATGGCCATGACTCACCCTAATCCCTAATCAAACTCTAATCAAATGAACTCCTAATTAAGTCCAAATTTAAAACTGAAACAAACATAATTTAGGACCCAATTTAAACTAAACAAGGACTCTAAGCAAGACTCAACCAAATCTAAAACAAAGTCTCCTACATGGCTTCAAATTGACTTCATTCTGGTTCTGCATCAGTCCCCTCCACTTGAACACAACTCGTCCTCGAGTTCGCATCTGGATATAACCGCTCTTCCGGGTTATGGTATTCATAGATATCAGCGACATTAAAAGTCTTTGAAATTCCCATATCATCTGGCAAGTCCACAACGTAAGCATTGTTATTGATCTTTTTCAAGATTCTGTATGGGCCATACTTTCTTGGCTTCCATTTGCTGTAATTAAGTTCCCACGGAAAACCGTTTTTTGCGTAGGAAAACCATCACCATGTCACCTTCTTGAAATTCTTTGTGCCTTCGATGTCTATCTGCTGTTGACTTGTACTTAGCATTTGTGTCCTCTGGGCGCTTCTTCACCTCCAACTGTATAGTTTGAACCTCCTCTGCCAAATGTTCCGCTGCCACGCTCTTCCCAAAGGTTTTTGGCAGGCGCGCCAGATCCACTGCATGCTTAGGTGCCTTTGAATAAACAACGGAGAAATGTGATCTTCCAGTTCCGCTATGGACAGCATTGTTGTAAGCAAACTCTGCTTGAGCTAAGGCATAATCCCAATGTTTCGGGGTGCTCCCACAAATACAACGGATCAAATTACCCAGTGTCCTGTTAACCACTTCCGTCTATCCATCAGTCTGAGGATGCGCAGTGCTGCTGAAATTTAATGAAGTGTCAAACATCCTCCATAGAGTAAGCCAGAAGTGACTCAAAAATTTGGAATCCCGATCTGACGTTATAGATTGTGGTACCCCATGCAAACGAACAATCTCCCGAAAGAACAACCTTGCAATGTGGGATGCATCTGATGTCTTCTTGCAAGGAATGAAATGTGCTATCTTGGAGAACCTATCTACCACCACGAAGACTGAGTCGGCTCCTCTTTGTGTTTGGGGAAGTCCCAACACAAAATCCATCGATAGATCCTCCCAAATAGCATTTGGCACAGGTAGAGGCATATATAATCCAGTGTTTTGCGACTGCCCCTTCGCTGTTTGGCAAGTATAGCACCTTTGAATAAATTTCCCAACATCTCTTCTCAGCTGCGGCCAATGATACCTTTCCGTGAGACTGGCAATGGTCTTGTTCCGACCCATATGTCCACAAAGACCGCCACTATGAAGGTCTCTAATCAGCTTCTCTCGCAATGAGAATCTGGGTATACATAAGGAATTGCCCCGAAATAGATAGCCATCTTGAATGTTGAAGTCTCCAGTTGCTTGATGACTTGTACACTTTGCCCATACATCCTTGAAATCCTCATCCCCTGCATACAACTCTTTCAAGTATTCAAACCCCACAACCTCTGCCTGCATGGTAGTCATTAAAGCACTGCGTCGACTCAGGGCATCTGCCACCCGATTCTGTTGCCCGGACCGATGCTTCAACAAAAAGGAAAATTTCTGCAAGAAGCTTACCCACCGAATATGCATTCGGTTCAAATTGTTCTGATTATTGATGTACTTCAAGGCTTGATGGTCGATGTACAGAATAAATTCTTTTTGAATAAGGTAATGCTCCCAATGCTTCAACGCCCGGATGATGGCATAGAACTCTAGCTCGTAGGTTGTCCATTTTTGCCGTGCTTCACTAAGTTTTTCACTGAAGTACTCCACGGGCCGTCCTTCTTGGGTCAAAACAGCCCCTATGCCGACCACAGAAGCATCACACTCCACTTCAAATAGCTTCTCAAAACTCGGTAATGCGAGTACTGGTGCAGAAGTTAGCTTTTCTTTTATCAGTTCGAAACTTGCTTGTTGCTGCTCCTTCCATTGAAATTGGCCCTTCTTCATGCATTCGGTGATGGGAGCGACGATGGTACTGAAGTTCCGAATGAAACGCCGATAGAATGTCGCTAACCCATGAAAGCTGCGGACTTAGCTAACATTTGTAGGAATCGGCCACTCCCGTATTGCCTTTACCTTCTCTTCATCAACCTGTATGCCATCAGCCCCAACAACAAATCCCAGGAACACCAAGCGTCTTGTAACGAAATGACACTTCTTAAGATTAACAAACAACTGATTCTCCCGCAAAGCAAGCAAAACTGCTCTCAAGTGCTTCTTATGCTCAATTTCATTGCGACTATAGATCAAAATATCATCAAAGTAGACGACGACGAACTTTCCAATAAATGATTTTAGTACCTGATTCATTATTCTCATGAAGGTGCTCGGTGCATTGGATAGGCCAAAAGGCATGACCATCCACTCATATAACCCATCCTTCGTCTTGAATGCCGTCTTCCACTCATCACCAGGGCGAATCCGGATTTGATGGTAGCCGCTTCGTAAGTCAATTTTGGAGAAGACCTTGGCTCCTTCTAACATGTCGAGCATATCATTCAAACGGGGTATGGAAAACCGGTATTTTACTGTTATCCTGTTGATCGCACCGCTGTCCACACACATACGCCAACTCCCATCCTTCTTCGGCGTCAAAAGTGCAGGCACCGCGCACGGACTCATGCTCTCCCGGATCAGCCCCTTCTTGATCAAATCTTCAACTTGTTGCTGCAGAATTTTGCTCTCCTTGGAACTCATGCGGTAATGAGGCAGATTGGGGAGACTTGCACCAGGCACCAAATCAATATGATGCTGAATATCTCGCATGGAAGGCAGTCCATTTGGTAATTCTGCAGGAGTGATGTCTTTGAACTCTGTCAACAATTCTTTGAACTCCTCGGGCACCTGCTGCAGGATAGGCATCTCCGTCCCCTTAACAATCAACACCATAACCTCTTCAGCCCCCTTGAGTTCCGCCATGAACTGCGCACCAGAAACTGCAAGGAAAGACTTCCCCTCCACTTGAGAAGTTTTGGGGGTAAGCTTCTCTTTCATAGGCACCAACAAAATTTTCCTACCCTGCCATCGGAACAAGTATGTGTTGTCTCGGCCCCTGAATGTGACATCTGTGTCATGCTGCCATGGACGCCCGAGTAGAACATGACATGCATCCATATCCACCACATCGCACACCACTTCATCCTTGTAGTACCTTCCGATGGACAATGGCACTCGGCATACATCCTCTACTCTCGTTTCAGCTCCTTTTTTAATCCATCCAATCTTATAAGGAGACGGGTGCTTTTCTGTCTTCAATCCCATCGCACGAACAAACGCGGAGGAAACAATGTTTTCGCTGCTGCCGCTGTCAATAATCACGTTGCACACAGTTTTGTTGATAGTGCAACAAGTTTTGAAGATGCTGTGGCGTTGCGATTCTTCTTCATTCTTCGGGGCAAACAAAATTTGCTGAACTACAAAGGAGGCCGGAACTCCCTGATCCGGCGCCGTCACCTCGACGTCTTCATCGTCGGTCTGCCCCTCTTCATGATCCTCCTCCTCATGCGGCATTTCTTCTTCATCCTCAGCTTCGACTACATGGACTGGCCGTCGCCTCGGACACTCGTTAGACCGATGCCCAACCTCCTGATATCTGTAACATTTTATAGGCATGGGTCTCTCGTAGGGGTTGCCACTACCTTTTGGAGCCGCCTGTTGCTTGCTGAAATTTCCGGCTCCTCTTGACGCGGATGTCGGTGGTGGTTGACTTGTGGTGGCCGCCCCTTCAACAGTCTTCTGCTTTGCTATGGTGGGGCGCAAGGACGATGCACGATTCATGGGCTGAAATTGGTGTGCCTTCCGTGTCGCCTGGGCCTCAAGTTTTAAGGCCAAACTTGTAGCTTCCGTCAGACTCCACACCGGATATAAATCCACCTGATCTCGGATGGCTGGCTTCAACCCACCAATGTACCTTGCCACTTGCTGATTTTCTGTTTCTGACAAGTTGTTGCGGGCATTGAGGCGGTTGAATTCATCAGTGTATTCGGTCACCGTCCGGGGGCCCTGTCGGCAGTTCTGGTACTGATGGTAGAGTGCCTGCTCGTAGTCAGGCGGGAGAAAACGGCCACGCAGATGTTGCTTCATCTTGCGCCAGGTGGTGATCTGCATCTTCCCTTGCCATAGACGGTTATGTTGCAGTTGATCCCACCATGCAGATGCTCCTCCCTTCAATTTATACGCGACCAGCTTCACCTTCTTCTGATCTGGGATCTCCATATAGTCGAAAAATTTTTCTACCTCGGCCAACCAATCCAAAAATCCTTCAATGTGAAGATTACCACTGAAGGCAGGAAGATCCACCTTCAATATGAAATCAGGGGAGCCTCTGTCCCGAACACCCCAAGGGAGCCTGTTCCCCATGGGTTCTGCATTCCTTTCTCCTGCAGGGACCCTGTTCACCCGTGGTCGTGGCTCAGTGGCTTGGTCGACAACTACGTCTTCATCAGGGAGCCAGCCGCCAAAACCCAAGCCCCCAACACGAGGTCTTCGGTCGAGTTCATTGTGCCTTCGGCCCGCGGGATCTTGGTTTCTCCATGGCCGCTGCCCACCGACTTCATCGGCTTCCACGTACACCCCGTCTCCCGCAGGGACTCGCCGACCAAAGGCCGTGCCTCCAACGTGCAACCCGCGGTCGAACACCCCAGGCCGGTTCCTCCGTGGACGTTGCCCCCCGCTGCCGTCGTCAGCCGCTCCTCCGTCGGGAAAGCGCCGCCCGAAGGCTCCTCCGGCCCGTTCGCCCCTATCAAAGTTGTAATCACCGGGGTGCAGTCGCGGTCCACCAAACGCCCCGTAGACCGCTTCCTCTTCTTCCTCGTCGGACGATTCTGGAAGAACTTGTCGCCGACGCCGGTGGGGTGGATCCCGTGCCGGCACCGGTGGACCGTGAGGGAGATCCTCATGATCTTGCAATCGCTCCCGGTTGATGTCGACGCGCATGCCTTGAAGGGCTTGTTGGATGTCACGGACGGCTCCTTCCAAGCCGCGGACGGCCGCCCACAATGCCGGCATCCCTTGATCATCATCACCGGGAGGGGCACCTGCCACACCGTCATCTGCCATCGAGCCAGGGAAATCCTCGCTCTGATACCAAATGATGCGGGGAAGCGTGGAGAAGATGATGACCCTCTGTTCCACTGCTGGCTTGAATCACCCAAACAAAGAAAGAACAGGGGATTTGGGCTCTTAACAGAGCTTTGCAAGGGTTTTCTTTCTTTCACGGAAAAACAATTGATCAAAGAATGAGGACGGCGCCCCCTCTACAACTCCTATATACGGCACCCAAACTATGGCCATGACTCACCCTAATCCCTAATCAAACTCTAATCAAATGAACTCCTAATTAAGTCCAAATTTAAAACTGAAACAAACATAATTTAGGACCCAATTTAAACTAAACAAGGACTCTAAGCAAGACTCAACCAAATCTAAAACAAAGTCTCCTACATGGCTTCAAATTGACTTCATTCTGGTTCTGCATCACTTCCCTTCCTTGCTCCTCACAAAAGATAGCCGTCAATGGGGCAAGCTATCAACCACATAGAGAGAAGAGGGGGACCTAGCCTATATATAAGAAATATAGAGGAGCCTTCCCATTAAAGGCTCCAAAATTCTAATTGGGTTTTCTGGCCTACATACCAAAAGTACCACAATAAATAAGACTCAATCCTATACATCCAAGGTGCACCAAATCTCATAAAACAAAATGATCACACATCATATTGGACTTAACCATAGTACCATTCTGAGATATACGTCTTACCCGTTTTATAAAACAAAAATACGCAATCAGTGTAAGCCCATATTTTAAAATTATTCTAACAGGCCGGATATCCGTTTTATCACTGCCCCCATGCTGTCTATCTCTGTTGTGGAGCTCAAAGTGGAGTTCTACTTGGACTAATCACCAAGCTTTTGCTTGCAAATGTTCATGGCAACATCTCGGTGTGTTTAATTTTTAACACTTCCTTGCGGTACCGGTGTAAGAGATTTGAGATGTTGTTTGCCATTGCACCAGCTAACACAGTGATTGGTATGGATACGATTCTACATGAGATATTGGAGTCAGTAGATAGATTGTAAATGAATTAAACATGAACAAGGACAGTGAAATTGTACAATTTTTGACCCCGTGAAAGCGTTGCTTTAAACATCTGGATTCTGTACAAGAATTTAATTGGAGGAAAATTGACGTAGGACATGGTAAGGAAAGTTTGAAGAGCATAATGTCCTTTAGAGGGTGATGACATGGGCTTCATGTAATTGAGAGAGTTGAAGACAAAAATCAAGGAAAAATTAGGAGGGTGTGGTTGTAAAAATTGCAAACTCCACAGAGTTCTGGCAAGTGGTTTCCACGTCTTATTGGAATTATTACATTCACTATTAAGCAGATCAACTCAAAGCTATGCTCGATGAAGACTATTCAAGGATCTAGACTAGAATTCTCCATGACAAGGGTCAAATGATTAGAACATTCAAATAGCAACAGAACCATGAACACAATCACATTGTAACTACTGGGGGACTGTAACGTGTAGTCCTTGTAATTGAGTTTAATGCCCATGAGTGCCCAAAACCGTGTTTGTTTCTAATAAGGGATCGGAGTTGTGTATGAGAGTTTATAAATATTCGGACCTTCTCAACCTCAATAAAATTACTCAAAGCTGCTGCTGCTTGTTCTTTTTATTCATCTTCCGTTTCTTTCTTTTTCTTTTGTCATTGATGAATATAGCATATATTGTATCTGATTGCTTACTCGAGAGAAGACTACTGGAAGATTGATGTAGGCATAAAATCTCAAATGTTATATTTATTGGAGTTTTAGCTTAGAAAAAAAAATTAATTTGAAAAAATAAATATATCAACCTTATCTCCTAAATTTTAGATGGTTTCTTCTCTCTTTTTTTTTGTTCTTCTCTCTAATTTTTTTTCGAATTTTTTTTTTTATCTGGGCATCCGAAAGAGCCAGTCGGGTTTAACCTTCGGAGGAATCGTGCTCGTTAGAGAAAAATCGAAGTAAGTTATGTTATTGTACTTTGAAAACAGGATCACTGCAAACTTGTATATAGGAGGCTGAATTATATTTTTAGGACAGTATATATGGCATACTTTGATTCAGGCAGGCTCCTTTAAATTTTTTAATTTTATTTTAATAAATTATTTTTATAATATTTTTATAAAATAAAAATATAGTAGTTTTTAAGTAAAATATTTTTGACAATTTCTTGGGCTCTTGAGGAAGGGCTTGCGCCATACTCGTGGAAAGAGAGAAGAAATACCAAGGAAAAAGAAATGCTTCCATGGATTGGGTCACTATTTTGGTTTTCTCGGTGGCAGTTTCGGAGACAGCAGCGAATGGGGTTTATAGAGTATATATCGACGATCAACATGGTGAGGTTCTGAATTATTGAAGGTAGATTATTTTTGTGGAAATATTGCGGATAAAGCCGATAGTGATGCAAAGTATCGAGGCTGTCTCTACGAAGATTGGTGATGGAGACAACTATGTTGTACCGGACGATATCTTGCGGCTCCCATTGTACTTAAAGTTCTTGCTGGTAGAACGCACCATAAAGCTGTTGCAGGATTAGGACCCCGTTCGTGCCATCGTTGCTTTGCTTTTTGTGATTCTTTATAAATGACTCCGACCGTACCATCTGCACCGAGGTTTTTTTTATTTTTTGCTTTTATTTTATTTTTTTAAGGGAGAGGGCCAGCACACCCGTGTAGCAGCCCCCACTGAGCCCCCTTCCGCCAGAGAAATACAGGTCGCAGATTTTCGCGTGCCTTCCCCGATCCGTGGACTCATCGCCTCACGTGTGGATACGTCACCCAAGCACCATCTTAGTACAAGTGGAAGGAAAGCATAACCGCCAGCAAGCCATCCGAGCATGGGGCATTCGGTCCTCTAATTTAATCGATACTCGCACGTTTCGAATCCGGACAACTTGGGCAAAATTATCGCTCCTTTGCCACTAGGCTACCACCTTGGTAGCTTCTTGCTTTTACCTTCATCTTCACCGTTTTCTTTACATTTTACAAACATTTTTTATAAAACAATTTATATAAAGACTTGTGTAAGCATATATTTAGTTTCATATTATTATGTTAAAAAAAAATTAATATTTATACGAGATTATGGAAACTAAAGAATATTTTATGATGAGCCTTTTTAGGCAAAATATTAGACTTATACACATGGTAATCCAAATCTTGACCCTATATAAACTAAAACATATTGTATCAAGGATTTATTAGCGACTAACAACAAGCTAATTATACATAGGTTGTGTTTTTAAGAACAAAAATAGAAATATGATGGCAGCAACAACTGGGCCTTAACTTTTTCTTCTTTTCTCTTTTGTTATTTTTTGTTGGTTAAGGTCTACGGTGCAAAATGAAAAATAATCATAGAGATAAGGCTTTGAAGAGCTTCTTTTTCTTTTTGATGTGAAAGAGCTAGCACCGCTGTGGTCTGATACAATGATGCTTATAATAATGATTTGGCTCTAGTTAACCAAGGCATATTTGTTCTCCAAGATTTGATTCAATGCTGCTAAAAAAATTAATCTAAAGAAGGAAATAGGATCTTGCTTGAGGATGGTTTCAATGGTTTGACCTCTATCTCCTCCTCCTCCTTCTCTAGAACCCACTTCTTAGATCAAAGCTAAGAGAGAGGCAGAAGGTTAGATGAAGGAAAGAACGGGTTAGATAGGGAGAACATTGGCGTAGAGGGTTGCTAGCGACGTTGCAACTTGTGGGGTTTCACTGTGGGATGTTTTGGAGGATGGAGTATATGTGCATCCAAACGAGGAAGGGAATAGGTTTAATTGGGCCAAAAGGTGAGACCAGGGCAGTGCACTAATATTGTGGCGTTATCTGGACCCATGGTCTAAGAAAGCAAGAACAATTTCCACATCAGCTTAAATTATTTTTATATTCAACCAAAAATAACCCTGGAGCCAGACCCAAACCAGCACACTATCAACCATGTTCACCCCAGGGATGAAGTTGGCCTGCCAGCGCTCCATGGCGAAGAGCTGGCCAGCAACCCGCCATAGCCCGCCCACGATCGCCGCCTCCCGATCCTCCTCCTTTTCGAACCTTACAGCAGTGTGGTCCTCAGCCATTGGGAAAGTCTCGGCCTCATAGCCGAGCTTCCCTTTCGCGCTTAGCTCCCGACCTATCCAATCTGTCGGGATTGGCCTGCCGAAACTCCTAACAATCACTGCTGAAGAGCTCCAGGTTCTCCTCACCTTCTCCAGCCTCTCCAAAGATACTTCTAGCACTCCAGTGAAGTGCCTTTGAACGACCTCCAGCTCCGCTGCCAAGATCTTGTGGCTAGACCAGACCATCTGCCGTGACATACCTCCGCCCATCTTGTTGAGGACCCCGGCAAATTTCATCGTGGCAGCACAAAGTCAAGCAAGGTTCATTGGCCGCAAGGAGGCTTGGCGGAGCAGTTGATGACTTTGGAGGCTAGCCAACGCCTTGCCGGCCAAGGGATGTAGGAGCAAAGTGCCCCGCACGTAGGCCATGCCCAACGCTTGCGTGCGGCACCAGTAGCAGCCCGCGGGCATGTGCAAGCTAGTAACACACAACGCGCATCAGCCACGCTCGCGCAACAGGCTGCCAGCACCCTCACGCGCCCATCAGGCCCACATGCAGCGCTTGCGAGTATGATGGGGTTTCACAGTCCTAAGCCCCGCACCAAGCTCTTACCGTTGTTCCTTGGCATTCGCCCTTGAAACTGTGGATGCTTAGACCGATTAGTAGGTAATGTCCGACGGATTGGAACGTCTTAATCTAGTTGAATCTCTTAATTACAAAGATGAACAATAAAGCAAAAAATGATTGATTCAACTCCAAATTGCAGAACAAAGAACAAAACAGAAAAATAAATCTAGTAGGGAATCATAAGGATCCCTTACCAGTCCAAATAAGAGATTGATCTATCCCTTACTAGCACAAGTCAAAGAACCTAGATCTAAGACCGAAACAATAGGCAAAAATCTTCCAAGCCTTGCGGCCGAAAACACACAACAATGATCTCTTTGGATGCCTCACAAAAGGCCCTAAAAACTATTTAAATAGACTCACGACTCCTAACAAAGGAAAATACTCTGATGTCAATTGACGACTCCTAAACAAAGTAGACTAAGTTTGATCCGTGCGCTCTAATGATGGTAAGGTGTCACGTGCACATGGTGCTGATTTCTTGCGCCAAGAAGAATCCAAATTCATGTGGGACTTGGGCTGAAAGGTGGCGCCTCCATGGAACGTCCTACGTGGGGTGGGATTCTGCCAGGTCACCGTGCCCTTAAAAAGTCCTAGGTGTGGTGGACTCTGTTGCTCTGCCCAAACTAGGACTCCTCACTAGGCCACGCCCAGCCAGCTGGCGACTCGCCAGTGTTGCAGTAGCAGAGTCCCAGTCCAACCGGGACTCTTCCACGCGCCACCCAGCCAAGTAAAGAATACATCAATTCCTTATTAAATTGGGCTACTAAGGGATCCTTACGATTCCTTATTAGATTTATCTTTTGTTTTGTTCTTTGTTCTTCATCATTGGAATTGAATCATTAGTTGTTTGCTTTTATTGATCATCTTTGCAATTGATTGATTCATCTAGATTTAGGCATGGGATAAGTTGCACCCAGTAATCCCTACGAATAGTCTATAATTCCACGGAAACAAGGAGATCCAAATTCATGAACGTTACCTACAAATCAGTCTAAAGCAGCATCTCATCAAGGCATGAAGCCAGGAGCGGCGACAAGGGCCTGGTGTGGGGTTTGGGACCATGAGCCCCCACCAAATCTCGGCCTATAACGGAGTGGTCTTAGACCCCTCCAACCTAGAGTCGGACTCGCCAATGCTTGGAGGCTAGGCTGCCTCCTCCTTCCCAGACATGTCGTCGCCCATCCTCCCGTTCACCAGACGTTTGAGGAAATTCCTCAATTGTCGTACGACTGCAAATCTTTTTTCACTTGCTTTTGGATTCACTCTCTCTTTGAGAACTATGATTTCCATTTTAGAAGGCATATCAGCTCATCAAGCTGATAAAATACTTGACAGTTGGGCCTAGTGACTTGGGATCGAATCCCATGGATATTTAGGGAGGGTGTCACCCATTCTGTAGCCCATTTTCTTACGAGCTCATCTCCCTAATATACTAGCTGGCAGCAACATGCAATGAAAATAAACTAGAATTCCTTTCAATGTGAGGACTTTTTGCATATACACTACTTAATACTTGGTATTTATATATAGCATCTTTTCCATGTTTGCTTATTAATTAAGGTAAATTACATAGGCCGGTGTGGATACTAAGGCCCTGTTTGGAGGAGTTGTGGGCAGTAGAGCTGTTAGGAGTAGAGCTGTTGGAAGTAGAGCTGTTATAAAAAGTTGTTTGCTGTTTGGTAACTATATTTGTAAAGTGTTGTGGCACTGTAACATATGTTTGGTAAACAAACTGAGAAAGTACTTTTGTATGACAAAATTACCATAAAGAACATTGCATAGTATTATACAACAGAACATAATAAACATAACATATATTAATACATAAATATACGATATAGTATAATATTATTGTAATATAAAATAATATTAAATTATTTAACATAACATATTAATGTATTATGATATAACGTATTATGATATTATATTTATAGTATAATACAATAATAAAGATATAAAATATTATAATTATTAGCATAAATTAATTTTCAAAATATAACATAATATTAAATTATTTAAAATAACATATTAATGTATTATGATGTAATGTAATAAAATATTATATTATAGTATAATACAATAATAAAGGTATAAAATATTTTAATTATTAGTGTAAATTAATTTTTTATCCTCTAAATGACCATTTATCTCTCTAACAATTTTTCTTGCGAAAGGAAGTCTGACGGCTAGGATTTTTGGCTTCAGTAGATTTTTAGGTTTATAAAGGGACAAACTATGTAATTATTATATTTTAATATAAGCATTTTTGTCAAAAATATAGCTTTCCGACAAAGCTGAAAACAACATTTTCGAAAAGCTCCAAATTAGAGCTTCCCCCCAAAAGCTGTTTTCAGCTTCCCGCAAAAGCTGAAACATTTTTGAAAATTTTACCAAACACTATTTTTTTATCTAAAAGTACTTTTGAAGGGCCAGAAAGTACTTTTTCGCCCTCCAAAAGCTTCCCCAAACAGGGCCTAAGAGGTTTATGTTAAGAATGAATGCTACACCTGTTTAGAATGCCTAGGGTTCACACCCGCCCCCCCCCCCCCCCCCCACCTCCTCCTCCTCCTCCTCCTCCTCCTCCTCTGCCACCGTCCCTTCCATGCCCTCTATCATAGGCACCACCTCCTTCACTGTAGCAGACCCACTGCCTGAGCCATACCTTGGCCCACTCCTGCATCCGCTCCTACCAACAGAGCCGCCACCACCTCCACCCCTTCCGTAGCCGCCCCCGTTTGCTCCTCCAGCTCCAAATCTAAAGCCGGACTTGTACCCATTCCCCGACCTAAAGCTAAAGTCACTTCCTCCCCCTTGACCACCTCTACCACCTCTTCCATACCTTCCACCACTAGCCCCAAATCCATCTCCTTCACCATAGCCGAAGCCTGAACCATTTTTGAAACTGGAGCCATTCTCAGAGCCACCACCTCCCTCAGCAGAAGTCAAGGATTGGTGTGCACATGGTGCAATTGAGAACCCAACTGCATCATTATTCGTGCAGTTGAGTGGAACTTACTTCAAACACTTGGCATGTGGCGCTGATGGCAAGTCGAAGCACCAACACGCCGGAGGGAGCGGAGGCCGGGGAGGTCCGGCAAGCAAGCATGACCACCCCATCATGGTTGGAGGTGATGCAGGGCTCCCGGCAGTAGGAGTGGACTAGCCACCACATCACGGTGGAGGAGCTGGCAGTTCTCCAACGCCACTTCACAGAGGTGTTGGAGTTGTCTGCCGACCGGGTGGGGAGGAAGTGAAGGGCTTGGGCGACATCGGCGATGGTCGTCCGGAGCTTGGGACGAAGCATTCCGGCAGACTGGTGGCACGCGAGATTCAGCTACATGGTAAGTTGGATGATAATGTTGAGTCTTTTCCAATGGCTGAGGGTTAATAACCTTTAGATTCAAGAATGGGGATGACCGAGCAGCCGCGCTGGCCGGCGGGATATGGCTGGTGGCCGGCCAGCTGCTAGCCATGGAGGAGTGGAGAGGCTAAATTTTATCTCTAGTGTCAATACGGTGAGCAAATCGGTGGTGTGGCTCCTGCTTCCATGCCTCCCTCTCGAGTTTTGGGACAGGGACTCCCTACTTGACATTATGGCAGCAGCGGGTCGGCCACTGCAGTTGGATGGTGTCTCCAATCAGCTTCGGCAAGTTGGCTATGCAAGGGTGAAGATAGAGATCGACGCCCTTCATCCCCTCAAGGGGAAGGTGAGATTTTGGTAGGCCTTCGTCTACGAAGACATGCCGGCCTTATGCTTCTCCTGAGCCCGGATCGAGCACCTAGAGAGCGAGCGTAGCCAACTCGGCTCGGTGCCGGAGCTTGAGAAGGGAGGGGTGCCCGATTGCCCTACCTCGCCGTTGGCGGTGGAGACCCCATAGGTGCCACTGGAGGGTGACAGGCGAAACAATCGATCGGTGTTCGACCTGTAGTTGGCCACAAGACGTGTCTGCTAGCTAAAGGCCACTGACACAAGGAGCGGGACAAAGAAGAAGGCTAAGTTCCACCTTAAGTTAGCTCTGGGTTCGGCTCCCCCCAGCCGGGGCCGAGTCCTCCTTGGAGCAGGCCAAGCTCATCCAAGTCACTGTTGAATACTGACGGCTAGCAAAAGCCCAAGAAGGTAGCCTGGTGGTGCTCACCGGAGAAGAGGACAGGGACCCGCGAATTGGTGGAGCTCGTGGGGGAGGTGAGTCGGCCTCTACTCGTCTCTGTACTGAGTCAAGACCGGCCGAGTGGCAATCGCGACGCAGGCCGAGCCGTGGGAGGCTTGGAGTTGGGCCGAGCCTAATGTAGCAGGGCTGACCCTATTTTGGCAGGTCCGGGCCACGGGCTGGGCCCATTGAAGTGGGCCAGAAGCCCAACCAATAGGAAGGGGTGGTGTGGGCCTGGGGGCTTTGGGCTGGGCTGCTAGAAGCTTGCACCCTGTGTGTCGAGTGTGGGCTCCTTGTACCAAGGGGAGAGAGGTGTAGGTTCCGAAGTAGGAGCCTCTCTCCGGCGGTGCTTGAGGGTGGGCCTCAGTCCTCCCGAGCCGGCGAAGTGGGAGATGACGAAAGCCAATTACGGACCACTGGCGGTCCTCCTCGACGATAGTGGGTGATCAGAGGTGCGAAGGCGGATGTGGAGCAGTTGCATGCTAAGGGGACCCATGATCCGGCCATGGTGAAGGCGGGTTCAGGAGGCACCCTGACGCCGGAGGCCGTTGGCTTCCCTGATCCCCACCAGACTGTGCCGATGTGTGCCCCGGAGGAGGGGTGACTCAGTGGGGCCCGTATTGCCCGGGAGCGGGGTTGCAGTGGCCCAGGCGGTTCGAACACCCCAGGTGGCGGTGGCACAAGAGGCCGGTGGCGGAGGTGGTGGCGACCGAGCTGCTGGCAAGGAGGCTGCAAGAAAGGTGGTGGTGGTTGTGGATTACTCCACTATTGTGCAGCAAGTGAAGGCGGCAGTGATGAGGGTGGTTTCGGGCGTGAGTGAAGGTGACCAGCGGGTTGGGCCATCCCATAATGGATTGGACGACCCTGAGGCTCGGGGGAGGGGGGTACATGTCAAGCCTCGCTCAGTTGGGTAGTGCATCATGAAGGTTTTAGCATGAAAGTGCAGGGGGCAGCCAAGCCTTTCTTCATGACTTCCTTCAGGAGATTGACTCAGGTGAATGAGCTGGAGACCTATTTTCTATGCAAGACACGATTGTCTGGAGACAGTCTTTGTCGAGTGCAACATCGCCTGGCAGCTGTTTGGGAGTCCTTTGCAGTGGAGTCCCAAGGACTGTCTGGGGCCATCTTGGTATTGTGGAAGTAGGGTGTGACCACTATGGATGTCTTCCGCAACTGCTCACATCAGGCTCTAATGTTTATTTCAGAATCTAATGAAGCCCCGTGGGTCTTATGTGATGTGTATCGAGTACTAACTACAGGGTAAGGAGAGTCCTCTGGAATGAGATCACCAACCTGGTCTCCTAGGGCATTCCGACAATGGTGGTTGGTAACTTCAACTGTATCCAGAGGCCTAGTGAGAAGAGGGGTGGTAGGGCTTATAATGATATAGTGGATAGGAGGGAGTTCCTGGATTTCTTGTCTAGGAATGGACCGGTAGACCTTGATTTCTCTGGGCCAAGATTCCCCTAGTACAACAACTAGTTCGACCGAGCTAGAATTTGGGAGCGGATAGATAGGGTCATTGCATCTGCATGCTGGGTTATCCGCTTTCCTTCCTCCTAGGTCAGGGATAGGGGAGGAGAGCTTTTTTTGGTACATCGGCGGCTCACACCTGACGAGTGAGGAGAGCTTTCGAAGGCCGACTTGGTGGTCCTACGATAGCAGCTTGTACACATTATTTCTTGTTACGGCAGCAGGAGATCTTCTAGAGACAAAAATTCAGAATTTAGTGGATAAAGGAGAGAGATTGGAACACCAGATTTTTCCATCGGATGACCATCATCAGAAGGTAGAGGAATGTGATCTGCTCCCTGAGAGTTGGGGTGGTCCAATGGGTGGAGGAAGGGAGTGCAGTTAGACATGCCCTAGTCAATTTTTTTAGATCCAGGTGGACGGAGGATAGTGGATCAGAGGCAGTCGGCCAGATCTTGATGCCGAAAGTCAAAGTGGGAGTAGCAGAGAATACAGCTTTGATTCGGCCAGCGTCAGAGATGGAGATGTAGGAGGCGGTCTAGGTCGTAGCGGAGGATAAGGCCCTAGGGCCAAACAGGTTTACTACATTTTTCTTCCAGAGGTATTGGTGTATATCCGAAGGATAGTGGTAGAAACAGTCCAGTTGTTCTTCAATAGTGCAGTGATGGCAGATGACTGAAAGGCCACCTACATCACCCTGATACCGAAGCATCAGGATGCAGTATAGCCTAGTCATTTGAGGCCTGTCAGCCTGTGTACCGCTCTCTACAAGGTCGTGGCGAAGATTAAGGTGGGTAGGATGAATCCTCTATTATCAGGTATTATCCGCTAAGAGTAGGAGGCGTTCGTGGGGGTAGGAACATTTCTAATAATGTCATGCTGGCTCAGAAGATGATGTGGGACCTTCATTGAGCCTCAAAGAGGCGGAGTCTGATGGCAGTCAAGTTGGATATGGAAAGAGCTTATAATAGGATATGGTGGAGCTTCCTCAGGAAAGCAATGAAGAGCTTTAGTTTCCATGAGATCTGGATTGACTAGGCTCTGGGCTACGTACAGGGGCGAGCTTCTCCATCCTGATCAACGGTTCGCCGTCACCATTCTTTCGGTCCACCATGGGGCTTCGACAAGGTTGTCTCTTATCTCCGTACTTATTTATTATTTTCTCTAATATGTTGATGGGGACATCAGAGCCCTTCATTCAGATGATGGAGCCATCAGAGCCACTAGCTCACGTCGCACCAGAGATTGACATCAGTTTAAGTCGGACCCCCAACATTGGGTCTACTCGAGTCTGCATCATTTCTACTTTATTGCATTATTAGTTCCTTTAGTTATTGGTCGAGTCAATTTGGTTAGTTACTTTTATTATTGGCTGAGTCAATTTAGTTAGTTGCTTTTGTTATTTGGCGAGTCAATTTGGTTACTTGTTGGGTCAAGTAATTAGATCAATTGATTAGATCAATGTTGGTAAGTGATTAATTAATGTAAGGATGCAAGTTTGGTATGTAATCAATTAATTGACTTAATCAATTAATTAAATTGATGTAAGGGCCCAAGTTTTATATGTTATCAATTGATGGACTTGATGTAAGGATAGATAAAGGCCACGCCCCTTATGAATTAGGGCATTGATCAAAAAAATAAAAAGTCCCTTGGCTTGGTCGACTTTCTTCTCTTCCTCACGCTGGGCGTGAGCCCTTCTTCACTTCTTTCTTCCCGCGTCTCCAAAGTCTCTTCTTTCTGCGTCTCTACAACCTCTTCTTCCTCCTCCTTTTCTATTATCCTTGAGATTGAAGAATTGAGTAAAATCTAGCCTCCTTTTCTCCTTCTTCCTCTTTTCTCTTCTTCTCCTTTCTCCTCCTCTTTTCTTCTTTCTCTTCCTTCCTTTTCTCCCTGCAGTGGTCCTCCATCAGCTTGGCATCAGAGCTACGAGCTTTGCCTCCGTTGCCAAAGCTCCTCGATCTTGCGGCCCTATGCTTCGCGCTGTTACTCCAGTCACCTGACCTGCACTCGACGGGGTCGAGTTTTTCTCATCTGGGAGGAGTTGATGGAGACATCAGAGCCCTTCATTCAGATGATGGAGCCATCAGAGCCACTAGCTCACGTCGTACCAGAGATTGACATCAATTAAAGTTAGACCCCCAATATTGGGTCCACTCGAGTCTGCGTCATTTACTTTATCGCATTATTAATTGCTTTTGTTATTGGTCGAGTCAATTTGGTTAGTTGCTTCTATTATTGACCGAGTCAATTTGGTTAGTTGCTTTTATTATTGGCCGAGTCAATTTGGTTAGTTGTGGGTCAAGTAATTAGATCAATTGATTAGATCAATATTGGTAAGTGATTAATTGATGTAAGGATCCAAGTTTGGTATGTAATATTGACTTAGTCAATTGATTGAATTGATGTAAGGGCCCAAGTTTGGTATGTCATCAATTGATGGACTTGATGTAAGGCCTGTATAAAGGCCACGCCCGTTATGAATTAGGGCATTGATCAAAGAAATTAAAAAATTTTTTGGCTTGGCCGACTTTCTTCTCTTCCTCACGCTGAGCGTGAGCCCTTCTTCCCTTCTTTCTTCCTGCATCCCCAAAGCCTCTTCTTTCTGCATCTCTACAACCTCTTCTTCCTCCTCCTTCCCTATTATCCCTAAGATTGAAGAATTGAGTAAAATCTGGCCTCCTTTTCTCCTTCTTCCTCCTCTTCTCTTCTTCTCCTTTCTTCTCCTCTTTTCTTCTTTCTCTTCCTTTCTCTTCTCCCTACAGTGGTCCTCCATCATATGCTCTCCCGTGCCTTGTGGGCAGCTTGTTGAAATCGGGAGCTAGAGACCTATTTTTTAGCCCCCAATGCTCGACTGATCTTTCGCATCTTATTTGCAGATGATTGTCTTCTATTGGCCAGGGCGAGGGCAAGGGATGCGTGGGCCCTCAAGGGTATGTTGGCGGATTATTGTGAGGCTTCAGGGTAGAGAGTGAACCTTCAAAAATCGACCATCTCCTTTAGCCCAAGTACGGAGTTGAGGATAAGGCGGGAGATCAATAGGATCATGGAGATGCGGGAGCAGGAGGGGCTGTAGAGCTACCTAGGGGTGCCTATCATAAGGAGGAAGCTGTGGGTGTCGGAGTGCTCAGGGCTGGTGCAGCGGGTCCAAGACAGGCTGGAGGGCTAGAGGACGTCATCTCTTTCTATGATGGGCACATTGATGCTAGTCAGATCAGTATTGTGCTCTGTGTTAGTCTACCTTATGTTCAATATTGTTGTCCCTAAGACAGTGCTGATGGGGGTCGAGTGACTTCTTCGAAACTTCTTGTGGGGTTCACACGGAGGTGGCCACAGGGTGCACTTGTTGGCTTGGGAAAGAGTTTGCATGACGACCCACGAGGGAGAACTAGGGGTGCAATCTTTCCTAGAGAGGCGAGAGGTGCTCATTATTCATCATGCGGTGAGGTTTATCCTTGAGCCATAGGGCTTCTGGAGTCAGGTCATGGCGGCTAGATATGGTGGAGTGAGGATTGATGGGGTGGCCTCGAGTAGATGGAGATGCTTCTACATGTGGCGAGAGATTTGCAAGCATATGCCTGCTGCCTTGGCGAACACCAGATAGCTGATAAGAAACGAGCAAAGCATGGATGTGGTGGAGGACCAGTGGGTGGACTCTCTTTCTTTGAGACTCTGGCTAACCATGGTGAGCATTAAGGCAGCGGACAGACTCCGGGTCTACGATCTTCTTAGCCCAGAAAGGGCAGAGTGGGACCCCGACAGGATTGTTCAGCTATTTGGAGAGTACCTTGTTGAGCGTATTCGACTAGTTTCGAGGTATGCTGGCCTGGACGTAAGGGTTTGGAGTACGTCATGCAGAGCTAGTGTCAAGGTGGGAGATGTCTTTCGTGCCCTCCTGCAGGAGCACAAGCCGGGGATGGATTGTGCTTGGATCTGGAGCTTCGGACTCCATGTTAGATGTATGGCCTAGAAGTCAATCTGGCTGACACATTATTAATTCTGGGACATAAATTTGTACTTGACTTTATTATTATTGAATAATAAATGGGCATCTTTTCATTCATATTGTTTATGTGTCTATGAATCGTCCAAGGAATTAATAAGATGATGATACATTTTCTCAAGAGTTGAGAATTTGAGCCATGTATCATTGGTGATTAATTTTTAAATGCTCTTGATCAATGGACCATCACGAGGACGGTGATCGATCCGATCAGTGCACAGATCGCTTTCCTTATGGATGGACGAGACTCGAGTCCACAGTGTGGGGACACTGAAGTGATAGTGCAGGTGCTTGTTAGAGAACAAGGGTATTGAGCGTGACCAAGATAAGAAGTCACTTGGATGTCTATCCACTCGTCAGTGACTTGCTTGATGTTGCAGTAGTATGACTGGTCCTTTGACCTGCGGTGCTTCGGCTGCTCACAATGAGGTTATTGAAGTTTGACTGCACATACACATGGTCTCTAGTCATATGGGTCCTTGTAGTGTAGATTGGCTGCAGTAAGTTTACTGTAGGAGTAGGGTACGCACCTACATGGAATATATCGATCTTGATAGATGAGGAGTGATCCTATGTGATTTATTAGACTGAGTTCTAAGACCTTGGCCAGCGCAGTAATATACAGTGGAGAAAGAGTTTTCCAATATCGAACTCAAGTCAAATAAATCTAGACATATGACAGACGACGGGGTTTGACGAGTTATCCATGACCTCCGGTCTGTAGGGATCCACGATAGAAGGACTGTATCATACGATAACTGCACCTAGAGGTTCATCATTCTATTCTGCTGGGTGGCCACTACATACTACTAGGTGTCACTGGTGGATGGTGAGACTCACAGGGATCATCTTGATGGTCGATAAACCCTGATGAGTTGAGTTGAAATTGTTTCAACCCATTGAAAGGAGTTTTCAATGATATTGTGATAGAGATCGCAATATATCTCACTACCAGTCAGAATGGAACCTATGGGGTCACACACATTAGAGTTAATGACCGATCCGATGGTTGAATGTGATTAGGAATCACAAATAATCAATTAGATTGATAAATGGATAACCCGCTAAGAGTTAGTAGTTGGAAGAAGGAACAATTGCAATCGGATTGCAATTTAATTTAATTAATTAAATTTAATTAATTGGACTTGATCATGAGTCCTACTTGGAGTAGGATCCTTGGAGTCCTAATTGGATTAGGATTTCAAATTAAATTAGAATCCTATTTGGAATAGGATTTCTAAAGTCCTAATTGTCTTAGGGCTGAAATTTAATAAGTCCTAATTAGATTAGGATTATTTTAAGTCCTAATTAATTTTAAATTTAATCTAATTAATTTCATGACTCCTAATTGGATTAGGATTGAAGAGTTCAATAGAGTCATGGTTCAATTAAATCCTAATTAGATTAGGATTTGGAGGAAATTGAAATGGGTTCATAAAAATCCTATTTTGACTAGGATTAGACTCATGCAATGGACCCAAATTAAATCACCTTTTAATTTGATTAAATGGGAGATATAATTGGACTTGAGGGAGGGGCCCACGCCCCTCCCCTTGGGAATTGCGATGAAGAAAAAGGAGGGGCGTAAGCCCCTCCTTGCTGCCGAATTGGGGAGATAAGGGTGAGCTCCTAAAAATTAGGAGCTCATCCTTATCTCATGGAGAAATAAAAGGAGGAGGGGTTCGGCCCCTCCTCTTATCCTTCTTTTGGTGTTCACGGCAGCAAAAACATCCCCTTCCTCCTCCTTTCATCCGCAAGCAAGAGAAGAGGAAGAAGAATCCTTGGTGGCTCTCCTCCTTCTTCATTCTTGGTTCCAACAAAAGAAAAGGGAAAAGGCTGAAAGTGTTTTGTTCTTGTTCCCTTTGATCCGTCCTTCTTCCTCCACCTCCCTAGGCATTCAAGAGTTGATTGAAAGGGAGGACTTCAGCCATCAAAAGCCATCTCTGCAAGGGAGCTAGCACCCCGGGGAGATACGTAGGCTTCGATCGAATCATTATCTCGTGTGGATACCCGTAGAGGCCGGACGCGTGTGCGGCTTCCATCGAACCTTCTACAAATCCACGTGAATCAGATTTGCGGAGACCATCTACCCGCACAAGGTGAAGATCTAATCTTCTTAATGATTTTAAAATAGTTTAAAATAATTTAATTCTAATCTATCTACAAACAAATGGTTTTAAAATACGTTCATACGATGAACGGATCCCGCATAGTTTTTCCGCTGCAATCTAAAAATTATTTCGAATTTTCATGGCATATGTCGAATACTTATGGAGAGGACTACTGAAATACTTACCCTAGTACACACTGATGTATGTGGCCCATTTGATGTGTCAGCCAGGGGTCGTTATTCGTACTTCATTACCTTTACCGATGACTATTCACGATATGGGTATGTGTATCTTATGAGATACAAATCTGAGTCTTTTGAAAAGTTCAAGGAGTTCAGAAATGAAGTAGAAAAATAGACTGGAAAAACCCTTAAGGTTCTTCGATCAGATCGAGGAGGAGAATACCTTAGTGAGGAATTTCGGGATTATCTCAAGGAAAATGGCATAGTCTCACAATGGACGCCTCCGGGTACACCTCAACTCAACGGGGTGTCAGAAAGGAGGAATCGGACTCTATTGGATATGGTCCGATCCATGATGAGCTTCACTGATCTACCTATGTTTCTTTGGGGAGATGCCTTATTATCCGCAATTTATTTATTGAATAGAGTTCCCTCCAAATCCGTTCCTACCACACCGTATGAGATATGGCATGGTAGGAAGCCGAGTCTTGGTCATCTCAAGATTTGGGGATGTCCGGCCCACGTCAAGCGACTACAGACGGACAAGTTAGAATCTAGGACCATAAGTGCTCGTTTCATTGGATATCCTAAAGAGTCATTATGATACAATTTTTACGTCTCAGAGGATCACAATGTGTTTGTGAGTCGACATGCCGTCTTCTTGGAAAAACAGTTTATCCTTGATAGAGGCAGTGGGAGAAAAATTGAGCCTGAAGAGAAAGTCTCTAAAAAGCAACGAGTAATGGATCCTATAGAACCTATTCATACAGAGCTAGTACACGTAGTACCTCCTCCACCTCGTAGATCTAGTAGGGTCTCACATCCTCCCGATAGATACATAGGTATACTAGTAGAGGACACCGAGGAAATGTTCCTCATGGGAGATAGGGAACATGTACAGGATCCCAATACCTACGATGAGGCGATATCTGATATCGATTCCGAGAAATGGCTGGAAGCCATGAAGTCAGAGATAGACTCCATGTATTCCAACCAAGTCTGGACCTTAGTAGATCCACCAGAAGGTATAGTACCTATTGAATGAAAATGGATCTACAAAAGGAAGATAGGTTCGGATAGAAAGGTAGAGACCTATAAGGCAAGGCTAGTGGTGAAAGGGTATAGTCAGCGCGAAGGCATTGACTATCAGGAGACTTTTTCACCTGTAGCCATGCTAAAATCCATTCGAACATTGCTTGCCATTGCAGCGTTTCATGATTATGAAATATGGCAGATGGATGTGAAAACTGCTTTTCTGAATGGATATCTTGATGAAGATATCTATATGGAGCAGCCTTTGGGTTTCACTTCCAGTGATGGAGATCACAAGGTCTGCAAGCTGCAAAGATCCATCTTTGGACTAAAGCAAGCATCTCGGAGCTGGAATACTCGTTTCAATGATGCAATCAAATCGTTTGATTTCATAAAGAACGAAGAGAAACCGTGTGTTTACAAGAAGGTTAGTGGGAGTGCTGTCGTGTTCCTCGTACTGTACGTGGATGACATCCTCTTGATTGGGAATGATGTTCCCATGCTAACCTCGGTCAAGGTCTGGTTGTCAAAAAAGTTCTCCATGGAAGACCTTGGGGAAGCATCCTACATTTTGGGGATTAAGGTCTATAGAGATAGATCTAAGAGGTTGCTTGGCCTATCACAGAAGATGCACATAGAGGAGGTACTGAAGAGGTTCAGTATGGAAAACTCCAAGAAGGGTCTATTACCCCTTAGGCATGGGATTCATCTCTCCAAAAAGATGTGCCCCAACACATCTGAAGAGATTCAACGCATGAGCAGGATTCCTTATGCTTCTGCAATAAAGAGCCTCATGTATGCCATGCTATGTACACGACCTGATATAGCCCTTGCTGTGAGTGTCACTAGTAGATATCAGTCGAATCCAGGCGAAGAGCACTGGACAGCTGTGAAGAACATTCTTAAGTACTTAAGAAGAACTAAAGATTTGTTCTTGGTCTTTGGAGGAGCATCGGAGTTAAAGGTAGAAGGATACACAGATTCAGACTTTATGACTGATATTGATGATAGAAAGTCTACATCTGGATATGTGTTCTTGTGCAATGGTGGTACGGTAAATTGGAAGAGTTCCAAACAACCGATCATTGCTGATTCTACCATGGAAGCTGAGTATATCGCCGCCTCTGAAGCTGCAAAGGAAGCCTTCTGGTTCAAGAAATTCATTGCAGAGCTAGATGTAATGCCATCAGATGCCATCACACTCTACTGCGATAATAATGGCGCCATAGCTCTTGCTAAGGAGCCAAGGTCTCATCAGAAGTCCAAGGACATAGAGCGGCGCTTTCACCTTATACGCGACTACCTCGAGAAGAAATATGTCGAGGTGCAGAGAGTAGACTCCACGGACAACGTGGCAGACCGCTCACTAAGCAGCTAAGTCAGCAGAAGACTGAAGCCCACCTTGAGAAGATGGGACTTAGATATATGGCTGATTGGCTTTAGTGCAAGTGGGAGATTGTTAGATGTATGCCCTAGAAGCCAATCTGGCTGACACATTATTAATTCTGGGACATAAATTTATACTTGACTTTATTATTATTGAATAATAAATGGGCATCTTTTCATTCATATTGTTTATGTGTCTATGAATCGTCCAAGGAATTAATAAGATGATAATACATATTCTCAAGAGTTGAGAATTTGAGCCATGTATCATTGGTGATTAATTTTTAAATGCTCCTGATCAATGGACCATCACGAGGACGGTGATCGATCCGATCAGTGCACAGATCGCTTTCCTTATGGATGGACGAGACTCGAGTCCACAGTGTGGGGACATTGAAGTGATAATGCAGGTACTTGTTAGAGAACAAGGGTACTAAGCGTGACCAAGACAAGAAGTCACTTGGATGTCTATCCACTCGTCAGTGACTTGCTTGATGTTGCAGTAGTATGACTGGTCCTTTGACCTGCAGTGCTTCGGCTGCTCACAGTGAGGTTATTGTAGTTTGACTGCACATACACATGGTCTCTAGTCATATGGGTCCTTGTAGTGTAGATTGGCTGCAGTAAGTTTACTGTAGGAGTAGGGTACGCACCTACATGGAATCTATCGACCTTGATAGATGAGGAGTGATCCTATGTGATTTATTAGACTGAGTTCTAAGACCTTGGCCAGGGCAGTAATATACAGTGGAGAAAAAGTTTTCCACTATCGAACTCAAGTCAAATAAATCTAGACATATGACAGACGACGGAGTTTGACGAGTTATCCATGACCTCCGGTCTGTAGGGATCCACGATAGAAGGACTGTATCATACGATAACTGCACCTAGAGGTTCATTATTCTATTCTGCTGGGTGGCCACTACATACTGCTAGGTGTCACTGGTGGATGGTGAGACTCACAGGGATCATCTTGATGGTCGATAAACCCTGATGAGTTGAGTTGAAATTGTTTCAACCCATTGAAAGGAGTTTTCAATGATATTGTGATAGAGATCGCAATATATCTCACTACCAGTCAGAATGGAACCTATGGGGTCACACACATTAGAGTTAATGACCGATCCGATGGTTGAATGTGATTAGGAATCACAAATAATCAATTAGATTGATAAATGGATAACCCGCTAAGAGTTAGTAGTTGGAAGAAGGAACAATTGCAATCGGATTGCAATTTAATTTAATTAATTAAATTTAATTAATTGGACTTGATCATGAGTCCTACTTGGAGTAGGATCCTTGGAGTCCTAATTGGATTAGGATTTCAAATTAAATTAGAATCCTATTTGGAATAGGATTTCTAAAGTCCTAATTGTCTTAGGGCTGAAATTTAATAAGTCCTAATTAGATTAGGATTATTTTAAGTCCTAATTAATTTTAAATTTAATCTAATTAATTTCATGACTCCTAATTGGATTAGGATTGAAGAGTTTAATAGAGTCATGGTTCAATTAAATCCTAATTAGATTAGGATTTGGAGGAAATTGAAATGGGTTCATAAAAATCCTATTTTGACTAGGATTAGACTCATGCAATGGACCCAAATTAAATCACCTTTTAATTTGATTAAATGGGAGATATAATTGGACTTGAGGGAGGGGCCCACGCCCCTCCCCTTGGGAATTGCGATGAAGAAAAAGGAGGGGCGTAAGCCCCTCCTTGCTGCCGAATTGGGGAGATAAGGGTGAGCTCCTAAAAATTAGGAGCTCATCCTTATCTCATGGAGAAATAAAAGGAGGAGGGGTTCGGCCCCTCCTCTTATCCTTCTTTTGGTGTTCACGGCAGCAAAAACATCCCCTTCCTCCTCCTTTCATCCGCAAGCAAGAGAAGAGGAAGAAGAATCCTTGGTGGCTCTCCTCCTTCTTCATTCTTGGTTCCAACAAAAGAAAAGGGAAAAGGCTGAAAGTGTTTTGTTCTTGTTCCCTTTGATCCGTCCTTCTTCCTCCACCTCCCTAGGCATTCAAGAGTTGATTGAAAGGGAGGACTTCAGCCATCAAAAGCCATCTCTGCAAGGGAGCTAGCACCC
The DNA here is from genome assembly GCF_051530095.1 of Phoenix dactylifera. NCBI lineage: Eukaryota > Viridiplantae > Streptophyta > Magnoliopsida > Arecales > Arecaceae > Phoenix > Phoenix dactylifera. Next base: position 44,083,612 of record NC_143191.1, read on the forward strand.
CGGGGAGATACGTAGGCTTCGATCGAATCATTATCTCGTGTGGATACCCGTAGAGGCCGGACGCGTGTGCGGCTTCCATCGAACCTTCTACAAATCCACGTGAATCAGATTTGCGGAGACCATCTACCCGCACAAGGTGAAGATCTAATCTTCTTAATGATTTTAAAATAGTTTAAAATAATTTAATTCTAATCTATCTACAAACGAATGGTTTTAAAATACGTTCATGCGATGAACGGATCCCGCATAGTTTTTCCGCTGCAATCTAAAAATTATTTCGAATTTTCATGGCATATGTGGGATACTAACACTCCACCCAATGGTAGCATTATTTTTGTGGAAGGTAGCCACAGAGCGCCTGCCGACGAGATGGGTGCTGATAAGAAGAGAACTGGGCATCCAACCCTAATGTCTGGATTGCTAATTGGACGAGATGGTGGATCATGTTCTGTTCCAGTGTGCGTGGGCTAGAGGGGTTTGGAGGCACGCCGAGGTCTTGCGTGATGCCTAGAGTCGGATGGGGCCTTTCCTATAGGCGATCTGTCGGTGGTCCGAATTTCCCTAGATGCACCAGGTGGCCATTGGAGCGATCTGCATAGCTTATCAGATATGGTTGGCAACGAGTGCTTAGACTTTTGGCGAGAGCAGTTCGTCTCCAAGGTTTGTCATGGAGCGCACCTGGGTACAGGCATAGAGATCATTCATGCAAGCTTAGCACATGAGCATTTGATCGCTCAGGATACCTAGAGCCCCTACTCTACTCAGGTAGTGACTCGCATGGTGTTTTTCACCTGGGAGCCTCTATCCCCAAGCTTCCTCAAGGTCAACTTTGATGGTCTGTGCTGGATGGCGGCAAGAGAGGAGGTGCTGGGTTTGTCATTAGAAGCCCGAACTCTAAGGTAGTGGCTGGTGGTGGTTGCCAGATCTTCGATACCTCAGTTTCTGGAGCAAAGATGTGGTTGGCTTGGGTCGGCCTGAGCCATGCGTGGCGGATGCTACATGCCAGCTCGATTATATTAGAGGGAATCTCGGCCACCATGATTAACTAGATCCAAGGTGAGGTGGACACCCCCTGCTTTGGGATATTTGGGCGACAATGAGTAATGGGGTGGCCTTTCAGGCTAAGCATGTGCTCCACGAGGCCAGCAAGGCCGCGGACTGTGTGGTTTGTCACTCTGGGGACACTCTGTGGGCTGGGGAGGTGGAGTTGCCTAGAACATTCCAAAACTTGTTTTTTGATTTTATTGGATGTATCCGTACTTGTTTTGTATGAAATGTCTATTTTAGCAAAAAAATAAGAAAAAAAAAAAAGAAGAAGAATGAATGCTACATGACCATCTTTTCATAAAGCATTACCTCTAGGGGAAAAGAAATATGATCATCATACTATTTTGGAAAAAAAGGCATCACAGGAGTACAGAAGATGGTTGAAGAAGCCGCATGAGGGATACACTTGCTTTGACACTTTAAGTGGAGTTTGGGTTACCCGAATACAGTAACTTCACAGGGGCTTACATGTGCAAAAGAATAGCAGGGATGACTGAGCTATGTTTCGCAGTTTGTGCCGAGCCTAGTTTTTCTCAAAAAAATGGCCCAGAGCTAAAAGGGTAAGAGGAGTTTGGCCCATCCAAGAGGAAGGGCTGTCGACCCTAAACCCCAAACATTTAGGAAGTATGTTTTGGGCTAGTGGCGGACCGAGTTGGCCTTGGGAGTGTCACGAAAGAAGGACTAGGTGGCCTTTGTTATGAAGTTCAAGCCTCGACAAAGGCGAGAGGGGTGATGTTGTAGGACGAGGACGCCATGCTGCCTAGTGACGATGCACTTCCAATGGCAACTCAAACATACTCTAAATGTTTTAAGACAATTAGATCAAGACCATACTTGTCGATCTAAGAGTAGATATGAGCGGGCCAAAAGCAACCGACCTCCGAGGTCATGCGCCATCCAACTCAAAATCGAAAATCTTGGACCGACAAATACTCAGCTTGGTGTCTGGCCCGAGTCTGACCTAAATTCTCTCATCTTGGCTGATGAGTTTCCCACCTTATGCCAGAGGGCATCCCCTCCATTGTGCTGGGAGTGAAGATTGCTATAAAAATCTCCAACGGATATGCCGAATCTTTCAATGGTTACAGCGCAATTTTAGACAGTTATAGCATGACTTCAAGTTGTTAAGATATGATTCACAGAAAATTCGAGAGCCCAGCCATATATTAGCCCTGAACGCATGCAAGGAAGGTGCATATTTGGTGCAGACATTATTACAGTCGTTGCTACTAAACTTCTAATTCTTTCTATCTTCTTCTTTCTCATCTTCAATCAAAAAAATTCTCGCTGACTTGAGCATCAGAAGACTTGGCCATAGCCAATCTAGTGAGTCCTCTAACCTCTTTGTTGTCTTGCAAATTTATGGAGGCAGTCTATGCCATAAATCCGAAGATCGGCCGCAACAAGTTTGATTTCCCATTCTAGATATAACCTGCTATGATTGCAATTCATGATAAACTCATCCTCTACACAATTAAATGGCATCCTAGAAGGCCCCAATATCATTAAAATCTGGAATATACAGTGATTATAGAATTCTTGACAAGTAACTCCAATCCATATCCATGAATAACAATCTAGTCATGAACTGATCTCCCTCTCCTTAAATCTCTCAAAATGGCATCACCGAGACATCTAAATCTAGACCAATCTTAACAATGTAACGAAGCCATACCTAATCGATCATTACGCAAAAAACTATTGATGGTGGTGCTGATGGTATTTCATCAAACAGTTTACATGCAACGTTAGGACTCTCCCTCCGTAGCTTCTCTACTTGATGGGCGACGGGAAGAGGTGGAGCTTCCCCATGGATGGACCGCGGGCAATTCAATCTCTCTACGACACCAATTCGAGATCCCAAGACTCGCCCTCAAGATGAAACCATGGGTCGAAGGGAAAGCTTAATTCAAGCCCAGCTAGGCTCTTATCAGATTTGACCTACTTTGTCCCATTTTGTCCTATAGTTTCAAATAGAGATAAGCTAACGGGCCAACTCTGGGCCGAGAAAACTAGAGTTTCAAATACGCCAAGCCCAAACGTAGCTCGCATGGTTTTAAGGACTGGACCTTATCTACCTCCTCTAGCCCGGTAGTCGCTTGGGCCTTCTTCTCCCCGGTCCAAGGAGTGAGGCGACGCGAGAAGGCCTGTTTCTGTACTACGTGGCCTTTTCGGCCGCTATATAATATCAAAAAAGAAGGCTCCAAGTGCTGCAAACTTCCCTCCTCCCATTGTCGAGAGATTAGAATGAGAAGCCCATATTTCAGAAGTGCCGCCTCCGGATTGCTGCTGTGGTTTAGAAAATAGTCTTTGTAAGCTGCTCCTTTTGAGTTCCAAGTAGGCACAAACTAGAATTACTGCATTAAGCTTTTGAGAATTGAGTCCTGGTAACAGTTTGTAGAAGTGCCATCAAGACAGTAAATTGGCTTGCTACAACGTAACATTGAGGGCCAGTTTTAATAGACTGCGTAGGGCCTCAGTTTAGAATACCAACTTTTTCAGGATCTAATGCTTCCAACGCAACTTGGCCTCAGTGACGACCATGAAGGATTCAGTCCTCGCTACGTTGTGAAGAGTGAGGATGGGGTTACTGATCGTTCTCATTTGGACCCATTCTAGGTTCTCCACAAATCTGGGTGAAGCTCATCGATTCAGAAAGAAATAGCCTAGCTTCATTGGGCCTGTGCATTATGTCCAGGAGCGGCCACTACAGGAAAATTGGGAAAAGGCGACCCTTTTTTCCCGACGCTATCCACAAGCGTCGGGAAAAAATACCCCAGGCGTCACATTTCCTCACGCTTCAATGAAGCGTCGGTGGCTCCTCCCCAAATACGACCCTCCCGATCGAGCTAGGGCCTGGCCTCCTTTTCCGGCTCTCCGCCTCCCCGAATACCCACCCTCCTTTTCCGGCTCTCCGCCTCCCCGAATACCCACCCGATCGAGCCCTAGCTAGCCCTCCTCTCCGGCACGAGCGGCTGCCTCCGCCCTCAAGCCTCCTCCCTCCTCTCCGGCGTCAACCGACAAGCCTTCAAGCCTCGAGCGAGCTTCACCTCCGCCCGAGGATCTTTCCGAGGATCTTCTCCTCGTCCCTCCTCTCCGGCTCCGACCGATTGGCCCTCAAGCGTTGATCGAGCTTCTTCTCCGCCCGAGGATCTTCTCCTTGTTCTTTGGAAGCGCCGATTCGAGGTATGCCCCCTCTTTCTCCTGTCAGCTATATACTTTACAGAAAGATGAAGAACTATAATTTCTTAAGATACTATGACAAATGATGAAGAGACGAAGAAGGGGCGGAAAGATCATTTCATGTTTTATATTTTTTATGTTTAGATCCGTAAATAACTCCCATTCTATAATTTCCTTCTATTATATCGAGCCCTAGCATCCAATCTAACCACCCCGTTCAAATGTTGACTAAGAGAAAATTGGATATATTGGTCACTTTTAGGCTGAAGGTAGATGATTATCATCAGAAGGGCAGCCGGTGTTGTAGATGACAATTGAGGACACAATTCTTTTGGTGCTATGCTATTTTATTTAGACCGTTACTTGCATTAATTCAGGAACCGCTTTGAGAATCTTGAAGATGTAGTAGTTCAATCCCCGATAGATTGGATTATGTTAATTTGGTTCTATTGCACTTTCGGCCTTAAAGCAGCTGTCGACCTGGTTGATGTTCCACACCTTTTTTCATATGGATAATTATTGGCAGTGAACAATCTGAGTATGTGCATATTGAGTCAGTGTTTTTTTTTTATTTTTTAATGAGTGTTTTCCTCTTATTCAATCTTCTGGAATTCTAATTGATTATTGGACAATCAATTACAGACTACCATAACCATCAACCTTTTTCCAACTATTTAGTGCCAGCTTTAGGACAATTAGTTATGAATATAATTTAAAATCAAGTTGATGCATTAACATGTCAAGGTTGATGACAGTTCATGAACTAATTTTTGTAAATATATTATATTAGTGAAATTGTTTAAAGAACTGTGCTGTCTGCTTCTTAACTGATGGATGAGAGCAGGTTAAGACATGCTGAGTCCCGTGATTGTTCAGCCTTCATTTGCACCTGCCGGCATGCTGCTTCTTGGGTACTGGCATTCAAAAAAGTGACAGTATCGTGGATGAACAGAATCCAGCTGCGGCGCACACGTTGGAATAGTGAAGGAAGCGAGCGGTGCAAGATTATGTAGCTATTTCTACCGCTTATGATGTCAAGGATTCTCAAAAGTGGGCTGTGAAAAACTAATAGGATTTAAAATATGCTTCTGCCACCAGAAATTTGGTTCCAACTTTGAACAGGCTGTTCGCTTTCATTTGCTCCAGCGATTAGATTTGATCTCGTCATCAGCCTGCCTTTGTTCCCAATTCCTTCCTTATCAGCATGGAGTTGCAGACTTTGTATTATAGGTTGATGTTCCTGGTAATTGGGTATTTCAGTGTGGGTTTGGGTGGGCAGTCCAGTTCCGCGTAGAAATTTTTAGCATCGTTGGTTGCAGGTTTTAGTTAGGTTGGTCCCAAGTAATACAATCTGGCTGTGATTTCAGTGTGGGTTTGGGTGGGCAGTCCAGTTCCGGGTAGAAATTTTTAGCATCGTTAGTTGCAGGTTTTAGTTAGGTTGGTCCCAAGTAATACAATCTGGCTGTGAGCCGCCAGACAAAATAAAACAGAGATCTACAGAAGAGGGAGAGAATAGATTTGTCCAACTCGTTAGTTCGCCTTTAGTTTAACCATTTCGAGATGGTCGATGAATAAGAGACATCAAATTCCCCCGTGATGTATAGCTGCGTTTGGGACTAAGAGCATAAATTTATTAACCCTTTATTTAGTATAAATTTATCATTTAACCAAATATTGATTCTTTTTTGTACATACCAGGTAACAATATGCCCCGAGGGAGGCGATTTAGAGATGTGGAGTTCCAGCATTCTCAGGTGGGATCTACTTCTGAGCAGTTCCTGCAGTTCCAGCAGCCATATGAGCACCAGCAGCACGAGTCAGGATCTCAGCACGAGCCTCCTGCTGATTGCCCGGAGGATGAGCTCCGGATCCAGGGTAATTCGATTTAAAGTTCATATTTTATGTTCATATTTGTCTTCAACTTTTTAAGACATATTTTATTTAATTTGAATAGATGGACAAGGGACGGTGAGGACGAGACGGGGACCCACTCAAGCAAAGGATGTGTGGAAGCTTCCTCCGGGTGAGAAGATCATCATCCGATGCAACGAATTGGGGCAGCCCATCAATAGAGCTGGAAGTCTTCTATCAAGCTTTTTAGGATCGGTTGCACGCAAGGGTCAGCTGTGTCCACTCAACTATACGAAGTGGAATGACATGCTTCCTTCGTATAAGGTTGAGCTTCTTAGACTTATAGAGGTAATGAATTGAATTTATTCTTTTTAATTCGACACCTCCTGTATATTAATTTGCTTAGTATTATAATTTTATTTTAGATGTTTAATATTATTATAACATTCTGAATCTTGTTGTAGGGTAAGTTTGTACTCCCTCCAGAGAGCCATGATTGGGTGCTGAAGTCCCTCAATCGCAAATGGAAAGAATATAAAGCAAAATTGAAGACGGACTTCAAGCGCGAAGGTATGACAGAGGAGGAGGTTGCTCGTGTGACTCCTCCTGATGTATACCCTCAGCAGTGGAGGGAGCTTGTTCATTACTGGTTTTCTGAAAGAGGACAGGTCACGTATATTGTTTCAATATCTTCTATTATCTTTATTATTAATATAGATTGCAAATATATATATTGAATCATATTATACTGTGTGCTTTTATTTTGGCAGACATATTCTAATATTGGTAGAGCTGCACGAGCTTCTCAAGCAGTTCCTCATACTTCAGGCTCGAAGAGTTATGCGAGACGTAGAAATGAATTCGTAAGTTCTTTTGAAACTATTTGAAATTTTACTAACATATAGCACGTATCATGATATATAGTTTGCCAATATACTTTCCGTATGTGTAGATGGTAGAGCATGGAAGGGAGCCTGGTGAGGTAGAGTTTTGTTGATGGAAATTGGACCCGGGGGCAATCTTCGGTCGAGGGAGAGGGAGCGGCGAGTCACCACGGCGGGGTGGCGACCGGTCGGCGGGCGGCATCCTCCGTCTGGTGTGGTCGGAGAGAAGCAGCTGGTCCTCGTGGTGAGGCGGCGATCCGTCAGCTGGTGGCGTCCTCCGTCTGGGTGCCTGCACACGAACCGGTGGCCGGGTTTTCCGGCGCCGGCCCTCCGACGCTCAAGTCAGGGAGGGGGCAAATAGTGTGAAAAGAGAGATAAACAGTGTCTGTAGAGTGTATCAATCTTCCCACCCCCTCCTGAGAGGCCAAGGCTCCCTTTTATAGGCGGGGGTCGGTTTACCTGCGATGTAACAGGGCGAAGCCGTAGTACGGCTCGGCATGTCGTTCAGGTCGGCGCACGGTCAGGCGAATCATTGCACTGATGTCGGCGGCGAGGGCGTCGTACAACCCGAACTAGCACGCTACCAGGCGAATTATTGCATTGGTGTCGGAGGTATGGCCGAGATCAGAGACTTATCATAGTCGACTAGACTCTGCTGGGCTAATTTGCCGTGGAGAGCTGAGAGTCCGTAGATGACAGGAGCCATGCGCATTTATTGTGGAGTAAGCCGGAGATCCGCATTTATTGTGGAGTAAGCCGGAGATCCGCATTAATTGTGGAGTAAGCCGGAGATCCGTATTAATTGTGGAGTAAGCCGGAGATCCGCATTTATTGTGGAGTAAGCCGGAGATCCGCATTAATTGTTGAGTGAGCCGGAGGGTTACAGCGGCCATGCGCAATAAATGCCAGAGGGGCGTCAGGGTATGGTCCTCGGCCGGACCTCAGAGGTGCACGGCCGTAGCAGGTGGTTGACAAGAGTAGACCTCGAACATCGGGGTTTTTCTCAGATCGGAGGTCTCGAGGTCGGTCGTCTTGAGGTCGGGCGTTCCGAGGCCGGACGCCGACTTCGGCCGTCCAGGGTCGGAGGTTGTGCGGCTTCTTAGGGGCATTTGCGTCATTTGGGGGAAAAATCTTATTCCCCCAACACTACCCCCCGACTTCCGAGTTCGAGTGGCTTGTGGGCTCGGACGTAGGAAGTAAAGTCCATTATTAAAGTTAGGGGGGCGAATCTCGTCCGCGCCCTTGCGCTTTTCGGAGTTTTTATGGCGAAACCTGCGCCCTTTGGCGCCCCGAGGTTGCTTTATTCAGCGAGCTTATGATGAAGCTCGTATCATTACGCTTCTTGAAGCGGGGGTGGCGTCTCTTGAATCGCCAAGATTGCTTTGCGGCGGATTAATGATGGGGGTCCTCGAGCTCGTCGAGGCGGTGTCTCGATCCCGTAATCGAGACCCCTTGCTCATCAATGAGTGTGCCGTTACGGGGTCTAAAGCGGACACGCGGCACGACCTAAGGTCGGACGCTTCCGATTTCGTGTTACTGGATCATAATTCCGGGGAGGTGGAGGCCACATCGGGGCTCCACGTGTCCCAGATCTTATTAAATGAGGGGAGCGGGGGTGGCGTCCGCTCGTTCCTCAAGACGATTTGATTCTGCGGACCCATGATGAGGCCCCGAGATCCGATGGGACAACGCTTCGATTTCGTACCCGATTTATTGATCCGGAGTGAATATGGTGCCTCGATCTCCGAGGTCGACACGTGGCGCAACCCGATCGGGGGATGGGAACCGACCCCGTTGATCTGGGCCGTCAGGGGGGTCTATATAAACCCCTCGAGGTTGCCCTAAAGGTCTTGTTTGGCTGCTTCTTATTTTCGTTGTCCTTCTCCCTTGCTTCCTTCCCCAACCGAACCTTGCCGTTGGTGCCCGGAGCGATTTCCGGCGATGTCCAGTAGGTTCCTACCCTGTGATTGCTAGAGTTCCTCTTTTCTTCTCCTCCCCAGCTTCCATTCGCTGCTTTTAATTTTTATTTCGTTCTCCTGTGGGAATGGGTTTGGGTCCCGAGGAAGTAGGGTCGAGCCTGTCGGGGGAGGAGCTGGAGTTGATCCGCTCCCGCTTTTTCTTCCAGCCCGGGTTTCGCCTTGAAACCGCGGGGCCTGAGGACAGGGTGACGCAGCCGCCCCCAGGTCGGATCGCGGTCTACCGCGAGACGCTCTGGGCTGGCCTGCGGTTTCCCGTTCACGAGTTCGTGAACAACCTGCTGGCCGAGTACCAGCTCGTCCCGGCGCAGTTGGCTCCGAACTCGTGGAGGACGATAGTCGGGTTCTTGTCCCTGTGCCTCGGGCACGGGATCCCGATCTCAGTAGGTCTTTTCCGCCGGTGTTTTCTGTTGAAGAAGAATCCGGCGGACGCCGGGTGGCTATACTTCGCCTTTCGGGGCGGTATGTCACTCTTTCAGGGCGCCCCTTTCTCGATTCATGAGTGGAAGGGGAAGTTTTTCTTCCTGGCGTCCGAGGCGCCTTGGGGGTTTGACCCGACATGGGGGCACCCTCGGTTGAAGGCCCTCAACAAGCTCTCCGAGCCCTCAAGGAGGGAGCTGAGGACCCTGGACTCTGTGCGAGCCCTCGGGAGGGGCAACGACCTGACCGAGCTCCTGCGGGAGGACGCCCTAGCAAGCGTGGGTCTGAGCTCGGCGCGCCCCGAGGGTAAGGGTGGTTGCGTTATTTTCTTTCCTTGTCCTTTGCTTTTACTGCCACTGGTCTGACACTTAACGAAATTTTGATTTCAGATATTCCCCATATGCCGACCAGCAACACATCGCTTTTTTCCCGCCTGAGGAGGCGAGAGGCCGAGGCCGGGGGAGCCATGCCCCAGCCTCGGAAGAGGGCGAGGTTGGCCGGCGCTTCCACGTCGGCCGGGACGGGCGGCCCCGAGGCGGGGGCCTCTGCAGCCGACCCGAGGCGGGCGCGGGTCGTCAGTGACGCGGCCCCTCCTTGCCCTGCCCCCCTTGCCCAGCGGGGGGAGTCGTCCATGGCCCGGCCGCAGCGGCCAGAACCCGAGCTTACCCGAGGCGAGCGGCTCCGGGACCTCGGGCTCAATCATGCCGAGCTCTTCCCGGGCTTTCCGGGAGGAGTCAATCGAGCCGGACTCCCCTATTCCCGAGGGGAGTTCGGCTTTTCACGATGCGGAGGTCGCACGCTCCGTGCTACGGCGTGCGATGCTTCCAGCGGACCGGGCCGAGTTCCGGAACATTCCGCTGGAGGAGGTCGTAAACGGCGCTTACTGCAACACTGCCCGAGTGAGTTTTTTTTTTTTTTTTTTTTTTTAATTGCCTTGAGTTATTGGCGAGTTCGTATGCTTTTCCATTTACGATCATCTCTGTTCCTCTCTTGGCAGCATGTCCACGAGCTCGACGCCTTGGTGTTTATCGCCCAAGGCTGTCAAGAGGAGGCCTGGCGGCTCGGCCAGCAGTTGGAGCCGGCCAAGAAGAGAGTCGCCGAATTGGAGGCGGCGTTGGCCGAGGCCGAGGCTCGGAGGGCGGCCACCGAGGCCGAGCGCCTTGCTATGGCGGGGGTGCTTGAAGAGGAAAGGGCTGCTCACGCCCTGACCAGGTCGGCCATGCGCGGTACGGAGGCGCGCTTGGGGGAGGTCCAGGCCGAGGTCGCGGCCCTCAAATATGAGGACGGGGTTTTCCGCCTCCGAATCGAGCAGCTTGAGGCCCGAGAGAGGAGGGCACTCGAGCGAGCTGAACATGCCGTGGAATTCTTCAAGGAGTCGCAAGAGTTCCGCGACATGTTGGAGGAGGAGACGGTGGACGGGTTCCTCCGGGGCTTCGAGAACTTCCGGCTGCAGATGCGCCGGTACTGCCCTCAGTACGACCTTTCGACGGTCCGTCCGAGGGAGAACCTGGGCTGGGGGTCCGACACGGAAGGCCTTCCTGCCATTTTGACATCCGAGGCGGGAATATACGAACAAGACCCCGCCGAACCTTCGACGGGGGTGGCCGAGGCGGACGGCGTCATGGAGGCGGCTCCGGCGGCCGAGACGGACGCTGTCCCGGAGGCGGTACCTGAGGCCCCTGCCCCCGACCCCGAGCCTGTGCCGGCTGAAGATCCCGAGATCATCAATGTGCCAGACGACCCCCCGGACGTTGCTCCCGCCGCTTAGGACTTAGCGTATTTTTTTTCTTTTTTCATTGTATCCGGGGTCGGCTCTTAAATGGTCGACCTCCAATTTTGTAATCGGCCTTCCGGCCTTTTGTCAATGAAAAAATACTTTTGTCATTCTGTGCTCGTTCCACCCTTTCTTGTCGTGAATGTGGCTAGAGCCTTAGCTAATCGCCTCGACGACCTCTGACTCCGTATTTTGATTTTCGGGGTGTTTAACGAAGGTGCCCCTTTTTTCTGAGTTGTGCCTTGGCCTCCTCGGATTTCAGTCATTCCGACCAGAGGGGGCCCCGAGCTTGGGTTTCTAGCAAATTTCTCTAAGTCCCATAACTCGGATCTTTGAATCGCGAAAGTCGTCGCGTTCGGCCCTCGGAGAAATCCCAAGGCATTGAGGTCGGGCCTTAGCCCTTCAAGTAAGACCGGACTAGGTCTATGCATGCTGCTATTCGGGGAGTTTGGTCGGGTTTCCGAACTCAACTCCGAACCCCTCGTAGGGAGCGCGGGCTAATAAACAAGTTATTGCCGAATGTTTTCATAGTTATCGTTCTCGGACTCTGCCGAGATTTCGGTAAGCAAGGCTGGGATTTCCAAAGGTTGCCTTGGTATTTGTGTTTGGCTGGTATACTCGCGGCCGGGACCACTTTCTCAGCTAAACATCGGAGTTTACGTAGGAGAACCGAGTTGGACCCTAATCTGTGGAGACTTTGTACAAATTGTGGAGACTTGGCGGACGGAGCACGCATAATGTAGTTAGGAGGTCGGCCTTAAGCCGACCTATTGGAGAAGCCCGGCTTTGGGGCGAGATAAGACTCCAACATTGGATGAGATTCCGTTTAGCAGTATGTAGATAAAATTTGACAAGGAGGGCGTCTAGTTAGATGTACCTCTTGCATTCTCGGAGTTATGCTTCGCATGGTGGAGTAGGTTGCCTCCCTTCCTCGTCGACCTCCGGAGTCATTTTTGACTTTAGGGGGGGCTCGGGCTTCTCACGAACCCAACGGCGCCCGCCGAGGCTGAGAGGATTTGGGGAGGCTTTATTGGTTTGCAGCTCTTTGCGAGGTCAAGGGAGCTTGAGACCCTATGATCGGACCTCGGGGCGTCCCAACCTTGGTCGAGGGATCTTGCGTCAGGTCAGCGGGTCTGTGGACGCTTTGCTGACCCGTAGTGCCTCCCGAGGTCGAGGGGGTTTGGGACTCTACGGTCGACCCTCGGGGCATCCCGACCTTAGTCGAGGGATCATTCGTCAGGTCGGCGGGTCTGTGGACGCTCTACCGACCTGCGACGCTTTCCGAGGTCGAGGGAGTCTGGTTCTCTACGGTCGACCCCCGGGGCATCCTGACCTTAGTCGAGGGATCTTTCGTCAGGTCGGCTGGTCTGGGCACGCTCTACCGACCTGCGACGCTTTCCGAGGTCGAGGGAGTCTGGTTCTCTACGGTCGACCCTCGGGGCATCCCGACCTTAGTCGAGGGATCGCTCGCTTCGGGGATCGGGGATCGTCGACCGCTCCCGTGGGTCCACTTTGTGGCGCCCCGGGTGGAGCCACCCTTTCCACCCCTCACGGCTTCTTCCCGAGGTCGAGGGAGTCTGGTTCTCTACGGTCGACCCTCGGGGCATCCCGACCTTAGTCGAGGGGTTGTTCGTCAGGTCGGCGGGTCTGGGCACGCTCTACCGACCTGTGACGCTTCCCGAGGTCGAGGGAGTCTGGTTCTCTACGGTCGACCCTCGGGGCATCCCGACCTTAGTCGAGGGGTTGTTCGTCAGGTCGGCGGGTCTGGGCACGCTCTACCGACCTGTGACGCTTCCCGAGGTCGAGGGAGTCTGGTTCTCTACGGTCGACCCTCGGGGCATCCCGACCTTAGTCGGGGGATCGCTCGCTTCGGAGATCGGGGATCGTCGACCGCTCCCGGGGGTCCACTTTGTGGCGCCCCGGGTGGAGCCACCCTTTCCACCCCTCACGGCTTCTTTCCGAGGTCGAGGGAGTCTGGTTCTCTACGGTCGACCCTCGGGGCATCCCGACCTTAGTCGGGGGATCGCTCGCTTCGGGGATCGGGGATCGTCGACCGCTCCCGGGGGTCCACTTCGTGGCGCCCCGGGTGGAGCCACCCTTTCCACCCCTCGCGGCTTCTTCCCGAGGTCGAGGGAGTCTGGTTCTCTACGGTCGACCCTCGGGGCATCCCGACCTTAGTCGGGGGATCGCTCGCTTTGGAGATCGGGGATCGTCGACCGCTCCCGGGGGTCCACTTCGTGGCGCCCCGGGTGGAGCCACCCTTTCCACCCCTCGCGGCTTCTTCCCGAGGTCGAGGGAGTCTGGTTCTCTACGGTCGACCCTCGGGGCATCCCGACCTTAGTCGGGGGATCGCTCGCTTCGGGGATCGGGGATCGTCGACCGCTCCCGGGGGTCCACTTCGTGGCGCCCCGGGTGGATCCACCCTTTCCACCCCTCGCGGCTTCTTCCCGAGGTCGAGGGAGTCTGGTTCTCTACGGTCGAGCCTCGAGGCATCCCGATTTTGGCCGAGAAATCTGAGGATCACAGACGACCCAACGTAAGAAGAGAGTTACAGCCATCAAGATGAGAGAATTATTTGCAAAAAAGGAACTGAGTCCATTGTCCTGATTGTTTTGAACCCCTAGGGGTTTCACTGGTAGTACATTCGTAGATTCTCGGAGTTCCAGCTTCGCGGGATCAGGGTCCCCTCTAGGGACTTCAATTTGTACGCCCCTGGTCGTTGCACCCGGGCGATCTGATACGGCCCTTCCCAATTTGGGGCGAGCTTTCCTTGCTCGGTCGGTCGAGAAGCCTCGGCTCTCCTGAGGACGAGGTCCCCCACTTTGAAGAGCTTGGGCTTGACTCTGGAGTTGTAGTATTGGGCTGTTCGCTGTTGGTACCTCGCCATGCGGACACCCGGGCGACCTCTCTTGTCTCTTCGACGAGGTCCAAGTTACTCCTGAGCTGGGAAGAATTGGTGTCGGGGTCGTAATGCTCCACCCTTGGAGAAGGCAGGCCGATCTCCAACGGGATGACGGCCTCAGTGCCGTATGCTAGGTTGAAGGGGGTCTCTCCCGTGGGCAGTCGGAACGTGGTCCGATATGCCCAAAGGACATTGTACAAGTCCTCGACCCACTGTCCTTTGGACCGATCAAGCCTAGCCTTGAGTCCCTACAAAATAGTGCGGTTAGTCACCTCAGTTTTCCCGTTTGTCTGGGGGTGAGCGACCGAGGTGAAGCGGTGATCAATGCCGAGCTCAGAGCAAAATTTCCTGAAATGAACATTGTCAAATTGTCGACCATTGTCAGATATAAGGATACGGGGTAGTCCGAATCTGCAGATTATGGACTTCCACACGAAGTCCCGCATGTTTTGCTCGGTGATCCGGGCGACGGGTTCGGCCTCGACCCATTTGGTGAAGTAGTCGATGGAGACGATCAGGAACTTTCTCTGTCCGGTGGCCAGGGGAAGGGCCCCAGGATGTCGATCCCCCATTGGGCAAACGGCCAGGGGGCGATGATGGAGGTCAGCAAAGCTGAAGGGCGGCGCTGGATATTGGCGTTTCGTTGGCACCGATCGCACTTCCGGACGAAATCCGTTGCATCCTTCTGGAGTGTGGGCCAATAATATCCTTGTCGCAGGACCTTATGGGCTAATGCCCGACCCCCCAGGTGATTTCTGCAGATCCCTTCATGGACCTCTCGGAGGGCATAGTCCGCCTTGGAGGGGCGGAGGCATCTGAGAAGGGAAGAAGTAAATGATCGCCGATAGAGTCTATTCTCGTATAAGACATACCGGGGGGCCTGGCGCTTGATTCGGCGAGCCTCCGTCTCGTCGTGAGGTAGGGTTCCGTCCTGAAGGTAGCAGACGAGCCCATCGATCCAGCTTGGCTCGGAGTCGATGCACATGGTGGGCTCGGGTTCCTCCGTGCTGGGGATCCGAAGATACTCGAGCGCTGTTCCCTTGGGAAGCTCGTTCATGCGGGAGGTTGCCAATTTGGATAGCTGGTCTGCCCTGAGGTTCTCCGCTCTGGGAATGTACTGAATATTGAAAGAATTCAGGGCAGATATGAGTTCCCGCACCTTTTGGAGATACTTTTGCATGGATGGCTCTTTAGCTTCGAAATCTCCTTGGATCTGGTTCACTACCAGCTGGGAGTCGCTGAAGGCCGTCAGGTCTTCCACTTTTAGTTCTTTCGCCAGCTTGAGCCCGGCGATGAGAGCCTCATACTCGGCCTCATTGTTCGAGGCCGGGAATTCGAGGCGCAAAGCTTGCTCGGCCACCACTCCGTCTGGACTGGTGAGGATAAGTCCGGCCCCGCTGCCCCCCGAGGTCGAAGACCCGTCCGAGTGCAGGACCCATGGCTGCCTCGGGGCCTCCTCCACGGATTCGGGTGGCCTCTCGGGGTCGTCCGGAAGGGTGCACTCCACGATGAAGTCGGCGAGTATCTGAGCTTTGATAGCCGGCCTGGGCCGATATTCGAGGTCGAATTCCCCGAGCTCGACCGCCCATTTGGCGATCCTCCCCGCACGATCCGACCTCTGCAGTATTTGCTTCATAGGCTGGTCGGTCAATATAGCTATCGTGTGGGCTTGGAAGTAAGGCCTGAGTCTCCGAGTCGAGATGATGAGAGCGAAGATGGTCTTCTCAAGTTTAGAATATCGGGTCTCAGCATCCCTGAGAACCCGGCTGGTGTAATAGACCGGCTTTTGGAGCTTGTCCTCTTCCCGGACGAGGACTGAGCTCACTGCAGCTGGGGAGACGGCCAAATATAAGTAAAGGATCTCGCCTTTCTGGGGCTTGGTGAGCAGTGGGGGAGAGGCCAGAAGGCTCCGAAGCTCTTCAAAGGCCTGCTGGCATTCTTCTGTCCACCGGAAGTCTTTCGGCCGTTTGAGGCTCTTGAAGAAGGGGAGGCAGCACTCGGCTGACCGAGAGACAAACCTTCCCAGGGCGGCAACCCGCCCCGCGAGCCGTTGCACCTCCTTAACTGTCTTTGGAGGCGACATCCCTTGCAGTGCCCGGATTTTCTCCGGGTTGGCTTCAATTCCGCGCTGGGTCACTATGAAACCCAGGAACTTGCCCGAGGTGACCCCGAACGCGCACTTCGCCGGGTTGAGCTTCATTTGGTATCTCCTGAGCTTGGCGAATGTCTCGTTGAGATCGGCTATGTGGTGTTCCGCCGCTCGGCTCTTCACCAGCATGTCGTCCACATAGACTTCCATGTTCCGGCCGATCTGGTCTTTAAAAATTTGGCTGACCAGTCTCTGATAGGTGGCCCCAGCGTTTTTCAGGCCAAAGGGCATCACCTTGTAGCAGTAGGTGCCCTTGTCGGTGATGAAGGCCGTCTTTTCCTCGTCTTCTGGCGCCATTCGAATTTGATTGTACCCTGAAAAGGCATCCATAAAAGTTAGCAGCTGGTGTCCTGAAGTGGAGTCGACGAGCTGGTCGATGCTCGGGAGGGGGAAGCTGTCTTTCGGGCAGGCCTTGTTCAAGTCGGTGTAGTCCACGCACATACGCCATTTTTCGTTGGCCTTCTTCACGAGGACTACGTTGGCGAGCCAGTCCGGGTAGGAGACCTCCCGGATGAAGCCGGCTCCGAGGAGCTTGTCCACTTCCTCGGCCGCAGCTCGTTGTCGTTCCGGGGCAGAGCCTCTTTTCTTCTGCTTCACAGGCCTGCTGGTTGGCCTTACCTGGAGTCGATGAACCATGACTCCGGGGTCAATTCCCGGCACGTCCGCAGGCGACCAGGCGAAGACGTCAGCATTGTTCCGCAGGAAGCTGACAAGGCAATCCCTCTCGCGGGCGCCGAGGCCGGAGCCGACCTGCACGGTTAGCTCGGGAAAATTTTCTTGTAGTGGGATTTGAATAAGGAGCTCACCGGGCTCTACTTGCTTCTTCCAGAGGGTGTCCCTCGCATCGAGGGTTTCTACGGGCAGCGAAGGGCCCATCGGGTGGTCCGGCACCTCGGTCGGTTGCTTTGCTGTGTGGGCTGCCATGTAGCATTGCTTGGCGACCAGCTGGTCTCCGCGGACCTCGCCTACTCCTTGGCCGGTGGGGAACCGCACGAGCAAATGGCGAGTTGAAACCACGGCTCGAAGGGCGTTTAGCCCAGGGCGCCCAAGGATGGCGTTGTAGACCGAGGGCAGACGGACCACCAGGAAGTCCATCCTCACAGTGCTCTTCCGGGGGGCGAGGCCGACTGTGACAAGGAAGCTGGCCTCACCTTCAACCGGGACCGCATCTCCGGTAAACCCAACCAACGGGGCATTGACTCTCCGGAGATGCCCTTCTGTCAATCCCATTTTTTGGTAGGCATGATAATACAAAATGTTGGCTGAGCTTCCATTGTCAACTAGGACACGCTTTACATCAAACCTGTTTACAATCATAGAGATGACCACAGCGTCATCATGAGGGGTTTCGACCCCTTCTAAGTCCTCGTCCGAGAACGAGATGACTTCATCAGTACGTGGGCGCTTCGGGGGTGCTCCCTGGGCGGCTGTTCCTGCCGAGGCCCGCCCAATCATGTTGATGGTACCGGCGATGGGCCTGTTGTCGCCCGGATTTTCGGTTGGTGCGACATTCTCCGCCGGCCTCCTTTCCTCATGTCGGTTCCTCACGAACCGGTTGAGTACTCCCCGTCGGATGAGCGCTTCTATCTCGTCCCGGAGTTGGAAGCAGTCCTCCGTGTCGTGCCCGCGATCTCGGTGGAAGCGGCAATACTTCCTGGGATTTCGGGGGAATCCCGTGTCTCGCATAGGAGGCGGGGGTCGGAAGAAGTCCCGACCCTCGATTTCCATCAGGATTTCGACCCGGAGAGCGTTGATGGGTGTATAGTTCTCGTACTTCCCCGAGTACGTCCGAGGCCGTGGTGGGGACCTCGGTCGAGGAGGGGTCCTCTGCTGAGGTCGCCTCTGCTGTCGGGGCGGACTTCTCAGTCTGGGGAGACTCTTCTCTCGGCGGGGAGACCGGCTCCTTTGCCGGCCGCGCTCCTCGCGGCGCTTCTTCTGCTTCTTCGAGGCGGGCTCGATTGCTCCCCGCCTGGAGGCGACTGCCTCCTCGGCCTTGGCATACTTCCGGGCTCGGGCCAACATTTCGGTGAAGTCGGCCGGGAAGCTCTTCTCGATGGAGAAGAGGAATCGGTAGGAGCGAACCCCAGTCTTCAGAGCCGACATGGCTATCGACTGGTCTAGCTCGCGAACCTCCCATGTAGCGGCGGTGAAGCGATCCAGGTACTCCTTGAGGGACTCCCCCTCTTTCTGTTTGATGTCGAGGAGGGAGTCTGACGTCCGTCGCTGGCGCCGGCTGGCAGCGAAGTTGGTAGCGAACTGCCTGCCGAGTTGCTCAAAAGAGGACACCGTATTCGGCTTCAGTCCCGAAAACCAAAGCCGAGCGGTCCCTCGGAGGGTTGCTGGGAAGGCCTTGCAGAGTATGGCCTCCGAGGACCCTTGTAGGGCCATGAGGGCCCGATAGCTCTCCAGGTGGTCGAGAGGGTCAGTCGTCCCGCTGTAGGGTTCCACTTGAGGCATTTTGAACCTCGCGGGAACCGGCTCATCCTCGATCTGGCGGGAGAAGGGGGACTTGGTAGTGAACTCAAAGTCTCCCTCTTGTCTTGCCTTCTTGCTGTGGAGCGCCGCAATCTGGCGCTCCAGATACTCAACTTTCCGGTCGAGCTCCCCCATCCGTGGGATTGTCGCTGTGGTTTGCGCCGGCTCACGGTGGTCTGGGGCTGACTCTGCCTCAGAAAGTTGGGGTCTCCGGTCGAAACCTTCTCCCGGTAACTCCCTCCAGGGAGAAGCTCGTTCTCCGTTGTTGGCTCTGGAGGAGCCATGCAAGTTTTGGCTTGGGAAAACCGGGCCGTTGGGGAGACACTCCGACGGGGCCTGGGCCCGTGGGGGGAGCGTAGGTAAGGCTTCCTCGCGCCGCAGACCCTGAACGGCGGCGGCCAGGGCCTGGACTTGCTGTACCAGGGCGTCGAACTGTTCCGGCTGGACCTGAGGAGCTGGGTCAGCCGGAGTTGGAGAATTCTGGACAGAGTGTCCAGGGCTTTGCGGGGGACGCCGGGAGATGTTAGAGGCTCCCTTACTTCTCAACTTCATGACTGCTACTCGGTCCCTTCCTCTAGCGCCAACTGTTGCTGGAAATTGGACCCGGGGGCAATCTTCGGTCGAGGGAGAGGGAGCGGCGAGTCACCACGGCGGGGTGGCGACCGGTCGGCGGGCGGCGTCCTCCGTCTGGTGTGGTCGGAGAGAAGGAGCAGCTGGTCCTCGTGGTGAGGCGGCGATCCGTCAGCTGGTGGCGTCCTCCGTCTGGGTGCCTGCACACGAACCGGTGGCCGGGTTTTCCGGCGCCGGCCCTCCGACGCTCAAGTCAGGGAGGAGGCAAATAGTGTGAAAAGAGAGATTAACAGTGTCTGTAGAGTGTATCAATCTTCCCACCCCCTCCTGAGAGGCCAAGGCTCCCTTTTATAGGCGGGGGTCGGTTTACCTGCGATGTAACAGGGCGAAGCCGTAGTACGGCTCGGCATGTCGTTCAGGTCGGCGCACGGTCAGGCGAATCATTGCACAGATGTCGGCGGCGAGGGCGTCGTACAACCCGAACTAGCACGCTACCAGGCGAATTATTGCATTGGTGTCGGAGGTATGGCCGAGATCAGAGACTTATCATAGTCGACTAGACTCTGCTGGGCTAATTTGCCGTGGAGAGCTGAGAGTCCGTAGATGACAGGAGCCATGCGCATTTATTGTGGAGTAAGCCGGAGATCCGCATTTATTGTGGAGTAAGCCGGAGATCCGCATTAATTGTGGAGTAAGCCGGAGATCCGTATTAATTGTGGAGTAAGCCGGAGATCCGCATTTATTGTGGAGTAAGCCGGAGATCCGCATTAATTGTTGAATGAGCCGGAGGGTTACAGCGGCCATGCGCAATAAATGCCAGAGGGGCGTCAGGGTATGGTCCTCGGCCGGACCTCAGAGGTGCACGGCCGTAGCAGGTGGTTGACAAGAGTAGACCTCGAACATCGGGGTTTTTCTCAGATCGGAGGTCTTGAGGTCGGTCGTCTTGAGGTCGGGCGTTCCGAGGCCGGACGCCGACTTCGGCCGTCCAGGGTCGGAGGTTGTGCGGCTTCTTAGGGGCATTTGCGTCATTTGGAGGAAAAATCTTATTCCCCCAACAAGTTTTATAAGATGACCCACACTCACCGAGATGGCAGCTTTGTCCGGGACGAGTCGAGAGATATAGTTGTATGTATTCATTTTTTATTTGTTCAGAATTTTGTTATTAATTTTACTTCTTTTAAAATATTAATGTGACTGTTTTTTTTCTTGAGAGAGATATAGGAAAGAGCTACAAATCTCATTTCAGAGCGTGTCGGGGAGTCATCATCATCCGACGCGGCCAGTCGCGTCGAGGCTCAGGTCTATGCAGAATTGATGGGCCCAGAACGTTATGGTCGGGTGAGGGGTTACGGTATCGGAGTTACCCCTA
Organism: Phoenix dactylifera; assembly: GCF_051530095.1. Lineage (NCBI taxonomy): Eukaryota > Viridiplantae > Streptophyta > Magnoliopsida > Arecales > Arecaceae > Phoenix > Phoenix dactylifera. The sequence continues at coordinate 44,104,212 of NC_143191.1, forward strand.
CTCAGCTGTCTGCAGTGAGCCGATATACCCAAGATGCCAGACAAGGTACTAGCACTGCAGAGGTTTGTAGTTTGAAGACAGAGATGGCACAGATAAAGCAGTCATATGAGACAAGGATAGAGGAGATGAGGCAGAGTCATATGACTGATATGGCGGAGTTGAAGCAGAGCCAAGAGTTGAAGATACAATCTTTGCAGGATCAGCTTGACCATATTTCATCTTTTTTGCAGAGATTTGCTCCTCCGGTACATAACTAAATATATTTGAATATTTTATATAATTATAATGTATTCTTGTATGAGCGTGATGACTTTCGTATTTTTAGTTTCTAAAGTTTTTTTTTTTCTTGTAGGTTGCTGATACTTCATCTACTCGTAGAGATGATGATGCCGTCGACTCTTGATACATCGTAGTTTGTGTACTTACGATTTTGAGATGAATGTTTTTAGATTGTTTTAAATTTTTTTTTTGATACTTACCTCAATTTCCAAAATACGATTATGCCAGAACTTTGATAAGTATAGATCTTGGAAAGGACTTTAATTAGTATGTTCTATGTTGACTTGACAGGAACATGGTTTCAGGACAGGCAGTCCGGCTGGACGACTTGACTCCCACGATCTAGATGAGGTAACTGGAATACATCTTCTTCATGAAAGTAAACTATACTAGGTAACTAAACTTCTACATGTCAATTTTTTTGTTGCTTGCTATTTGTATTCTTTAGTAAATTCTATTATTTTTTTCTAGTTTCATTTATGCTGGTGTCTATGCACTTGATACTTATGTGTGGAATACTCCTTGATGGAATGTGGGTGGGAACAAGCGGTGTGAACTAATTCATATCCTGAACTAGTAGCGGTGTTTGAACTTTGAACTGTTGGTTCTCTTAACTATACTAGGCATAGTAGTCATAAGTTGATGGGTCACCCTAATCCACTTGTTTCTAGAAATCTTTTTGGTCTGGATGAAAATACAGCATGCCCACCCTGTTAGCCTTGGAGGTTGCAATTCTTCTGGTTCATTTATTCATAGTGGTTTTTCACCTTCTGTTACAGCATCCTCCTCTGCTGGAGTTCTTAGGCAGATACCTTGCAGAGTTGAGCTTACTTGACTATGGCTGTGTTCAGTTCTTGCCATCAGTAGCTGCTGCTTCAGCTCTTTTTTGTTGCAAGATTGACTGTTAATCGAAAATCCAACCCTTGGGTAAGAGCATGTTACTCCAAATGTTTATGGTTTCAGTTACAGGGCTTCTTAGTATATATACTGCCTGTCTTTCTTGGATGTGCCCAATTTTCTTGATGCATTTTTCCAGAACAAAATACTTCAACACTGCAGTGATTATAGGCCGTCTGAGCTAAAGTAGTGCATTCATGCCATACATGATTTGCAATTGAACAAGAAAGGATCCTCTTTGTTGGCTATTAGAGAGAAGTACAAGCAGCATAGGGTAGGTTCCTGTCTTCTACCCTGCCATCAGTTTTACTTAGTAGTTGCAAGATTCAAAACCTTAAGTTCAATTTCATTGGGCTGACGAGCACTCTTTTTGTTGAACAGTTAAAGTGTGTATCTGCATTGCTTCCTCCCTCAGAGATTCCTGCGTCATATTTTGAAGACCTCAAAGAATAATTTTCACAAGGAGAATTGTGATGTGCGACCGAAAGAATTGATGCTCCGTGATTAGATAACCTGAAGCTGGGAAATGGATGATTCAAGCGAGATACCTGAAGCTCCTGCAATGTCTTTGAAATTTTCCATCTTACCTTCATACCTTGCTCCGAGGATGCAGACGAGAAACACAGAGGAGATCTTTTGCTCCAGAAGCCATCAAAACTTGCTGGGCATTGTTCCTTCTAACTTAAAAGAAGTAATCAAACTTTGGCATTGACATCACTAGATTTTATGTATCATAAACCTCGCAACAAGAAGTCTTTTAAGGCATCATTTTTGTATGATTTAGAATCTTTCACTCAATCTCCAAGATGGAATTGTACCCAATCAAGATCCTCCTTTTTTATGTTTAAGCATAATAATATGTTAATCCTTGTTCATTGTCTATTTAGATGTTTTATAATTGTCGTCTGAAATTGAGTTGCTGTGTGATAGTTGAGCCTCTTAAGAAGACACCTGTGTCTTTTTCAAGGGACACAGCCTTGGATGGTGAAGATGCTGGTGGTCTTCAATATAGAGACAGAGAAAGCAAACCTCAAGTTCACAACTACCAGAAGTTCGCAACCCATAGGTTTGACTATGCCAACGCTTTTAAGCGTCGGCATAGTCCAAAACAAAATACGGCATGAAGCGTGGGTTGAAGTACGCCGACGCTTTTAAGCGTCGGGTTTGTATAAAATGAACGACGCTTAAAAGCGTCGGCATAGTCAAACACAAAAATACGGTGGGAAGCGTGGGTTGAAGTACGCCGACGCTTTTAAGCGTCGGTTTTGTATAAAATGAACGACGCTTAAAAGCGTCGGCATAGTCAAACACAAAATACGGAGGGAAGCGTGGGTTGAAGTACGCCGACGCTTTTAAGCGTCGGGTTTGTTTAAAATGAACGACGCTTAAAAGCGTCGGCATAGTCCAACACAATACGGTGGGAAGCGTCGGTTGAAGTACGCCGACGCTTTTAAGCGTCGGGTTTGTATAACGTGAACGACGCTTAAAAGCGTCGGCATAGAGCGACGACGCTTTTTTGACGCGTCGGGTTAAACCCGACCCACGCCCACCTGCCCGACGTCTGACCCACACTTTGTGATGCATGGCTGGAAATTCGCCGACGCTTAAAAGCGTCGGGATAGACAAAAAAAAGCGCCGGGAGATATCCTTTCTTTTGTAGTGGGCCCAATGTATTTGGGGGCCTAAGGCCGTTTTGTGTTTGAGACCTTCCCTACAGTGGGCCGGCCTAAGGTGAATTCACAGGAGGCCTTTTTTTTCCATTTTATCTTTGAGGCATTTCCTGCGGTGGGCCTTCTTTGGGCCGGGGCCTTAGGTGACCGCCTCAGTTGCCTAAGAATTGGGCCGGCCCTGATTATGTCTCAACCTCTTTTTGGATATTTGCGAAGTTTAAAGAAACACAGCATAAACATGAAGGGAGCTAATTGAAAACTGGAAACCAAAGCCAGTCCCAGTCATCTTATCCAATTCCATGTAACATAAGAAATATTTTGTAGATGAAGGTGCATTTGGATGCCATGTAGCATAAGAAATATTTCTAATTCATCTAAAAGTTACTAGTTATAATTTTATGCAAAAAGATATTTAGAATAACCCATAAAACTCTAAAGTTCATAAAACTGGAAACTTCTGTATCTTGTTTATAATTTTTCAAGCTCCTGACATCTCTCTCTATTATTGTTAGCATAATATTAGAGATCAGGTAACAACCTGCATCATTCATATTATTTTTTTTTATTAGCGTGATTCTGTATCAACATATATTATTTTTCTTTGTTAACATAGTCTTGTTAGAGTGATTTCAGAGATCACATAACAACTTGTATCAGTTAGTAATATTTTTCATTGTTAATATGATCCTATATCAACCTAAATTATTTTTTTTATAAAATCTGTACACGAGTATATATAACCTCTGAGATATACCAAATACGATGGAACAAAGAAATAAAATCTCTTTTTTTCCTCTTTTTCTTTTGATTTTCTCTTTTTTTTTGCAAATATTTTAATACGGTATCAGAGCCACCAATCACGTAACCTGCTGCCACCATCTCTTTTGCCTTTTACTTGGTCGTCATTGCCTGTCTAGAAGCTTTGAAGACCCCCATTGCCGATCTATCGATTTCTATTCCTAGGTGAAGCAACACCCGAAAATCCTCTATTTCCTAATGAATCAATATTGATTTCATTAGTAGATCTGCATATCCTCTGTTTCTGGTAGATTACTACCCGAAGATCTTTTATTTTCTATGGATCCACAGCTCCTCTCCACTGCTTTTCTTCTCAGCTTCAGATCTTCGGTCGTCTCTCCTCATCGTCGCTCGGCCTCATTCTCTCCATCTTTAATTTTATTGGCTACCTTCGATTCCTTCACCCTCCAGTTTGAAACCAATTGCTCCTCTTCAATGGTGCCTCTGTTTACGAGAATTATCAACCTTCGATTGCCTTTCCTCTGAACTTTGTCCTCATTGCAACTATAATCTTTTACATGTCATCATAAGTTAATCAGCTAAATCGATAGACATGTTAGTCCATCACGTCGGTCAGATGCATTAGTCTTCTATATCGACTTCTGATTTATTATGTCAACTCCTAATCTGCTGCATCAACTTTTGAGCTACTATAACAGCTCATATTCTGCCACATCGGACTCTATGCTGCCACATCAGCTCTTAATCTACCACCATGTTAGTCTCTGAGCTGCCATATCAGTTCCTAATCTATCATGTCATCTCCTAGTTTATTGCCTCTACTTCTGAACTGCTACTCCAGCTCTTTATCTAGTACCAGTTTTTCAGTACATTCATGATCTAGTTTTCAAACTCAAGTTGGTACTTATAGTATCATATTGAGTTTGAGGGGGATGTTAGCATAATATTGGAGATCATGAATAACCTACATTACTCATAACATTTTTTTATTAGCATAACTCTGTATAAATATATATTATTTTTTTTATTAGTATGATTTTGTTAGAGTGATTTTAGAGATCACATATCGACTTGTATCAATTAATAATATGTTTCATTGTTAATGTGATCCTATATCAGCCTATATTATTTTCTTGTATAGGGTCTATCGTTGTTAATAATTACCTTACAATCATGCAATTTCGAGGCATCTTCTTTCTTTCTTGAAAACAGAACAAGTACTCTTTAAGCTATGATTCTTGAAGCCTAACAATGAAAACCTCAGCTTTAAAATGTCTTATTCATGCATACGTTTGTCTGTCCAATGGAGTCGAAATCATTTCATGAAGTGGTCTCCCTTGTTTTCTATGTGTTCATTATTCTCCACGCTGGCTAGTAGCGGTGTTTCTATGCTTATCTTCAAAGTGGGAGCAGATGCTTCGAGACAAGTAGCATAACGATAAATTTTAAACAAATATTACTAAAGAAATGTCTTCTTTATCATGAGCCTGATGGGCGCCGACCTGCGTTGTAGCGTGATATTTCTTTAGCAAGACACAGACTTTTGAGGGCTCTTTATGGCAGTTTCACAGCTTACGCTTTAAACTCTACGATATGGTCTTCTCTTGACCAAAGAACATGTCCTTCCACTATCTTCTCTCTACATCTCAAGTGGCAGGGAGGTGATGTCACATTGATGGAGATGTGTTGAAAAATACAATTAGATTACTTCCATTGTGGCAACTCTTTTTTGGCTTCTCCTCCCATCTATTTCCATCCTTCTACCGGCGCTTGGCTTGAGGATTAATGACCTCGCGGTGGAAGGATATTTTTTAAAAATTTATATTTATTTCTGTATTCTCATAAGATATTAATTTTACACAAATATCCGATTCTTCTAATATTATTAATAAAAATCATATTTATTTTAATTAAAAATAAAATAAAATTTTGAAATTATTTTTTGTTTTTCATTGCGATCGCCGTATAAATATTTTTGTTTTACACATATACTTATTAAGAGTATTTTAATTTTTTTAATTTGAAACCGTTAAGTTTGTAACGACGTTAGATGGCGTAGGTGCATATGCAAAAATAAGAATTAAAAAAAAAGATAGATCAACAAAACAAGTGTTGGACAAATGTGTACATGCAAATATTTTTTATGCAAAATTTAGTATTTAGGAGTGTATTTATGTAAATTATTTTTTTTTTACTGCTTTCTGGAATACGATGGATATGTGGGGCCACCAAACCATCCACGCGTTGGCGCACCCATCGGCGCCCTTCGGGCAATGCAACATGGAGGGGCCCACTTCCTTTAACCAAGCTACTGCATGCTCGCATAAGAGAGGGTGGAGAAAGAAAAAAAAAAGAGAGAAGATTGGAAAAGAGTCACCTCCAAAGGTTGGATGCTAAGGTGGTGGAATTTTGGAGTTTATCATCCCTCCAACATGAAAAGTAGAGAGGTTTTGAGTGATCCTATCACTCGCTCAGACAAGCGGCCCAATGAGAGGATAGCTCAGGTGGATGGGAGAATCACGACTTCGATCACAAAATGACACGGGCGTTGAGAAGCTACACCCATGTGGCGAGGATAATTTAGTCTGACTCGGTATAGTAAGATAATTTATGTGTCATTTACTTAGTTGGTTGTGGTCTCAAGAGATCAAATTGGTCCCCATGAGCCATGCCCTCAACTTATGGGATGATGGCACCTCACATGGGCGTAATGAGGGCATGGATTCATGGGGACCATCATCGGATCTCCTTGCTCCAGTGCTCACCCATCTATCATGATGCAAGCTAAACAATCTCCCTCCATCTTCTAGCTTTTCGGGTCAAAATTAAATCAATCAAACAAGTCATTCCACGGTCATTTCTTAGCTCCCCCAACTGCACCTCCGGTTGCAATCAACAAAAGAAATTCATAAACCCAACTTGCCCTTGGCAAGTCTTTATCTCTTGGAAAAACAATTCCTCAATCGGTGCTGTATAGGATCCGCCAATGAAAGAAAGAAAATCGTCCAAAATGATCATTTCTTGCTGCTGATCCATGAAATCACAAATTAAAACCAAAACGAACATGAGATCTAAAATTATTGTAAGCATAGAAATACTAACAACGCTAGATGACCTGCTGTAACAATCTAGAACCTCATCCAAAAAGACTAGTTGGAAGGTATTTTTTGAGTTATTTAGTTCTGTATAAGTATCCAAGATCTCCTCAACGAATAAGCGATATGGGACTAAATACACGCCCATACAAATTCTCGGCTATCAAGCGCTGCGCAATACTCTACGATGCAAATCTTGCACCTTAGAGAATTCTAGATCATGGATATTATGAGCTAGTGATGCACTTTTAAATTAAAACCCTTGATATGGTAACTAGCAATCCAAGGAGTGATTTGGTGTGCATTAAACTTTTATGCATTTTCAAAATCTAGTTCTTTGATTGCAAAAGTTTTTGAATTCTAACATGGAATTGCCATAAATATCAAAACTAAAAGTAATTATATCATTTGATGCAATTAATAAGGAGAAAGAAGAGAGCATGTAAGTGACATCCTATTTAAATGAAAAAGATAAAAATAGCTCATGGTATCTCTACGTCGCAAAGTTGGTGAGTGGACGAGTCCAACGATTACATATAAATAAAAGTGAAGGGTTCTAAACTTTATTGGGAAGTACACTGAGAGGTCTTTAATAACAAAAACAAGAACAAACTCATCCCCTCCCCGGCCTGGTACGGCCAGCTGAGTTATGGGGAGGGGTGCATGGCAGGCGCTCCATGCGTGTCTCCGCTCTGACTCTGAATTAGCGGCCGAGAAGGCCCGTGTTCTTTTTTTTTTTTGTTTTGTTTTGTAATGAGATGGTCCCTTCGGCCGAGTTCTTAGCATAGCCACATATATTCGGAAACGATGCCGTAAAGTGAACAAAAGGTGCAAGGTGAGATGGTCCCCTTCGTGCGTCTAATCCTTAGATTCCAAAGAGAAGGTATATATTAATGAAAAGCTTTGATACCTAACTATGTTTCTCTCGAATCCTGGACCTCCCTACTCTTGCTTTTTCCTTGGGAAAAGGGTGATCTATCAGTGTTTCTTCATTATATTAACCCATTGCTCTGCGTAAGCCCTGATGCTTTCCTCAAGAATCCCATGGACGTGTCATGCACTCCATATTTGGCACTGGCTCCATGGAAGGAAGAGCTTGGATTTGGCTTTTGCGTTGGCTTTCGGCCAAGTCCGGATCTCCCTAGATTATAGCAGGCGACCGTGGCATGAGAATATGGGCAAGCAGGCGCGCGCGCACTTGTTTTTTTTTTTTTGTTTTGAACCCCCACACCATGGCGAGTAAATGACCCCAAATTGGTCCACTTGCATAGTTAAGTGAAAAAACAAGTTGTGGTGCTGATTCGTTGGCTTTTCATCTTAATCTTATAGTAGAATGAAGAAAAATATGATGTTGACACTGGAATTTAATTCATTCATGCAAGATGTATCTTACTTAGCACTTTCTATTTCTTTTTTCTTCCTTTTAACCTTGTTGTACTTTTCTTGATTAAGAAGTTGATTTAAAACATATGCATTGTATGAAAATGCCACGACTCCATCAATTTGCACTTGTCTTGATTTTTTTTTGTTTTTTCCGGTTAACTCTAATTGTTATAAATTGATAAAACCTTGCCCCATCTGTGTATTTATTGACAAAGACTGAACAAATAAAACCCCTAAAAAGTAATTTTTAGGGGGGGGGGGATTCAATAATGACATAATACGAATTTTCTTTCTCATGACAAATTTAAAATTTTCAATAATATAAATGTAATTATGTTAACTAACATCCGAAAAGCTTACGATTAGAAGGATAGAGTTGACAGTATATATCAAACTTAAACACCCTCCCTCACATGCCGCTTGGACTATATATATGAAGGGATAATCGAATCAAGATAAATCATAATTACGATATTAGGTAACTAGGGATAATCAAATAAGTAGCCGATCTAGAGACCTCCAAAAAATTGGAGCTTATAGAGAAAGGGTTAATAATATATATCAAGTTTAAAAACCTACCTATGTCAAAATTTTCTAATATTGTTATGAGACTTCTACTATCAATTTTTATGCTTTTTAATACTTTTCCGATTAATAGTGTTACATATTTACATATGTACTGCATTTTTTTTTAAAGCTTTATAGCAACTCGAATGGATACAGTCTTATTCAGCAAAATATCGCTTGCAAACTAAAATATGCTCTCTCTCTCTCTCTCTCTCTCTCTCTCTCTCTCTCTCTATTGCAATCCTATGTCCCTAATTGTGGAAGATTGACCTTGTTTTTGAAGGAGATGGACATCATATATCCTTCATATGAGGCAACAGGTGAAACTATCCCTGCTCCTTTCAGACATATTGGCTTTCTACTAGCACAGAAGGATTTTTCCTATTAAAAATATATTTTTATGTCAATGATGTTTTCAAATTTGAAACTAGTATCTATAGATTTTCTAATTCCGTTTTTATAATTTTTATCATGAATTTAAGGTCATTTTCCGCTAGCTAGTTTCTATGTGCTGCCTCTCATGATTCCCACATGTTATCCATCATGATTAATATAACCAAAGCCTATCTCCTAAAAGTGGAATGTTTTTTATTACCAATACATCAGTTTTATACTTACAGACAGTCGAGACTAGTAGTAAGGTCTTAAAAACATGGTAGGGTTAGGATTCCAGGGTGCGGTGGAAGAGCATAGAGGATAAGCTTTGGGTTCAAGGGTTCAGGGGTTCAGGGTCTTGCATGAAAAGCAATAGAGAATTGGTGGTTTATAAGGCTCCGAAAGCTTAGAATAGAAATTTGTTAAATGCGAAGTAATTATTGGTGGAGCTGACCTGCCATGCATTGGTTTCTTTATTTACGAACCAGATGGTATGATTAAAATTAAGCGAATCGTATAGTTACATGTGAGGGAGCATTGGAGGGAAATACTTAGAATAAAAGATTTTAGGAATGGGAATAGACTCAGAATAAAACATTTTGGGAATGGGAAGAGTAGTCACTACTTTGTGACTTGCTGTGATATATTATATTTATAGACACATGGTTACATAAGAATACAGAGAAAAAGTTTGACCCAATTGATTTGGGAATAAATTATAAATTTGAAATTCAAATTTAAAATACAAAACAAATAGCAATTATATTTGCATGTCCCAAAATTGAGAAAAATGGTTGCACGGTTTACGTTTGAAATTTAAGTTTAAAAGATTTTTTGCATGAATACCCTCCTAAATATCAAATTTTGCATGAATACCCTTCCAAAATTGATATTTGTATGTATACCCTCGTAAAATACTTGTTTTGCTATTATACTTTTTTATCTTTATTTTTGTATATGTATCCACGCCATCTAACGTCGTTAAAAATTTAACGGTTTCAAATTCAAACGACTAAAACACTCTTAATATGTAAAAAAACATTTATAAGGCAATCGAGATGGGGGACAAAAAAGTAATTTCAAATTTTTATTTTTATTTTAATTAAAATAAATATGGTTTTTATTAACAGTGTTATAAGAACCGTTATATTAGGGGCATTTGTTGAAAAAACAGTATTTTATGAGGGTACAGATATAAATATAAATTTTAAGAGGATATTCACACAAATTTGAATTTTTAAAAGAATATTCATGCAAAAAAACCAATTTAAAATGCAACAGAAATGGTAATCATGTTGGCATGCCTTGTGATCGAGGCTGGAATCTTGGGCACGAATCAAGTCTGCTATCAAAAATTATTCTGGACATTGGGATTAAGGTGAAGGATAAAGATGATACAATCTGGTTTGGAATATCTAGGATTCGAGGGGTAATATCTCGCTTGAGATGTGTTAACCTGGTAGGGCCTTTTATCATGGAAAGCATGTGGGGTGTTTATGTATGGATATGGGCTGGTAGGAATTATATGGGGAAAAACTGGGCTACAGAAGTTAGGTATTGGGTATAATGGAGGAAAGATGGTGTCAGTAATGAATACCTGTTGAATGTCGTTGGTGAGGTAGGTATAGTTTACAAGGCAATGCTTTGATAGATGAGGTGGAGATGGGAGTCATGATTCGGTGCCAGCTGGTAGGATTAAGAGGCAGGCCTTGATTAAAATGGAGTCTGGAGGCATACACGGCAGTAGATTTGCTATAGGAGGTTTTGTAAAACAAAGCATAAGTGGCTTTATGGGTGATTATTTCTTTTCCTGGATTGCAAACTGTAAGTTTACACTTAGGTTTTCCTTTTCTTGGTTAAATCTCTGTACAAAAATGATGAAAGCTATTATGAGATTAGAAGTGTTATTGCAGTTCTGTATGCTGAAAACAATTCTTTTTGAGAAAATTTGCACTTAAAACACCTATATGATCACAGGCTTGTTTACAGCGAAACCCTCTCACCACTACTAATATAGACCTTGACGAGGATGGACCAACAACTAAATTCCTGAATGGCACTAGTCTCTATTGTGGGAATACGACCTTGTCCCCAAAAACTAAATTTTTTTGTGTCTAGTCAATGGTGTATCATAATTCTAAAACTTCCGAAAAGTTCTGAATTATCTCTGTAAGCCTTACGGTGGAATGACGAATTATTAACTAGAAAATTGGTAATGAATTTGTCATGGAAAAAAGAAAAGAAGGTATGTGTATCAATAGCCAGCAGGCTTTTCTCTAATGGAGAACCACATATTATTTGTTCTTTGACACAAAGAACTATGCGTTCTTGCTACCTGACGAAGTAGGAGCAACTTACACAGGTGAATGACAATTGCAGAAGTTATCCAGCTAAGAAAACGGTACAGTTCTCCTGTTAATGCATAGGCTAGCTAGTCCATGACCCTTGAGGCCAGGCTTCTGGTCTGGATTTGGCTTTGTTTATAGGCTGGTAGCATGTAATTTTCATTCAAAGCAGAAAGAGAGAAAAAATTTCTCGGTTCTCGCATTGCGGATTGTCAAGACAAACAACTTCAAACCATTCCCTTGAATTTTAGGTATCAAAACAGTTATGTGAAGAAAATCGCTATTTCTGCCATGGTCTTGCATGTACTTGGCAAAACTATTGATGTTTTGGAAAAGAAACGTTCTGTCAATGTTTATGTTATGTGATTCTTTCAGAGAAAAAATTTCTATTTCAACCATGATCTGATGTGTATTTGGCAAAATTACTACTGTTTTGGAAAAACGAAAGTTTTGTCAATGTGTATGCGATGTCATTCTTTCGAAAATGTTGATATCCACACTCAGTGCGAGCATATTGCACTGTCCTTGAATCTTTGATTATATTTATGCGAGCTTCCTGATCAAGAGACTAGTCACCATGTCTAAAAATATGCATAGTCTTTTTTTTAAAAAAATAGATTTATTAAACCAATCCAAAATAAATATATCTGTGAGTAATAGAAATAAAATATCCAACAACTCAGAAGAGATACATGCCATAGTCCTTCACAAAATAGATCTCGTATGATTTGCAATATATGGTGCCATCCAGTAGCTACACTGTTAGCTTCTTTGTGGAAAACATTCAAAGTGTTTACAATCTAAACATGCTGAATCATTATAACTTGAAAGGTTTCTGAGATTTTAGATTTTTTCAAGTTCATAATCTATAAATGTTTTATTCTCTGTTTCATATAATTTTTTTGTTGGTCGATTGTATTCCTAAATAAGAATTCCATTAAAAATAAAGAAATTTTGAGCAATAGAAAAGTTCTATAAATCTTTCCCAATACGATGATTAAAAATTCTTATTACATATGCCCCCGTCAACCAGACTTATGCCCCCAAAATATCTTAGCTTGCAAGAGGTCAGACTCGCGCATTTAACCAAGCCATCATCCTCACTACAAATACTTATCGGTTGATGTACATGTGGTTTGTTTGACTAAATTGCATAAATAAATGTTGACAAATTCAAATTAGCGAATGGCATGGATTAGCTCAAACTCTTTCCCACCATTTCAATCATGATAAAGGACCGATCACATGATGATCATAGCAGTAAAAAGATCCAATTCATTTCATCAATCCACAATCTATTCCCATCCTGCAAATAAAAACCTTTCTATCCTACATGATATTATTTCAAGGTTGATGGAGATGGAAGAAGAAAATGGCAACCCTAGGTGATAGGTCTCATCCTGATCTATCTGGATGATAACCCAAGGTTGACCTGTCTATCTAACTCGACACGGGATCACAAGTTAAAACGCCATCTCCATCTCTCTTATCAATGTGACATTTCCTTAGAGAGGCTAAACTTGGATCCTTATGAGATAATTCCCCTTTAAATTCACTAAAAGACATCGTGTGGGACAAAATCGGACCTCACAACCTCTGGGGCCCACACCAACTTGCACGGCACGCTCCTAACAAGTTTAATACCAGGCCCGAAGCCTTGGTCCTGTCGCCCGCGCTTCTCGCAGTCGCATCGAAGCACCGCTTGCGCGGGACCCACCACACGGCCTCGGGACGCAAGGATCAACGGTGGAGATCCGCGGTGGACGTCAAATCAGAGGGCCGTGATGGTGGGCGGGACGTACCGTAGGCCGCGCAACCAATCAGCGGTCGACAGCTTCCGGCTCGTTCGCTTCCCCAAAAATTTCATGTCCTTGCATCGCGTGGTACAAGGGACTAATCATTATTAATTAACAAGGATAAAGAAACACTTGGGGGGAATCCAGTGGGGAAGGGAGCCAGTGAGATCAGGTCACCCCTCATCCGCTGTCCTTTGCCTCGCCGCGGGTCAGGAGCATGCTGCCAGCCGACACGTGCGACGGGGGCATCAACGCATTATAGAAGAGAGAGAGAGAGAGAGAGAGAGAGAGAGAGAGAGAGAGAGAGAGGAGGGATTCCGTTCGGGTTAAGAAACCCTAGATAGAAAGATGGAGCGAGAGAGCGGCATGGGACGAGGGGAGGATGGGGCTTCTCTCAGCCTCTTCTGCTTCTATATAAGGAAGGTCGAGGGGGAGAGGAGGCAAAGCAAAAAAAAGATCAGATCTGAGCGGCTGACGAGCTGCTACTTTCACAGGCTCCAACCCCCTCCCCTTCCTTCCTTCCTCTCTCTCTCTCTCTCTCTCTCTCTCTTTCCAACCTGAGCCTTCTTTGACTGGTTTCTTGAAGCGGAAACCGTAAGATTTGGGTGCAGAAAGGAGGGGGATTGGGTCGGTGTCTATTTTCTCCTTTTCTCTCTCCAAAAGCGTGGCGGCGGTGGTGATGGTGGGTCGGGGGCTGACAGAAGAGAGTGAGCACACAGCGCGGCAATTGCATCGGGGAATGCCGTTCCCGTTGCGTGCTCACTTCTCTTTCTGTCAGCTTCTTTCTCTGTGGAACAGAACCGTTGCCTACTTACTCCACCGCCTTTAATTCTCTTGTTTTTATTTCTTTCCTCGGTGACTGGCTAAAAATAGAACGGGTGCATTAACATTCGATGGGAAAGGGGTTCGTATATGTGTGTGAAAGAAGGACACGCGTGCAGGCTTTCCTCCCTTCTCCCCTTCTCTCTCTCTAACGCATCTGATCTGATATTGTCGATGATGATAACGCCTAGCTTGCTGTCCCTCCTTCTCTCTCACGCTCTCCATCTGTCGCCTGGGCGACTCCGAGACGTCCTTCTCTGGCTCGCTTCTCTACGGAAGGCGGGACTTCCGGGAACCGGTGTATGCTGGTACTATCTGGTTTCTTTCTATCCAGTTGTATATTTTTCCCTTTTTAATTCGTCATGTAGTAATATTGACATGCCTAAGACGGAGGTTTTCTATTGCTTCCATGTAGATTGGGTTGGAAATTGGTGGAGGGAATGGATGAGAGGGGAATGGGATGAAGAATTAGGCGTGGAGTGGAAAAGCGTGACTTTTGAGATGTGGGCTGTTTGTTGGGAACCGGATCGGATTAGGACGAGCCCCCTCTGTCTGCGGCGCTGGCTTGACGGAAAGATCATTGTTTTGACCGGTCCTTCGTCTATCCTTTCTCCTCCGTTTTCACCGTCTTCCTTCTCTCCCTACTCTTTTCTCTCTCTTCTTTTACTATTTTTGGCAGGATTCGTGATCTTGGCCCCCAGAATCTAGAGACAGATCTCACCGCTGCTCGGCCGAAATCATCGTCGCCGGGTAAGAACTCAACATCTCATGCGCACTCTCTCCTCCTCCGCCTCCCTTCTCTTTCGTTTGTTTTGTTCTCTCTTTATTTGAAAGGAACAAAGCAGTAGGTCGAGATATCATGATCTTGATTCCATTTCCTTTCTCTTGTCTTCTGCTATGTTATGTTGGAGGTCGTACTGGGACTGGCACTTAAAGCAAAATAAGAAGAGGACATGATTGGCTCCCAGATCTGGGTTTCCATATATGGTAAGTTTACTTTCACTCCGACTTTCTAGTTTCAGTCAAACTGGAAGTTCCGTATTTCTGTTTCGGGACGCTGTAGTATGCGTCAATATGGGTAGGTCTCTTGCTCTTTCTATCTCTTCTCGTGTCTGCCTCCAGTTATACATTCAAATAGAGTATTAGAAAAAAAAAAGAGTCTTCTTACTGCAAGAGCCAAAGCCTTCAAAATTGTATGCAAAGAACTGCTGCTCCAGGTCTCTTGCAAGTCCGCCATCAGCTGAACTTGCTCTCTTCAGATCCATCCTACCATCTGATTCCGAGATTTCTTTCTCTTGTTGCAGCTTGGTGGATTATTTTAGGTTCCTGTAATATAAAGATTATACCAGGAAGACATACGATGATTC
Organism: Phoenix dactylifera; assembly: GCF_051530095.1. Classification (NCBI taxonomy): domain Eukaryota; kingdom Viridiplantae; phylum Streptophyta; class Magnoliopsida; order Arecales; family Arecaceae; genus Phoenix; species Phoenix dactylifera. The sequence goes on from NC_143191.1 coordinate 44,119,567, forward strand.
AGCCGCAGCTAACAACTGTCGAGGCTGCTTGTATGTGGGAGAGGTATGCCAGCTTGCTCTAATTAAGTTCTTATTCTACTACGGCTTAGTTCATTGCACTAAGCCATCATAATTTTATAACATCTCGCACTAGATTGATTAGTGGGTTGAGGTAGCACATGTGATGTGGGTAAAATCTATGATTCCTTTAGGAAGCAGCAAAAGATCTGGTTCCTTGGTTTGAGTCTTGGGTCTCTCTAGTTTTTTGAAAAAAAGGGAAAAATGGTCCTAGGTATCTCATTCAGAGAGTCGTGAAATTTTTCACACCCATCGGAACTGCTACTTTGCGTTTGAGCTGTAGCTTTGATGCGTTGTGGAGGGGTTTGAATTGATCTGTTTTTTTTTTTTTTTTGGATGATGAATTGATCTGAATATCTTTAAGGCGGATTCAGATTTAAACTTGCAGAAGAATTTGTCTGCAAATCAATGAAGATTACTAGTAGGGTCTAAGTTTAGTTAAAGAAAATAACATGAAATCTCAGTGGCGGGTCATTGCCAGGTTTGTTCTAAGCTTTTACACTAGATGACTAAAGCTTGATGATTATGGATGGAGGAGTTCCAAAAGGCTTTCTACTTGGAATAAGCATTGTTGTCGAATAGTTAAAGGTTTTTTTGGAGTCCTCTAGGTTTTAGAAATACAAGTTTGGAGCTCGAGATCAAGCACATATTTCAAGAAATTAGTTACCGGTGCTTCCTAGAGACACAACTATCAGATTTTCTAATCTTCAGGTGGATGCTAGTGCCAATATTATTTTTAATATTACTTTACATAATGAGCAGCTCTAATGCATATGTGGGTGGTCCTCCTTTGGGTTCCTGAGACAAATGTTATATTAGGCTGCACATTCTAGCATACAAGATCTGGACCTTTGTGCAGTTTGAAAGTCAAATATAAGGTGGTTGTTGCAAACAACGGACATTTGATTGGAAATGATTTATTATGTTGTGTTTGCTAGAGTTGGATTTTGTAGGAAAACATAGAAAGTTAGGGCATTCTACTTACTGTCTTCTTCCCACTTGATTAGATTAATGGAGAAACTGAAGACCATGATATAGGCATACTTTATGAACCACATCATTGTCTTGAGGGTTGCAAACCAGAAGCCAAATATTTGGCATAAAGGTGAAAGATAATTGAATAAAGGTGACATGGGTCCAGAATGACAGAAGATAAAGTGAAAATATAATGATCATGTTGTGGACTGCTGCAAGGAGATAGAGCCACTGAGGTGCCACATCATCTAGGCTTTTTCTTAAACATTAACAAGATGAAGAAAGGAGCCATTCCTCGGGATTAAGTTAATATATATTTGGTGGTTGTTAGGCTATATACACAAAAAGTTCGATTAATTCAAGAAAACAAGTGCATTGCATATTGATAATGAAGATATTCTGAAATTTCTTTTGATAATTTTGGCATTCTCATTTATCAATTCAAAGTAGGTAATAAATTTATTTTGATAAGAAGGGTGCAACTTTCTTTTTGTTTAAAGCTGATTGTTAACTAGTTGGTTGGATGTGGATGATCTCACATCTCAACCATGCCGCTGATGCCGTTTAGCTCTTTTTATTGGTACTCTCGTCACAAGCCTACTGGCATTTTTATGCTGACAAGAACTATTATCACGTTGTCCTCCATAATATTATAGTTTCTGATTCTTTAGGCACATTCTCATCTTATATGAGGAGGCCTTAACACCATTATCCATCACATCATTCTCCTTAATCATTTTTTAATGAATTATTTGTTTTTTGCATTAACCTCAATCTTCTGCCATGATTAGTGCACCTTATCTTCTCCATAGATTAAACTGCTCTTAGATCCAAAAAATACCACACACTCAATGCTATGCTTTTAATCAAGAGATGCCTACAGGGCTAGGGTCAACTTCTCTTTCCCCTCTCCTTAGCAAATACTCATATCTCAATTTAACAACAAATTATCTGGCACTTTGACAATTTGTTACATTAGTATCAACATGCATATGAAGTTGGGGACTTTGATGGCATGGATTCTTATAGCATTTCTTAAACATTTTTTCTTTAAAATGTTCAAATGGGTTTGATGTTTGATATAGCCAAGAGTAGATGGATGTAAAGAATTACTTCTGGAGACAGAATGTTCAAGGGTCCATCCACTCTCAAAATAGATGCTACAAGCAGAAAAGGGCTTGACTGAATATGTTGAATTAGCAACTAAAAATAATGAATGGGATTAATAAGTAAAAAGGAAAGTGAATGAGAATAGACTACAGTGAATGCCATAGTGCATATATAGGAAAACAGATTGACCGAATATTAATTTCATATCATTCACACTCCTTTAGATGGGCCATAGACATGAGTCAAGTTTTGAAAAAAACTACTGGAATTCCCAACAGTGTTGCGATCATCACAATTTTACTTGCACTTGAGATTCTCTTTTCAGATAAAGTCCCCATTTAAGATGCGATTAGATAATTTGCATTTGACCAAGACTCAAACCTATTGACCGCAATTAGCTATATTTTATAACGATTGTAACATATTGGATTATAGTTTAGTTACTAAGGATCTGTTTAGATGCTCAAATTCATTGTTTTAGGATAGATTGAGGTAGATGAGAGAGTCATAATTAACAAAAAAAAGAAGGGAAAGAGTAGTGGAAGTGATGGGAGTGACCAGCAACCCTCTGATCCCGATTTTTGAGGATAACATAATCCATCTAAGAGATGATTTCTGATCCCAAGAAAATCAGAATTAGTTGACCAAAGACACGCCTGATCCTAAATTGTGGATAAAAATCAATCATTTATGATTTCTAACTTGTGCATTCCATCTCTCTAACGACATTGAAATTTGGGAGACTTCAACCAAGAATGTTATAGGTTAGAACTAAGAGTATTAACTTTTCAAGGATCAATTTTCCTCCTTTGACAAATATTTGGACTACCTGTTTGGATGGTTCTTGGTCTATGTATTCCTTTTTTTTGTTGGGCCAAGCATTTGTTTCTTGCCAATGTGATTAGTTCTTCATTTGATACTAGTTGCATAAGAAACTATGAAGCTGATCTGATCCCATTCTAGTAAAAAAAACATTAGTAAATTCTGAGAAACTATCAAAAAAAAGACAAATGATTATTTGAACCAATTTTCTCTTGTTAATCACGCTACTATAAATTGTCCAACACCTCTTTTAGGGTGTGAAATTTATGAAATTTTAATAAAATATTAATTTTTATATGTGAAATGATATGGTAAGATTTGTAGAATTAGAAAAGTTGTTTCTAACCTTTTGTGTGATTTTGGTGGGATCTAAGGAGTATTTATCATTCTTACAAGAATTCAGGATTTGGGATTTTAGTCTTTTTGGGGTGCAAGTTGATGAATCTATTTGGTTGTCAAATGTTTCATTTAGTAGAGCAATATCATACAAGGTGATATAGCGCTCTGAAAGTTGAGTTCTATGGGATTACGTGTCATGTTGATGAAGTAAGGGTTTTTGTCATACCATCACATCCAAACTCATTTGGGATCTTATCGTGACGTCAATTTTTAATGCCAAATTTGGGTGATATCTCTTAGAATGCAAAGTGGGATCCAATTGTTGCTCACTAGATTTCGACCTCATGTACATGTGATATTGTAATGCAATAGGTTAGATGTGTAAGCTACGGAAGTTAGACTGCTGTATATATATGTATTTGAGGATTCTCGGTTTTTTTAATTATACAGTAATTGGTGGAGGAATGATATGAGCTAGGGATTTATTTCTTCACATCATGGTTTTGCTCAAAGTGTACACTGTTCAATGTCTATAATAGCCTTTAGGTGAAATGCTATTTATGTTTTAGACGTTAATTAGGAGAAATGCTATTTGTCATAATAGCCTTTAGCTAGACTTTAATTTGATGAGGAACATATGCTTGCTTATTAAGGAATGGAATATTAGACTTGGGAAAATGATGGAGAAATCAATAACAATCGAATTTAGTTGACAAACTCCTTGAGACTCCAATCTAGGTTGGAGTTATTTTCAGATTTTGTTTCTTTTTTATTAGCTTTAAAGAAAAGATCTTGACAAACATAATCATGGGTTCATTGATTAAGTTTTGGTTAAGGCTTGATCTTAACAATCAGAAGATGTGAAGCTTTTCCTATGGATGGTGCTTAATTAGCATCTTGAAGGTAATAAAATTTTGATTTGTAAAGCAATATATCATGAAGTGTTACGTTCAAATATGATAGATGTCGTGCTGCCTTCGCTCTTATGAACAATACTAAGTTGATGCCGATGACAGAGAATAGTAAGGTATATGTTTTCAAAAGGTAATCATCATGAATCAAGAGTAAATAGTTGAACATTGAAATATTTTGTTTAAACAAGATCTAGGTCAAATTTTCTTTATGTTCAGTTATTGATGAATTTTCTTGATTGGGCTTGTCATGGGAAGGGGGGGAGAGGCGGGGGTGTAGGTGGACATTGCTAAGATGGGGTCGAGCTGATCATTTTGGCTCATTAGCTATAGTTATTATGCTTTCAAGTGGATCCAGTTTGGATGTGATCGGGGCCAATTCAAAGCTTGCTAGGAAACTTGAGATGTTGACAAATAGGTGAGTAAATTCCGTTATGGTAATTCTTGAGTTAATGATCCAAAACCCTGAATTGCTGGATTTTTTAGGTTTATTATCTGGGTGGATTGCGGAGGCAAAGAAGAATGAACGAATGGTAGGTGTTCATGTTAGACCTTAGCAAAATAAGCCTGGTCTAGTTATCCTAACATAGGTCGCTCGATTTGGGATAGTTTTGGAGCAAATATTTCTTTCTTTTTTGGTCAAACCACATTTAGAAATTCAACTATATCTTTATTTGTTTCAGTTCTTCTAGAACAATCATAAACACTTTTTCTTTTACGTGCCAACCAAAAATTAGTGTTTAATGTCTACATACAATTTGTATTCTTGAATATTCTTATTTTTGTAATTATTCACCCATTTCATTTTAATTAGTTCAACAATAGCCAAATTAGTCAACATTTATATGTTTCAATGCAACAACAGCATGTTATTAGTAACAAATAGTTTCGTTGGTTGATTAATTTGTTAGAACATATTGATGAAATGGCTGTATTAGTATTATTTTGGAAAATTCTATGGCTCGAATATTTAATGTTCTCCTACTTATCTCCTACATTACTCTTTAGGCAAAATTATGTCACCTGTTTTCACTAAGGAAAAAAAAAGAAATCTCAAAAATGGGGAAAAACGGAAAGGCAGGAAGAATGAAATGAAACAATTTTCAAAACAAAGAAGAGTAAACTAGAATATCTTTGTTTCAAATAAAAGGAAAAATTCTGAAAAAAATAGAAGAAATGAAAGAGATCCAAGTGAATGGAAAGGAAAAAAAATGAGGAACTTCATTTTCACTTTAAAATTACATATTCTATGAGTACATAGGAAATGTATCGAATCAATTCTTTCTAATAAAAATATTTGAATGCAATTTCGAATATGAAATTCAAGAGGATTGAATAGGAAATGATAAGCTGAGTCATATAATTATAATGGAATATATGATCAACCAACATTTATCAAATTTTAAAAAAAGGGTTAGAAGAAATTGTCTCATAGTTTTATTTCTCAAATCAAGAGATCCATCAAGGGAAATGTGATGCATTTAGATATAAATATTCCAACCAGAGCAATAATTTCTAAGAATATTTGGTTTTTTCTTTTTTGAATATAATAACCATTTTCAAGTAGTATTTGATGGAATATGTATGAATCAGTATTCCATTGATTGCTCTTATGTACTCAAAAAATGACATTTGTCCAAGTTTATAAAAGCTATTCTTTTTTTCCTTCTATCTGTGAGTATTAGGATTATCTCCTTTCATAGATTTGAGATTCACATCTATAAATTGAATAGCTCAAATGATCAACTTTAAAATTAGTTGTTAAAATCACTAGTACAAATTCTTCATTTGAGCAAATTGGAAACCTTTTTATTGGATGAACAATAAAGGGAAAGATTACTATTTTTATTCAAAAAGATAAGAAAGTGAATCATTGATTCATTTCATACTAGAAATAGTCATAGGAGAAATATATTTTTGTCATTAAGTATATTGACATATGTTTTTATAAATTGATATCTCATAGTAAAGCCTTTCCTCTTTGCCACAATTTCATAGATGATAAAAGCCATTCTTCTTCTCAACCAAGCTCATTTTCATTGTTGACCTCTCTGACCTTCACTGCTACTTGGCAACTTTGTCCCTGCCTCTCTTTCTCTTTTGTGGAACCTAATCCTTGACAAAGCCATCATGTGGCTTTTTGCTTGTCCCTGCATTTCTAATCCATTTCCATCATCTTTCCCTCATCAAGCATATTCATGAATACAATCACGGTATCAAGTATGCCACCACCATTATTTCCTGTTTGCTCTTTCGCTCTCTTTGTTATTGTCGGTGTACATAAGAAGATCACCTAAGAATCAAATGTCACTACCATTTGTCCACACTTTAACTCTCTTTAGCCTAGTATTGTCGGCTTTGCATGCCTATACTCATCAATCATCACCATTGGCATCACACCTCCTTTTCTTCACCACCCTTCTTTCCCACTCAAATTGCAATAATAGAAGGGATTTACCTATGTCCTAGCTAAGTTGACCGGTTCGAACTAAGCCAAATTTGGACCTAGAGTTTTCTATAGGGGTTGAGCTTAGGGTGCTAGATTCTAGGCCAATTTGGTCGATGCTTAGGTTTAATTAACACGAATGGAGTCTAGGCTGTGGGACATCCCATGTACATCCAAGTGAATAGGCCTGCAAGTGGTCCACATTAAGACTAATGCATGTATAAGTTGGATCTGACCCAATTTTCATTCAGGTGATGGTTGACCCATATCCAACACATTGACTAACTAGGATAGGTCTATGGAAAATTTTAAAACTGACTAGGTCATTAAGGTCGAGATGGATTGAATTAAGCATGACTCAGACCAAAGAAAATGAATTCATTTTCAAGGTAGGTTCGATCTAGGTTTAGGTTTAATGCATGATGAAAAAAATATACTATTCATTCTATGATTCAAAGAAAAACAAGTAGTGACAATGATATCAAGTGGGAGACAAAAATTTTTGGTGCAAATTCCTTTCTTGAGTCAAAAGTGCCAATGACTCAAATTAGGTATGCTATGTTGAGTTGATTCTTCGAATATCTGCATTCATAGGTCCAAGATTCAAATCTATGAATTCCAAGGTTCAAAAGCTCAACTCTTCAAGCAGTTGTCAGAATCAATAGTTGTTCAAATTGTTCATTTGAGTCAATTGAGAACCTTTTTGTTGGATGGTCAATAAAGGGGCAATTTACTATTTTTATTCAAAAAGATAACAAAGCGGACAATTGACACATTTGATACTAGACAATCATAGGAAATACTTTAATTACTATTTTTTAATTGCATACATTTGCTTCTAATGTATTTACAACATTAATTATACTGAAGAATACATTTTATATATTTATATTTGATAAGTAAAAACCATTCTTCTTCTCTAAAATATTAGATGATAAAAGCTATTTTTCTTCTCAACCAACCACATCTATGTTGTTGGCCTCTCTCACCTCCATAGCTACTTGCCAACTTTGTCCCAACCTCTTTCTTTTTGTGGTGCCAAATCCACGACGAAGCCACCTTGTGGCTCTTCGCTGGTCCATAAATTCTAATCCATTTCCCCCATGCATATTCATGAATACAACCATGGTATCTGGCATGGTAGTGCAGTTATTGCCAGTTTGCTATCTCTTCTATTGTTGTCATATATGAGAAGATCACCTAAGAATTAGTACTACAATCACTTGTCCTCACTTTAATTCTCTCCACCCTAGTATTATCGGCTCCACATGACCATCCTCATCTGCCGGTATCAAAACTCCTTTCCCTCTCTATCCTTTTTTTCCTCTCCAATTGCAATGATAGAACGGATTTACCATGTCCTATCTTGGTTGATCTATTCGGGTTATGTCAATTTAGGACCTAGAGTTTTGTAGATGCATTGTACTCTAGTTGAGGGTTCTAGACCAATTTGATTTGTGCTTAGTTTTAATTAAGATGGGTCGAGTCTAGGTTATGGGACATTCCACGTACATCTAGGTGAATAGGCCTGCATGTGCTCCAAATCTAGACCATGGCATGTATGACTAGTACTTGACCCAATTTTAATTCTAACTAATATATGTTGACCCATACCCGACCCATTGACTAACTAGCTTAGACTATAGAAATTTTCTTCAAACCATTATGTCGTTTAGGTTGAGATGAATTGGGTTAAGTAGGACTTGGGCCCAAAGCAATGCATTCAAGTACAAGGTAGGTCAAATCTAGGTGTACTAGATATGGTGTTGAACTATGGTGTACTAGATATGAAAAAATGACGATTTTCCAAATGGAGTATTCAATCTTGAGGCAAGCATACCAATTGAATGTTCATGCTTATTTCATTTACTAGCTAACAACTTTACCAATGAATCGATCATTTTTTCTACTTATTCTTGTTAGCACAAAATGTTTGGTGTTGGCTTGTTGTATGTCAAGTCTTGCAATGTGGTGACCTATAATCGATTACTACAGGTGTAGATTGATTTCATAATAGTTAATTATGGTGCGATTGATTAGATACTTCAGCAAATACTCATCATCTTAAAAGATCATCATAAAGGTATGTGAACACAAAACAGAATATGATAAAAATCTTTTTAATAAGATCTAATCAATGAAATATAACTAGTACAGAAAACTAAAAATAACCACAATAAAACAAAAAAATAAATACTGGCAGTAATCTCGAATTTCAAGGATGTGATAGATGGCAATGATGGTAATCATGATAGGTGGAGATATTGATTGATGGTCGAAAAAATAAGAAATGGGCAAAAGATGGTGATAGAACTAGTCGGATAATTACCTTTGCGAGTTTAGTCTATCCAATCCAATGAGAATCTTCAGGCCGTGCTCCACCAAAGTATCGAAATGAAGGATGACAGAGTCAAGAAGGTGGCTCCAAAAAAAAAAAAAGGTCAAGAAGCAGAATGAAAATGGAAGGAAAAGGATCTCTCAGGACTTCGCCGATGGTGGCACTCACTTTTCTAGGGTTTCTTCTTCTTCCCTACCAAAAGCCCTACTAAGCTTGCACCGGCGCTTCCTTCCCTCCCTTCTTCCATGCATTCAACATGCACAATTTATTTTCAAGATTATCATCCATCCTCCTCCGTTCCTAGAGATGAGTAATGATCGTGGGTATTAAAGAAAGACTAAGGCTCAAGCAATTAAGTATAGTAGTTTGGAGTTGGGTTAGGCTTCCTATCACACCTAGGTAAACTCTTTTTGCTTGGCAGTAGTAGTACATAAAAATTCAAGCCTAAACATGGCTTTGGATGGAAAACACAGAAACAACAAAAAATATAAACTATGTATAAGATGGAGTCATGAGGCTACATCAGAATGTGGCTCGAGCTTAAAACGAGGCATACATTACGAATTAATTATATATATAGACAAAATGAGTATCTATATATCCATTGGGAAGTAAACAAGAATAGTAGATTTATAATTAACAAAGCACTTATAATAATAGGTATCTTGACACTTTTGGCATGTTTGTTTTTGGATTGAATACCCCACCAAAAATGAAATATTCATTTAATGCTCTAGCAAAAATCTTAGGAATAATGACAATGTTTTCTCGGTCTTCAATTTTGGAGCATACCAAAGTTCATTATTGTTATGCTTTTACTTGGAAGATCCTCTTATCTTTGGCTCTATTTGATCATTAGCATAATTTACTCATCTTTCATTCAATTAGTCAACTACTAACACTATAGGAGAAGGGGTTAAAGGCAACATTTTTTAAATCATTTGCCAATGTGAATGTGCATTGCAAATTTTCACACCGATGCTTTCAAAAGTGTTGCATAGGCGTTGGCTATGCAAGCATGGAAAATAAAATTTTCAGCACATGCCTCAACTATGCAAGCATGGAAAATAAAATTTTCCATGCAAGGCCGTCGCGTCACCTTTTCTTGATTGATGTTTTTTAAAATCATTGCAATGCATCCACACTTTGTAAGCTGCCGCATGGCAAGAAGAATGATGCTTTTTTTGTGTCATGGGTCGGCGACGCTTTCTGCAAGCATCGAAAAAGTCTCCATATCATGGCAAAAATAACGACATGAGAAAACATCATAAGTTTGCCTAATTTGCAATGCTTCAAAGCGTCATCATGTTATATGTGTGTGTGTGTGTGTTTTAAAATTATAACAAAATCTGAACAAAACCTATATAACTAAACATTTATAACAAAATCAATATGACAAAACCTGTATCATATATCAAAATGGTCAATATGTACATAACATCAAACATAAATATCCAATGGAACTCCAAAAACTCTAAAAGCATAAATATATACATGATATCTAAAACTTCAAAAAATAGTCAAGCTTTGGGCCGTCAATGGTGAGTGGCAATCATCATAATCATCATCTATAGGACTACTGAAAGCATTGGGATCTATAATAAAAAGATAAAAAAAATATAGAAGTTGAGAATACCAAAATCATAACCTATGATAAATACTTAACCCCATACAAAAAAATACATAATAGTTATATAAAATATACATGATAAATAAAAAATACTATTTTTTAGTGCTTAGTTTTAGTTAAGATGGGTCAAGCCTAGGCTATGGGACATTTGACATACATCTAGGTGAATAGGACTGCAAGTGGTCTAAATCAAGATCATGGCATGCATGACTTGGACTTGACCCAATTTTCATTCTAACTAATATATTTTGACCCATACCCAACCCATAGACTAACTAGTCTAGGCCATAGAAATTTTCTTAAACCCATTGGATTGTGTAGGTCGAGATGAATTGGGTTAAGTATGACTTGGGCCCAAACCAATGCATTCATGTTGGAGGTAGGTCAAATCAAGGTTTAGATCTAATGCATGATGAGAAAACAAGCTATTCTTTCTATGATTAGAAGGAAGACTAATAATAACAATGGTTTGAAGTGGAGAGAGCGAGAGAGACAAAGTTTTAGTGCACGTTCATTTAGCCTTCATATACAAGTAAATAACTTTAATATTTAAAGTGTTAATGACTTGGATTAGGTTATGCTATGTTGGGTTGATTATTTCAATGTTTGATTTGTTTCAGAGGCAAATAGTGCTTAGTTCTGATTAAGTTTGGGTCATAAGAAAATATATGACTCGAATATCACATGTTTTTTTCAATAAACCACTTTTTGACCTTGAGCCTATTCATGAATAGAAAAATTGGGATCAACCACACTTAACTAGGTTAGGTTACAACTTGAGTGAAGCAAAAATATAAGAACACTTTTACATCGTGTCACTAAAATTCAAGGAAGATAATGTGGGTTACTGGCTAGAATAGAAGAAGCATGAAATGGACTTAATATTTTGTAGACAAAGACCATGGCATGTTGGTCAAGATATACTTAGTTATATGGTGTTCAAGATGGCTTCCTATATGATCTACTGAAAGGAAAGGTGGATATATGGTATTGGCTTTATGGATTGAGAATGAACTATGGTATACTAGATATGAAAAAGTGACTTGATTCGCCAAATGGAGTATTCAATCTTGAGGCAAGCATGCTGACAGAATGTTCATGCTTGTTTCATCTATTAACCAACAACTTTACCAATGAATTGAGCATTATTTTCTACTTATTCTTGTAAGCATAAAACGTTTGGTCTTGGCTCGCATTGTATCATCTTACAATATGGCTCGAGCTTAAAACGAGGCATACATTACGACTTAATTATATACATGGCCAAAATAAGTATTTATATATGCATTGGGAAGAAAACAAGAAAAGTAGATTTGTAATTAACAACAAATTAACAAAGCACATATGATAATATGAATCTTGACACTTTTGGCATGTTCGTTTTAGGATTGAATATCCTACTTAAAATAAAATATTCATTGAATGCCCTAGCAAAAATCTTAGGAATAATGACAATGTTTTCTTAGTCTTCAATTTTGGAACATACAAAAGTTCATTGTTTTATGCTTTCACTTGGAAGATCCTCTAATCTTTGGCTCTATTTGATCATTGACATAATTTACTCTTCTTCCATTCAATTAGTCAACTGCTAACACTATAGGAAAAGGGGTCCAAGGAAGCATTTTTTAAATCATTTGCCCACTTGAATGTGTGTCACAAATTACCATGTCGATGCTTTCAAAAGCATCACACAAGTGTCTGCTATGCAAGCATGGACAATAAAATTTGCAACGCAATGTCGTTGCATTGCCTTTTTCTTGATTGATGTTGTTGAGTGTCGGGAGTTAATGATGCTTTTTAAGAACTCACAAGGCATCCATGCTTTGTAAGCTGCCACATGGCATAAAGAATGATGCTTCTTTTCATCATGGGCCAACATGCTTTCTAAAAGCATCAAAAAGTCTCCACGCCATGGCAAAAATGACAGACGGAAGAAAGTGTCATAGGTTTGCCTAATTTTGATGCTTTAAAGCATCACCATGTTATGTGTGCGTATGTGTGTTTTAAAATTATAACAAAATCTAAACGAAACCTATATAACTAAACATTTATAATAGAACCTGTATGACAACACCTGTATCTTGTATTAAAATGGTCAATATGTACATAATGTCAAACATAAATATCCTCTAGAACTCCAAAAACTCTAATAATATAAATATGTACATGATGTCTAAAACTTCAAAAAATTGTCAAGCTTTAGGCTGGCAATAGTTCGTGGCAATCATCATGATCATCATCTCTAGGGCTACTGAAAGTATTGGGAAGCTTTAATAAAAAGATAAACTTTAGAAGTTGAGAATACAAAAATCATAACCTATGATAAATCATTAACCCTATACAAAGATATACATGATAATTAAGTAAAATATACAATTAGAAATAGTTATTTACTTGTACACTAGCACTTGCTATGTCAGTGCAATGAGTAGTTAAAATCTCAAATGGCAGGGCAAACATCTGCAACATAGCTGTAACCTGGTCAAGTTAAGTCCCTATGGAAGCCATCTCCATTTGGTAGCTTTTTCTTATATTTTGTATCTCATATATCATGCCAACCAACTACATTTCATAGATCTCCCTCATGTTTTGCATCTCTCTCTCCTAGCTCTGCCTTATGTTTCAGCTCTGCCTCCAGCCTACAAACCTCTGCGGTAGTCCTATTCTATCCAAACAAACCCTTAATATTAATATTCACTATAGATAATTGAGTGGAGGTGACTCCCACCCTATAACCTCTCACTCGACCATAACATTCTAGTCCCATTAATTAGGTGAAGACTTGGGCTTCAACACGACTGATTTTTTGAGATGATGATGCCTTGCCGCTAACATGCTCAGTAATAAGAGATGTAGCCTTCAACTACATTTAGGTATAAAAGTCATACATTAATGATATAAAAAATAAACTACAAATAATTGCACAAATCCGTTCTCAACACATACCACAAAATCTTGAGATTCTTTCCGAACAAAATTGTCATCTCTATGTGTATGTGTGCAATCTTATAAAACTTAACTTCACTTGGCGTTCCTCTCATGTTCTTCCAACCACAAAAAATAGAAAATAGTACATGATATATGATACATGGTGCATGATATACGTAATATGGTGCATGATACCTATTATATGATACATGTTACATGGTGTATGATACACGTTACATGATACATGATATATGGTGCATGATACATGATACATGGTACATAGTTTTAATACAAAGATTAAATAATATGATACCTGCTATATGATACATGATACAAGATACATGATGGTTATCAGAAAAATAGCAATGAAGGCTTTGATACCAATGATGGGAAAAATAAAACTAGTGGCCCTAATTTGAGGAAGAAGTCATGGGATTGGTGGCTCTCGAGTTATTTTCAAGACGAAGGTTTTCTAGGTAAAGGATATTGTGTGCTTGTTAGATCTTAGGATTAATTAGATGCCAATTTGTAGATGTATTTCTTTAATGTCTAGATACCCCAACTTTCTAATTGCTCAACAAAATTGAACCTTATCAAATGACATAATGGAAAATATTCAATTATATATTATACCTTTCCTTATTTGTTGTTAGGATTAATTAGAGAATATAAATAGAACCTATTTGGTTCAACAAGTTTTGGCTTCAATAAGAAGCCTATGAGTTTTTCAATAAAGCTTATAAGTTTTATACATGATACATAATACGTGATACATAGTTTTAATAAAAATTTAAGAGTTGTGATATGAAGCAAAAATGCCTAACAAAGAGTTTTATAAAAGCCAAAAAGTATCAAAGAAACATACAAATTCGTTTCTATGTCTTGTGTAACTCTTGAAGTCTGAAGTATGTGGAACTAATTGAGATGTTCATGCAGATTTCCTAATTTTCGAGTATAATTGCCAAATAAAAGAAATAATGTTTAATCTATGTTATTAATGCATAAAATAGAAGCTATTGAGATATTATACATAACATGTCTTTCCTCAGAAAATTAATATTATACAAGTTTCCTCCATTGTTGAAGATATACATCTGATAGACAATTCCGTGAAACCTCCTTGTTATTTCCTCTTTCTTATAATCTCGCCTCAACTTGCCCTTGAATTCTTTCCATTCGTTCAACTATTTTTTCCTATATTTCGTTTTGATCATATGCTTTATGTCTTTATAGATTTGCCTATTATTTTGTTTTAAGTATTAAGGAACTAAAAACAACATATGATAGAACGAATTGTAGTTAAAATGCATAGAATATTAATCTAATTTCCAAAGAACAGAAGACTTTGCTTATTGTTTCCATGCATGTAAGGCCCAAAAAATTCTTGATACTCTAATTAGGCCAAACTTTAAAATAGGAGGAAAATCATAAGAAAATCACAAATCAATTCCAAGAAAGAATAGAAAAGAAACAGATTGCGACAAGGATTGGTACCTCTCATAATAATCCACCTGGAGAAGATCAAGATATGTACCCCACTTGATTCCAATCACCTGATTAAAAACCTAGAATAGATTTATAAATAATATAGTTATAATTCAAAAATTAAAAAAAAACAGCAAAACCCCGACACTTATGAGAAAAAGGGATTGGAAAACCCTAGGGATACGTTAGCCAAGGAGATTAAACTAGTGGGAATAGAAGAGAGAGAAAAATATCCTTTTCGCAGATGAAGCGCTGCATGGGATTCAATTCACAAAAACCTTAGATTTGATTCCTAAAGGAATGAAGATTCATTTGCTAGACCGAACCCTTAACCCTAAATGGATGGTGGAGGAGATGAAAGGAGCGGCACTTTGAGATTCCCTAACTGGGTCTCTGAGGAGATGATGCCACCACGCCTGGAACCTGCTGTCGCTGATGCGAGAGGAGCTTGTGCCGGCGGGGGTGCTGTGAGAGAGAGGGGCTTGTGCCGGCAGGGGTGCAGGGAGAGAGAGGAGCTTGTTCCGGCGGGGGTGCTGTGAGAGAGGAGGAAAGGCTTGAGAATGGGGGGGTTACGGGGGGGTTGGGGCTGGGGAGAGTCTGAGAAGGGCAAGAGCAGTGGTTGAGAGAAGGCACGAGATAGAAAAATGATTGCACACCAACATTTCTCCAAACGACGCTTAAAAACATTGTTTATCGAAAAAGTTCCTGATGCTTTTGAAAAAAATGTCAAAAGATTTCTCAATAGGCGACATAGAAATGCATCGCCAATTAGATTTCTAGCTGTCTCCCGTACCAGGGTAATTTGCAGTTAACAACAATTAAAAGTATCGTTAATTTTCGACACTTTTAGCGAGCGTTGGGAAAGTTAAGACACATCAAAAAATTCCTGATGTTTTTAAAAGGCGTCAGCAAATTTAAGTCGCCATTGACCCCTTTTCCTGGAGTATAACAGCAAAACTCTTTTCTTTCTCTCTCCTAACTATCCTCCACATCGGCAATTTTGCACACACATTGTAGTGGAACTCAGGCTACCAGATCCATCCTGTGGGTGGTCTTACAAGCTGAATTTCACTCTCTATCACAAGCATAATGCATGCCCTTCTACTGCAAAAATCAACAAATCCAAAAAAAATTAACATATTTGGAACGTTTTCGTGTTATCTTTATGTCTGATGCATGCACTATGGCTCAGTGAGCGTCCTTCCTCACTAGTTATTCCTTTTGGGTGATTTTGATGGCAAGACACTTTTCCTACTGTGAACAAGTAGAGCTCTTGAAAAGATTGACAGTCCCTGCCGTTTTGTTTGTACTGCAAGGAAGAGTTTCCCTCCTTGTTTTCAGAAGTATTTCAAATTTGTTTTGCTGTTTTATAAAAAGAGAGATTTTTCCCAGAACTTGCATGCCATTGCTATCTAATATCTCCACCTTTATTTTTTTCCTTATGTCACTAATTGTTGTTTATCATTTAATCTTATTTTCAAATCCTTTTAGGTTTCTAAGAAAATATATGTTTTGTGGTGATAACTATTATTTGCATCAAAGATATTGTTTTAAGGCCTAGATAATAGCCAAAAAAGCTAGGTGAAATCGTAAATATGGAGATTTGTTTCTTTCCACACAATTCTATATTGAAATAGATTACCTCAATCTATTATGGTGATCCTTGAGCTGCTAATTTGTCCCTAGTGGTATTTTATATCAGTTCTCAGTTAGAACTAGCGGCATTGATAACGATCCACAGTTTAGAAAGTAGAACAGTTCTTTCCTTTCCACTTCTTTATTTTCTTGGTAGTCTATTATTCCTTATCCAAATTGCATCCTCATTTCTTTTTCTTTTTTTTTTTTGAAGTAAAGGAGGAGAAGAGAACATAAAAAAAGCCTATTCTTTACTGCTCTTTATCTTAGGTGAGCTTATCGTTTTCTCCAATTTTTAACAATCTCTTGAAATTTTATGTCATCCTGTGTTAGACTTGGTTTGTAACATCAATTACAACATTAAGAAAAGATCTTCTGCCCCTAATTATAAGTTCATTGGGAAGGGAACCTTTTTTTTAATAAACAATGCTAAATGTAAGAAAATACCTATATATTCTTTGTATTGTTAATTGCACATTTTCATAAATTTCATTAATAATTGTTTTATAATTTGTTGTTCAGTATATTTAAAATATTGTGGTAAAAGCAGATTTGGCTTCCTTCTTTTTCTTGGAAAATTGGGTGTGTGTATGTATGTCTTGGAAAATTGTGTATAAGCTACTTTTCTAATCAATGACGTTGTCATTCAAAATTAGTTTTTTTTTTTTTTTTTGTGCATGTGTTATTTGTTTACAAATTATAGCCACATTGTGTATCAAAAAGTTGAATTCATACAGCTTTTATCTCCTACTATGATTGCATTCTCATGCAACAGTTTTAATATCTTATTGCAACCGAGTAGCATATCATTACTATATATGTATAGATGTCCTGCAGCAATAAATTGACAATTTTCTCGGAAATCAGCATTGTTATTTGCTTTAAAAAAAGGAACAACACTGGTAAGGTTAGTGAGATATGGATAATAAAGCTTTTTGATTTTATTGAGATTATTTATAAGCGATTGGCTGTTTGGTATACCTACGAGTTTGCATGATGGTGAAGTTAATCATAAGACTAGGTTTGTGGATATGTCCCTATTGTCCAAGCAGATTCCCTTGCGACCATCTTGTAGTTGGACAACGGCTCATGCAACTTCAAACAATATATCAAATAAAAGAGTATCATGTAAAAGAACGTGGAGAAAAATATAATAAATATGAACTTCTCGTTGCTACAGCTGCTGCTTTTCTCTCTCTCTCTCTCTCCTCTCTCTCTCTCACTAGGATAGCTGGAAACCTAGCTCGAGGACAGGATTGAAACTAGATCTTGTGTCTTTATCAACATGGGCCTCTTCACACCCTCCACTTAGGTAGCTTATTGTTTGTCCTGATACAATCAAAATTTGCAAATCAGTAAAGCAATGCAAGGGCCTTGAGAGATTCTTTCAAATATGTTGTTATATCAGCCAAAAGAAAGATGTGGTGTATTGTCGTCGATGATTCAGTAATTTGTATTCCATATTTTTTAGTTTATCTCACAATAGAAAATGCAATTTTCTCATATTTATTCAATTAGTCTCTATGTTTCTCTGCTTTTTTATATTAAAAAATGTTTGCGTACGTATTAAGGTTGAGTGCTAGACCGATTGTTAAAATTTGGATTACATAATTGGATTATCTCCATGAACATCATTTGTTGTTATGTGAATTTTATAAGATACATGATACATATTATAGAAAATAATTACAGATTGTTAAGAGGCATTTGTCTTGAAAAGAAAAGAACCATAAACTATGTTTTGAGTGAAACGAATCATCTTTTGCTGAATTTATCTTGTTGATGTTCAGCCATTTAGCCAAATTTGACATTAGGTCAAAAAGATGATATCGAATATATAAGTAGACATTTTCTCCACCGAAAACAAAAAAGAAGAAAGAGTGAACAGAGAAGCAGACCAAACCTGTAGTCTTTTCTCTTTGCTATACCTTGCAATAGTTAAGAGATATGAGTAAACTATTCAACTATCTATAAATCATTTTCCATCAAGCAAAGTGAATATGTTATTGAGAAAGCAATTACAAATATCTGAACATACTTTAGGAATGTTAATTGCATGAGTTACAACAATTTGTTCAGTGGTCAGTCCTTGGTTACTTCAGCAAGAGTTCACCCTCCTGAGCTGAAGTATACCATTTTATAACCCAGCAGGGGCTTTAGCTATCGTTAATCCTAATTCTGTCTGCCACAAGAATAATGGTAATTATGGTTCTTCTGAATATAGGTATGTGCATGGTTCACAGGTCTTATCTTGTTAACAGATTATTGTTAATTAAACACAGTTCATTTCTTTGCGCATCACATGCATGGTGATGCTGTTGGAACCAAATATTTCATACATCATGAAACCATATGGTGGTTATTCACAGAGACCACTGCCTTATTGCATAAGAGTTAAAGCTGAGCTTCGTTTCTTTTTCTGGCTTTTTCTGATCATTGCCTAATTTTATGGTAAGGGAGCCAACTGGTTGACTTGGTAAAGTCAATGGGTGGTGGATTCCAGTAACCTGGGCCTGATCGCACCCTCATCCTAATTTGGTTGTGTTCTCAAAAATTTGATATTGTGCTGCTTGGTTTGGATGCTTATTTGAGACTTCTTGGTCCACCACATTGTTTCATGTCTTCCTTCTTCTTTTAATGAATATATATACTTTATTTTTTGGTAAATATGGATACATACATTGTTGGTACTGGATGAATTTTATGCATATGGCTGAATTTTATGTTGTTCTTTTATTTAGACCTGCATGCTTTGTTTTACACATGGTTGGCTGAACTGTTTCAAATGTTAATTCAGAGGTATTCTATTTTTAAGTGGTAGTAATTTTGTTATATTTTAGGTGCATGATACTGTTGGATTCAAATGAAAGAGTATATTTATTTTATCACATGATTTTTGACAGAAGTGTAAGACACCCTACCTTTACTTTTTATCTTGGCTCGAGTCCTGGTTGGTGTTGATTGAGCAGAAACAATTATTGGAACAGCCATGCGCATGCATGACTACTGTTTCTGTTGATCATTCCTCCCATTTTCATGCAACAATGTAGGACCAGAATGCTTGCAATATGATATTGGTGTCATTCAGATGCATCAATATTGAATGTTTCATATTAAAAAGTGTTGGCAGAATTTCAGAACATGAATATATGCACATGGCTTCTTTTTGTTTCAGTTATATTACTAATCCATTTGTTTCAGTTATATTGCTAATCCATTTGATGCAGATTTTTTTGGGTACAATTTTTTTAACTTATCCTTTTCCAAAGTAAGGTATCACTACAGAGAGTGTTTCCTGAAACAGTGGATGCAACTACACTGGCTATGTATTGCCTGCCTCCAAGAGTGCAGCATCGCTTTGAGGAAGGGCAGGCCGCTCCATGGCACTAAACAAGGGTGCACCAAAAAGGGCAGTAAGCAGGTATTAGAATGCTAGGATGCCATCTTCAAATTCAATAGATAATTAAAGAATCCTAAGTACTAATAAAGATAGTCCCCATAAAAAAGTAGAAACGATAGTAGGCAACTTAATTCAGGCTAGGTTGTACTACCATGGTGGAGCATAATTAGCATTCCTTATCGACAGTTTCTTGGCAAAACTACAAGTCAACCAAATGCTCTAAAGCATAACGACTCATGCTTAAAGTGAGGCCATGCTCATAAGTCACTCTCAATTGTAATGCTATTAATTAGATTATGCTTTTCTAAAGTAAGCTACCAGGAGGGAACTAGATAAGTGCAAATATATTTGTAAAAGAGTCTAGCCAATCAACATTGTCTTAAAAATCAAACCATCTGGAAGGAACTCCAACCAAACATGAAAGCATACACCAGCTGTTTAGTCAAGATACAGGTACCACTTTGAAGGCAAATACAAATTTCAGATTTCATTGTAGAAGTTTATCTTTCTCTGTGAAACAGCAAGCAATGCTTGTAGATTAATGGGCAAATCGAAACTTTATCTTAAATAAGCACGTTATATATTTTTGATGAATACTTGCCCAAGATCTCTACGCTTCCCAAGTTATTTCCCGATTCATCTCCTTAATTTTCATTACCCTGAAAGCTCTTTGTGTTTTAAGTTCAGTCTTTCTATCCAAGTCATCAATTTGACAAAATCTTGTTCTCTCTTTCTCTGTTCTTTTTTCAGGAGAAAAATCATGGAACAGGCTCCAGAGACTGTTGAAGTTGGTCATGACTGCAGTGACGGATAAATGAGAGAAAACTGGGTAAGTACTAGTTGGCCACTTAGGGATAAATTCTTCAAATTTCACATTCTCCGACTCTTATTTTTTACAAAGACAGCTTTTTTTTCAAAAATATGATTAATTTTTTTCATTTTATGATAATTTCTAAATGCGCTCCCATCTACTAGTCTACTAGACTACTACCAATATTTTGTATCCACTACTTGCTTTATAGTAAGTGAGAATTTTTTTTCTTCAAGCAAATTAGAGATGATTTTTTGCCTTTACAAACTCACATAAATTTGCCTGATAAATGCCTTAAAACTCGATAAAAAATGCTTTAAAGCTCTTGACAAGTTTCTGATTCAAGTAAGTTTGAATCATTTGCTGAGAAGACTATGATAAAGAGGCAGCAGCAGCTCAACCAGTTTAACCGTCACCATCCTTTTCTTCTTCTAGAGATACCATTGAGAAACACTTTCTAATCCATCCCTCATTTTTTTATAGAAATCAGAACTGCAGGCCTAAGTATCATTCTTTTGGTGGCAGGTTAATGATGGATATGTGCATGTAGAAGAAGAGCTGAAACGATCTCCCATTTGCTGATTAGGTGGCTATTTATCCGTAGTTTATAGACAACAATAAAAGTGCAGCAAAATCTAAGAGGATGGCCTACCAACAATAGTGATCTATGGAGCAAATGGAGAAACAGAAAATTCTAACAACTGATGAGAAGAGCTGCAGATCAATTGATTGCTACCATCTGCTGGAAAATATGGAGGGAGCAAAATGCTCAGATTTTCTTAAAGAAATTAAGTTCTATATCTTGTATTTTGCAAAAAAATCCTATCAACCTTCTTCAGCTAGAAATATCTCTCTTCAGTGAAGCTACTAGATCTTCATCTCAAACTTTGAAATAACCTTGTATTATTGGCACATGTTGGGAGACATTAATTTCTCTTATTTAGAAAAAGGCAGACTCACTTCAGGGTACAGAGCTTCCACAGTTGCACATTGAAGATACAGAGATCCTTCAAACCGCTTATCAGATTGTTTAGTTTGTTGTTGAATGGTTTAACGGATCTACTTGACCACTATTTTTTGTAAAAGACTATTATTTTTTTTATGTTTTTTTCTCTTGCAAATTCTTTGTAAATAGTTTCTATAAACTCTCTTGTTCTAATACCTCCCTCTTCATAAAAAAAAAAGTACCATTCTTTCATTCAATAGGAAACTTCATGGGTATTCCATCTTTTTAGCTCCTTTAGATACTAAATTAAGTTTCAGAAAAGCACCTTGAATGAATTTCAGAAAAGCTTTTCTAAGAGCTGTTCTTGATCTGAAAATTACTGATATGAGCAGAATTTGTTCAGCATGATTAATATGTCTGCTTAACTTTCTAGCGCCCTTCTAGTTCGAAATAAGTGCAGAAAAAGATGCTTAATCATTTCTAAGATGATGGCAAAACTTGTATAACCATCCTCTCTTTCTTGATAATCGAATGATTTTAGATTTCCCTTACTTCACACGACGATAAAACTTGGTAGGCAGTATCTTTCAAATATATCTAGAACTAAATGACTCAAAGTAACTCAGATATTGGTATCCAAGATGACATCTTTTCTGAATCCACTGGGACTCTTTAGTGTTTATCTATCATCCCTTTGGTTCTTTTTGCTGTCATTAGCAGTCTCAAGTATGTAAGTAGTGCACATTATCCCGTTGCAGAGATGCATACTTTCGCGTTGGCTTCCAATCATTCTTCTCTTCTAATGGCAGAAGTCCTACATCAGTTGACCGATTCCTTAAAACCTTAGTCCTCCATAAGAGATGCGCCATTGAGCTCCTTTAAAAATTAGGTCCACCAGGTGGTCCTTGCTCTTGGATGTACATCCAAAATATTCGTTAATCTAGTCTTTGCAAAAGGGGCTTGAAGTTTCCAAGTAGCCTCAACAAGGCGTTCTAGTTGAATGATCTATCCCTTTGAACTTATTATCATCAACCTGTTAGTTCTTGAAAACCAGCAGAGTTCTTGAACAGGTCATCATGTGATGAAGGATTGTTCAAGATCAAAATACAGAAGTGCCTATTTAAGAGGAAATGCCAACCTGGTAAAATATTTAACTTTTCAGTAGCTATTTGGAAGGAAAGCTCTTCTGGAAAGAGAGATGCAAGATTCTATAATGTCTCTTCTCTTTTCAGTTTGTAAACTTGTGCACCTCCCTCTAATGAAACACTCTTGGCACGCATCCAGTTTAGACGGGACTTGGGACTAGGTATGAAGGATGCCTTGGCACCTCGTGTTACATTATGTTTTGGTGATGTTCTTGTAATTTTATCTCCTTCAAATGAATCTAGTTGTGCTTTTAGGGTTCACACAGTATAATTAAAGTTCTCAAGCATATGCAAGCATCTAATGGACAATCTAACAATTTGGTGGTGGTGAACTTCTCTGTGATGACTTCAGTGATCATGAATAACACACACACACACACACAAAACTACTTTTTCTTTCTACCTCTGGGGAATAATAACATGACAAAATTTCACCTTGAAAGATTCTTTTAAAGATCTCTCCTTTTAAAGTTAAACATTATTTGCCCCAGGCACTAAGGTCTGACAGTGTGCTGAACATTCATCTGTAACTTGAATCCATTATTACAATTTTCATTTGTCTTTTATTGATGGGATTGCTACACTGGATTTTATCCAGCATTATGCTAGATTGCATCTACCAACAAGGATTCACAGTCGATAAACAAAGTTGCTCGGCAGATCTAGTTGGAACTGAATGTACGTTCCATCATTCTTCCTAGAGGACATTATGATTTCCTTTTTTTTAATTTATTCATCTTGAGTTATTATCTTGTTGCATGTCTGCAAACTTAGGGATAAATTAGCCTTTTATTCTTTTATTCAGTAGATCTATCTTTACTTGCACTGTCTTTTTTAACAGATTACAGGATTAAAGTTGTCACTAGGATGTTGGTTGGAACACCCAATCAAATTAATGTACCTGTGATGGTGGGAAAAATAAAACCCATTCAGCACCTACCTATTGTAGCTTCTTCAAATGCCCCCCTCCTCTACATTGAAGACTGAAAGACTTGTAGCTTAATGATCCACAAAACTAGTTATTTCTCATATTTAAGCCATTCAATCACAGATGTTCTCAGAAGACTCCAATTTTTTTGAACCATATTGCTATTGACTTAATGCATAACAAATCATATGCCATAATTATCAGCACCAAAACAAGATTGGGAACCAGAACATACCATTTTGACTCCTGGCCTCGTTTTTTGACACCTCCGAGAGCTCTCCAAGGCAATGCAGCTTGGTTGACATACTCTAAGTGGGATTTGAAGCCCAAGCCATTGTCGGTAGAGCTTCCTCCAATGGTAGAATGGGGGGGGGGGGGGGGGGGGGGAGCCAGCTTTTGTATTAGATTTCTGCCTCGGTCTACTGAAGGCAAGGAGAGGCCCTTCTAATAGCTTTTCTTCTGGCGATGCTGCTGTGTTTTCATGCGGGCGGACAGACTTGAAAGGAAGGAAACACTTTAGAAACGGGAAACGGAGGCACGGGCAATGATGATCCAGAGGCGATCCTGTGACCGGGGATACGGATTGGATGAGCCAACGAAGTTGGTGTTTGGTGTGCTATTGCATTCTTGTGTGGTTGCTGGTTCTCGATTTCTTCTCTGCGTTAGCTGTTTAGGAGTAGGAGCGGCCCAATACATTTAGAGGGCTAAGATGGATTCAATGGATGAGACCTTTTTTAATAATAAAATATTTTAATAAGTATAAAATATTTAAAAAAAAAGATATGAAAATAGATAGCAAACATTATTTCAATAAAAATGCATGTATGCAACAAAGGCAGATAAAAAAAAAATCAGTTTAATATAATTTTTGAATGAAAGCACGGAAAAGTAATTATGGGTCCGTAAAACTGATTAAATAACTGAGATAATATTTGGCAGTACTGTTTACCATGTCAAGCAAGAGCAGAGTAGGAAAAGGTTATCCCATGGCACTTCATGGTCAAGATAAAAAAAAAGAATTTGCCGGGAAAGGCACCTCTCTATGAGAGAAAGTAGGGGCATTATGGGAAATTCACTCCATCTAATTAATAAAAGTCTCATCCCAACTTCTCCCCCTTCAAGTGAGTACCCAAGCAGCCACAGCACAGCAGCCATTCAACCCCCCCTCCCTCCTTTTCTTTCTCTACCCTCCAAGAAGTCCATCTCCAATCCCCCTATCTTTCTTCCTGATGGCCCAGCTGGATCAGAAGTAATGTGAGGGAAGGAAAACCAAGACCAAAACCAAAACCAAAAAAGAGAAGGGATGAAAGATAAGAGTGGCTTTGGACGTGTATCAAGCAAACCAAATCCCTCCTCTCTCTTTCTCTCCACCTAAAACAAAACTACTGTCCCCAACTTTCCAAATTGCCCCTCTGCAGGCCGGGAAACTCTCCACCTCCCTTCCATCAAGGGGGAAGACTCGTAGCCAGCTCTTGTTCCCGTTTTATATGGGGCCTTTGCTTCCTTTTGGTCAGCCTTCCGGAGGCCTTTCATTGGCCCGAGGTCTTAGGCAACCGTCTCGGCCGCCTAGGGCTTAGGCCGGCCCTGTTTGGAAGCAACTGGCTTTCTGCTTGAATTTGATTGAATAATAAACTAATTGTACTCTGGAAAAAAATAATATTCCATATTCTATTTTTTAAATTGTTTATTATATATTAACTTAAACCGGTAAAAAAAAAATCAGTTTTCGTGAAAAAAACTAATATTTGTTGAGCACCAATCTAATGTCCAAGCATTTGATTTTCCTACGGTGGTTTGACACTCTACGAGCTGCTTTAATGGAAAGCAAGGCTATATCAGAAGATTTTTTCTAAAAACCGGTCTTCTATTTTATCTTTTTTATTGTAATCTGCTTGAAAATTTATGTGCACTACTTTTTCTTTAAAAAAAACAATCTTCTTCCATGTACAACTCTGGTCCCTTTTTTTCCCTCTAAAATTTAGTTATGATGGTAGGGGATGTGTATTGCACATGTTGATTATAGTGTAAAACAAATAGGTATCGATCGAATCATCTTGAACCATATTTGGGGCTCATGAGAGAGCTCAATTAGGTGAGATCATGGAAAACTTAGATAATTTGAGGATTAAAAATTCAGAAGATAGAGTGCCTTCATGAGGGGGGGCTAGTCAAGTTGAGCTTAGTCAAGTAGACATTGCTTCATAAAGAAAGAAATAATCGAGCTCGAGCAAACTTGGTAAGATATGTTTTAGTTTGATTTATGTATGTTAACACCTAAATTTTATTGGACCATAACATGCATCTAGTATTGTAAAATGAATATGTGAAGAGCATGTGGACTAGTACGCACATAGAGAGAAGTTAGCTCTAAAGATTGTGGGAATTATTGAAACTAATGTGGGATGAAAACTGAAGCATAATAATGCCGATAAGAAATGTTGTGGAAGAAGTCTCTCGATACAATTGACAACTACCTTGGAGTGCAGAGATGAGGAGCATCTTTTTGCAAGGAGTCCAAGTGCAGTAGTAGCAGGATAGGGCACTTCCTGATGCAACTGTTCTAGAATGACTTACCTGTAATCAAGTAGATATGATGTCCTTAATTATATTTTTCTAGTAGACAATTCTTTTGCATTTTTATCTTTGATATATTAGGTTATCATTGGTTGTACTTGACTTTTGGGTCTTTGATTTGCAGGATATTGAACCTATTACGGACTTGATCAGCCAGCTTTTATTGGTTGACAACTGCTGTTCCATCCACTTCCTTAATTGATTTTGTTTTCCACGGAATACTTTGTCACCTTCAACAAATATCTTGTCAAACAAAAACAAGTTTCTATCTAATTTTACATTCTTATTTATCAACTAAATTATAAAAATTGGCCAGCCAAAAGAATCTTGAAACTTGAAAGTTTAGTAAGCCAACCTGTGCTCATTTATCCGTTTGCACATAAAGCTGAAGCCCAAGAAACTATGTGGCTTTCTGGATTACCATATATATTAGAAGACAATTATATATCTATATATAAATAAATTCCGGACGCTGTTATAACGTTGTCTCCTTTAAATCCACCCGCACGGGAAGTGTATGCGCCTCTGGATCTCTCTGTTCCGGCGGAACATCGGTAGCTTAGGGGTTCTATCTTCTCTGGAACTTCTGCTGGATGTCGCTCGGCCAACAGCAGTTTCCCGAGGGCGTGATGACCGACGTCCTCGCCCAAGGCCGAGCCGCCTGTTACAAGGTAGCGTACCACCTTCCCTCCCTCTTTCTTTCTGTTCTTGGAAAAGCAAGCACGGTTTCTATATGGTGATCCCAATTCCTCTTCTCAGGCGCGGGACGCCTTCTACGCCTGCTTGGAGAAGGAGGCGGACAAGAAGCCCACCGAGGTCGCCACCGTCGGCCTTCTCTACCCCGCCGAGTGCAAGGCCTCCCGAGCGCACTTCGTCAACCAATGCCGCCCCACCTGGGTGGGAATCTCATCTTTCTTTTTCCATCGAGAGCACCAGGTTTTCGATTTATTTCTTCATTTAAAAAGTTCGTTTCTTGGCGTTGTTTTTGGATTCCGTGATATAGGTCAAGCACTTCGACCGGCAGTACGGTGCGAAGAAGAGGGTGCAGAGGCTTCTCGACAGCGATGAGTCCCGGAGAGGCCCCATCTCCCTCCCTCAGCCGTACACCTTCAAACCCTAATTTTGTTTTTTCCTACACCCCTTTCTTGATCCCATCGCTCCGTTATCGGTCTTCTCTTGAGTTAGTTTCGTTGAGATGCTGTATTGTTCTCTTGAATCTTTCGAGGATAGGCGGTTCTTGATTGCAGACCCGTCAAGAAGTTTGTTTGTTTCTGTTGTCTTGTTGCTACATTCTTCATAAATATATCCATGAATGGTGTTGTGAATCTAGCAATAAAGGGGACAGGTATTTTGTTGTTCGCTTTTTTATATCCTCAAAGATTATTAGACTAAATTGTGTGATTTGTTTGCAAAGAGGGGCATCAATCATGGATCTAAATTCTAGCAAATCTTTTAATTGCTTCGTGAATGAAGAGGGAAAAATAATGGATTGTATTTGTAGAGTAAATATAATGGATGGATTGGTAGGGTAAGCAATTCCTATATCACTAATATGAATTATTGTTTAACTCTGTGAAGACTTGTAGTTACCATTTTCTTTGGCTGATACCTAGATGAGAAGATTCTAGAAAAACAACACTCAGATTAGGATTCAAGATTTCTTGTTTTTTTCCCTCTGTCATCCAGTCGGTATTTCAAGGTCTTATAGTAAAGGGGCATTCTAGCACATGAGGATTCTGCCACTAGAGGATCTGAGAAGGGTCATATGTTGCAGCCTTACCCGTGTGCTGAGAGGCTCTTTCCCGTGTTTAAGACCTATGACATCGCGGTCACAATGAAATAACTTTACCGTTGTGCTAAGGCATGCCCTCATTTTGAGGTCTTATCAAATTCACAATTAAACACTTTATTCTGGTGATTTAGTCAGACAGCTCATTAGCTGGGATGTAATTGTTCAAGTGCGCATTTTATTAGGTGCTTGAGCTTCCACCATCTCTCCAGCCAATGCTTATACAAAGTCCTCCATCATCTTTAGGTAATCTAAGCATCTGAACTCCATTATTAGTCCGTTGTATAAAACATTAGAATTATTGATTGCATGCATATCTCAAACTATTTGACCTACATTCTGTTAATCTTTTAAATCTGAACACCTGAGATTCTAGAGGATAGATTCATGTGCATGGTTTGCATTTTTTAAAAAATTTTTATGCCTTGCATTGTATTTTTTTTTGCTGTTGATGATTTTTGAGTTTTCAGACAAAGTATCCTACATCTGACTTTTTTTGCATGCTTTTTGGTTGATTTGTTTGTGGTAACTGATTTTTGCCACCAATCTACTTTAAAAACTTTTGCTTTGACTACTCGTTGATGGTTCCTAGATTCTTCACCAAGTTCATTCCTCCATCTGGGCTTTTTTCCCTTCTCTGCATTTATTGGTTTATTATTACTGCTTGCGAACAATGTTTTCATCAAAAAATCATCTTTCATGTCTTCGCCGTCATTTGGCTGGAATTTGGGGATACTTGTTTGTGAAACTATTATTGGTTTCACGCCATCAATGCATTGTAGTCCCTTTTGCCCTCTATGACTGAGTTTTCCTATTCTGATAGCTCTTTTCCTTATTCTCAGAAAAAATATGTTCTTTCTTTGTATTCCTAGGAGGATTCAATGTATTGGGCCCACTACATTGTCAAATTTTGTCATGCACTCACAAGATGTTATGTTCCCTTTCAACTTGCATATTCTACCTGTTTGTGTTCCTTTGGTACTTGATACCTCTATTGTGACTTCATTTGGGACCTAAACTCTCATTGTTTGTGAACTTTTGCTTATTGGTTCTTGGAGTTCATAAGCTTCATTCGGGTCTTTTTCAAATTTAAGTGTTCAAATGCCCACAATTGTTTCATTCTTTGTTTGATGCCTGCACAGGTTGTTGACGCCTAATGTTCAAATTCCCATTTCTTTTGCTGTCATCTTCTACTCCTGACACACCAAGACTCTGGTGAAATCATGGATATTACTGTTCTTATATTTTTTTTTAACTTCACCGACTTTCGTTGTGCTATATGCGTCTTTCTTGACAAATTATTTCATTCATTAATTTCTATTGCTCCTTCCAAATTCCCATTTTAATATTCAGTATGCAACCAAGAGCTTGATTTGACCCTCTGTCAGATAGTCCTTTATTTCTGCTTATACTCAAGTAATAACCACACCCACACAGCGCCCCCCCCCCCCCCCCCTGGGGGTATGTTATGATTGATTATATCCACTTCTTGCTTGTCATCTTTCTGCATCATGCCCTCACCCAAAGCTACTTCAGGCTGAAAATCCTAATATGTGATTTATCTATCATTAGTGCTTTCTTCAACAACTATTGGTGGGTTGTCTTTCGGTAAGTATCGTCATCTTGTAGACCTGGCTGCCTTTTTCCTTTGGTGTTTGCATTTGTCAGCAGCCCTTTTCATTTCATCTTGTCATCCTTGACCAACTTTGGGACAATCGTGCGGCACCTGTTGTCTTCTTCTTCATGTTCATGTGATACTTGACTATTATGCACTAACATTTGTGAACCATAAACTTTCTCCACAACACAACCCTATCATTCACTCGAGAAAGAAACCAAACTTTCTCAATGTCCTCTAATTCCCTCAACGTGGTCAAACTATTTTATAATTAGCCTAATTCATGTTATTTATGTTACGTATAGAGGACTTCGTTGGCATGTGGTGCTTCATTATCAACTCCATATTGAGTTCTTCTATTCTTTACTTTCTTCACTGAAATTGTATCGTGGGTTCTCCAATTTGGCTTCATATGGTTCTCATGCATCTCCTAATCTAGCCTTTTTGTCTTTTGTCATTTATGATACATTCTGATTGTTACTTTTCGTAATTAATATTTTTATAAGCATGCTAGTTATGGTTGACCTATTTAGGCCCATTTTTGCTGCTGTAGGGCTTCCATTTTTTTGTCTTTTAAGAAATTCTTCTTTCTTCGCTATGTTTAGGAAACTTGTTAATTTGTGGAATATTCATTATTTTCCCATTATCAATATGTAGTGGCTCTTAACTACCACCTTAGGTGAGTGAATCGTGGATTCTGGCAATGGTTATTACCCTCCATTTACTAGCTTTCTTGATAATTATAGGCCCTAAAATCCCCTTTTTCAGTTCCATGTGCAACTCTCTAGGTGTTCAACTTTATCCAGTTTGTAATGTTCACCTCTACAATCAATTTGTCCATTTATGTTCTTCATATTCTCTTCTTTATTTTTCTCAAGATCCATGTTCTTTACCAATAAAAATCTTTCCCTTTTATTGGAGGGTTATGTAACTTTATTATGACTTGCTTCATGTTGAATAACTCCAATATTGTTGTACCTTATGATCTTGAACTTGTCTTGGTATTGTGTGGATGTACTATTGGCCCAACTAGGCAACCCAAGAGGGGGGAGGGGTGAATTGGGTTTTATAAAATTTTACGAAAATAACATCAAATCCCCTCAAGATTTTAAATCTAATGAAATAAACTAGATGCAACAAGTATAGCAAGTAATAATCACAAATATGCAACTAAGTATGAAAAAATAAAGAGTGAAGGGAAGAAAAATAATACGCTATGATTTATAGTGGTTCGGTCTCCTCGTGAGCCTACATCTACTCTCCGGGACTCCTTTTCGAGATTTAATCCACTATGCTTAACCAAAGCTTTACAAACCGTTTGTCTTCCGGGTGCAAAAAATCTTTACACTTGGTGATATCTGAGCTAATCCTTGGTTGATCTACTCCCTCAAATACTTCTTTGTTTATCTAGAGTACGATCCTCTTAAGCAATCCTCTCTATCACTCAAGCTAATAAGAGCTCAACAACTCTCTTATAATACTTAATCAAAATAACAAGAATAAAAGCACTACACTCAATTTCTCAATAAAGAAGGCTTTTTACTTATAAGCGCAATAGAAGCTATTTTTCCTTTTGAAATAATTTGAAGCTTTGGAAACTTTTTTTCAACACATTTAATGTAGGCAGATTCGGGTCAGATTTGATTTTCTACTTTGTAGCACCTTTTTGACAAATCAAAAGGCTGAATTTGACTTAGTGGGCGAGAGACAAAGTTGTAACCCTTTAAGTTATCTTTCCAATTTGATAAGAATCATCTCAAAAGAACGTTTGGTTGAAAAGTTACAACTAAAAGAGTAAACATATATCAGTTTGAATTACAGTTATGGGTAGATAGATTGCAGACCCTATTACTCATAACTAACGTTCCAATTTGAAAATATATTGAATATAAAAGTTGTAGCTAAGTTATCTTTTCAACCTGACAAGAATCATCTCAAAAGGACATTTGGTTGAAAAGTGATAGGATCTGAGATCCCACCAAGGCTTTCTTATGAGAAAGAAGAGAGAGAGATGATAGAAAGAACGTGGGTTGGGAAGAAGAAGAGAAGAGGATAGATAGAAGAAAATATTCTTTGCCTTCATAAGTAAAAGGGATATGGCTTTATAGCCTCACGTCCTACATTGCCAACTCACCTTGGCCATAATTAAGAGACAAACTAGGAAATGACAACTGAAATAACAGCTGGAAAAAGAACTGATAACTCAACCCACTCAACTCCTAACAATACGCACACGTCTTGCACGTCCCGTGCGCCTTGAGTATGTGTGCCAACCCGGAGGGCATAACTCCCGCATCCTGTCACTCTCTGCTACTTCAAAACGAACCTTGTCCTCAAGGTTCATATGAGCAAACTGCAGCTTTAACTTGTCATATGACTCCCATGTAGCGTCTTCTGCTGGTGACCCAGCCCAATGGACTAATGCCTCATGCACCGCATGATTTTCTGTTTTAGTCCAGCGGAAGTCAGTAATCTTGAAGGGCTCAACAACTAATTCTCCTCCTTAAGTGAATGTTGGCATTTGAGGAAGAGCTCGCCCGATTTCTTCTATCTGTTTCTTCAACTTTAAAACGTGAAAAACAGGATGTACCCTGACATCTACTGGTAAATCAAGCCTGTAAGCAACGGCCCCAATCTTTGCAATCACCCTGAAGGGACAGTACTGGTGTCTTTGAATTGCCCTCAAGGTAATATCGAGCCCCATCCACTGTGAACTTCATGGTGAGCTTATGCCAGTTGCATAACACGGGTCCCAAACTCCTTAACCATAGAATGCCCAGAACAATATTCGAACATTGAAGCTCCAATGGGTACATGTCAACTTGAAACTGATACCCCTGTATCTGTACTTTCACTGCTCGGCATATCTCTTTACATGACAGTCGGTTGCCATCAGCCACCATCACCAGAAAAGGTGGTGCAGGTGATGTAACACAACTGAGCTTCTTTGCCAAATGATCACTCACAAAATTGTGAGTGCTGCCCCTGTCAATCAAAATAGAAACTTATCGACCGTCCACTGTCTCGGAGACACGCATGGTCTGTGGAGAAGAAAATCCGGACAGCGCATGTATCGATATCTCTGGAGACTTGAGCGAGTCATGTTCCTCTTCGAATGCCTCTTCCTTGACTGCTGATTCTCCTACACCCACAAACACCTCTAATAAAAACAATTGTTGTCTTACAAGCATAGCCCGGAACGGATCGCTCATCGCAGTTGTAGCATAGGTTCTTCTCCCATCATAACTGCAACTATTCGCACATCAGCCATTTGAAGCCCACGTCCACAGGTGGTCGAGGAGGCCCTGGCGCTAGGGTTGGTCGAACAGGTACAATGGGATTTGCAGATCGGGCCACAGGTGTAGGCACTAAAGGCCTATGAGGAGGGGTAGGAAGAAGACCCATTCGAGGTGAATTCCTCCTAAACCGAAGCATCTTCTCCTCGTGCAAGCGCGCGAGACCCACGGTGTGCGCCATTGTGGAAGCTAGGCGTTCAAACTGGTTCTAGTATTCGCGGACTGTCCTAGTTTGCTGAAGCTTGGCTAATGTTTCATCAAAATTTTCATACTCGGACGATCCAAAACGAACACACATATCCCGAGTAAATTCCTGCCAAGTGACTTGGGGACGAGAAGAGGAGTACCACTGGAACCACTGTAGAGCTTCGTCTTGCAAGTGGAAGGAGGCCAAAAGGGCCTTCTTTTCCTCCGGGGTTCCTTGGTAACGAAAAATTGCTCCGCCTTGTAAATCCACCTAGTCGGCTCCTCACCCAAGAGATGAGGAAAATCAACTCTGGTATAGCGGGGCTATATGCTTCCATTCTCCAGCACGGCCAAGCGGGGTTGGCGAGGATCACGATCCGGAGTCCTGGTGACCGAATCAGCAATCTTTCATGAGCAGCGACATGTTGGTGGCGATCGTGTCGAGATGTGAATTAATGGACTCGAATTGATCGGCATGCTTGAGCAACGTCATGTGCATGGTATGTATGTCGACTTCGAGCTTCGAGAATCGGTCTTCATCAGAGGTGGAACGGGTGGTGGCCATGCTAGGTTCTGATACCAAGTTGATAGAATCTGAGATCCCACCAAGGCTTTCTTATGAGAAAGAAGAGAGAGAGATGATAGAAAGAACGTGGGTTGGGAAGAAGAAGAGAAGAGGATAGATAGAAGGAAATATTCTCTACCTTCATAAGTAAAAGGGATATGGCTTTATAGCCTCACGTCCTACGTTGCCAACTCACCTTGGCCATAATTAAGAGACAAACTAGGAAACAACAACTGAAAAAAGATCTGATAACTCAACCCACTCAACTCCTAACAATACGTGCATGTCTTGCACGTCTCGTGCCTTGAGTATGTGCGCCAACCCGAAGGGCATAACTCCCGTATCCTGTCAAAAAGTTACAGCTAAAAGAGTAAACATATGTCAGCCTAAATTACAGCTATAGATAGATAGATTGCAGACCCTATTACTTATAGCTAAGTTTCAAATTTGAAAATATATTGAATATAAAAGTTTTAGATAAATAAGTCTTCTTTCTAGATCATCAAGAATTGTATTAATATTATATTCCAATAAAAAGTTATGCCAAAAATACTAACATGTTCAGAATTCCAACATCTGCCTTCAAAAGAAATCTCAATTCCTAATTTTCATTCGTTTGTTATAATCATAATAATGAACTAAATTCATTTGTTTGTTATCATCAAAATCAAATAGTAAACCGTTGAAACAATGGGGTTAACATGTACCAAACCAGTCACTTTGCTATATGCTTTCCCTAGCCATTTAGTTTTTATCTTCTTAACTTATGACATCTTAGTAAACATGCACTCTTAATTTCTGGACTTGCCATTCTTGACCACGTCTTCTTCCCTTGCTTCTTGCTCCATCTTCCTTTAATGCATCAGTTGGATCAACACGTTGTTATCATTTATATCATCTTCTGGACTAATATCAAGCTTTAATTTCTTGCAGCAAGACTTTATTTCCGAGCATGATGTAATTATTAATCTGATCTTTATACTGGATGCTTATTTCCAATGATTCATCTTCTCCTTCAATCTTGCACTCCATGTCTGGTGGTTAACTTCAGCAGCTATTCTCTCAATTGCTTTGGTATATATTTAGCTTTTAGATTGGCTACTTCTAGTTTATGCCTACCAATTCTTTGTGTGGTGGTCTTGTTTGGACTTAGTAATCTCAAGGTTCCTGCCCTGAGACTAATTTGCCTTGTTGCCACATGTTTGCTATGTTATGTGGAGATTCCATTTTTAAGTTTTCTGGGAGTTTCAGCACCTTTGGACACTCTTACATGGCAGGACATAACGGAGACTCCATTTTATTCTCCTATGCGGTGGAGTGGATACTTTAAGCAGAATACCTTTACGTTTTAAGATATAAAGCTATCATGATATCCTAACACATCTTAAGTAACCTCAACTTGGACCCAACAAATTACTTCAACAACTTGCAGCTCATAGCTATACTTTCCCCCTGGTTAGATGGCATATGTCTTTATATAAGGATGAGGTCCTGTTGTTTTTAGAACGTAGTCTTGTCTGATTGGTTGGTTAATAGCTGAACATATCTTATCAGTTTGGTTTTATTGCTCATAATAATTCTGAAGCTCAGAATTATAACAGAAAATAGTAAAAACATTATACATTTTTATGAAGTATATGCATATGCTGGTGCACGAACGCACATGCACAGATATTTGGAATCTTGGAAAATAAGGTGCATGTGTTATGCCTATCATATACTATGAATTGCTAAATTTGTATATCATGAAGTAATGGAGATAGATGAACATAAATTCATTTTTGACAAAAATAAAATATAAAACAAATTGAGCCAGTCTATCTTTGTACATTTCAAAGAGAATCCAAGTGATTTATTTCAAAGCCAAGGATTTTGAACAGATCCATATGAAATAATAGGCCTTGAAAAAGTAATTATCTATTTCAGGTTTCTGTTTAAGTTTGTCCATTGTTGGCACCAAGAAAGAGTTTAGATGATGCATGTCATTTTTTGAAAAAAACTAAAAAGACATGTATATGGGATTGCTGGCTGCTGTTAATAATTATCGATAAGTTGTATGATAAGAAACTTTGCCGGCTTAAATAACAATTTATCTTGAGGATAGTATTTCTTTTGATCTTCTCAATGGTCCTTTCCTCCTGTAAGGGTTTATCTTTCATAACCTCTTATGTTTGCCTTGTTGAAAACACTTGTTGTCTCCCAGGAGAAATATTCAGAAGTTCTTAATATACCAAATCAAATTTCATATTGTTCACATGCCAGATATCTTATCAAACTTAGCTTTGTGCCCATCAATGTAAATATAATCATCTTTATTGGATAAAGAGATTATCCATTTTGCTGTTTCTATATTCCAAATCAAATGATCAGCCCAAGGAACTTTGACCGTTGACAAGATATAGAATTTGGATAATGGACCATAGCTTATTTCCCACCAACCTCTAACTAATAAAATATACTTTATGTCTAAAGGTTCTCTCCCAATTTGCTATCCATGTTCTTACAGGATGGTATTTGGAGTCTCCACTAGCTGCTTGAAGATTTTGAGGTCCATACCCCATCACAAGCCAGTAATTCACATCAAGAAGAGAGAAAGTGCTTTAAATTTCCCTTGCATATAATCAAAATCTTATATAATTTATCACTTGCCCACTCCTTGAAACTTGTGACATAGGCTTCATTGCTGAAAGATGTCTTCACATTGCCACTTTGTGCCGCTTCCCTCAAAGGATTTTTTTTTTTAAAATCTGTTAGTTTTGATCTCAAAAAGAGCTGGATGCAGGTGTTCCTTTCTCTTATTGCATGTATAGCCCGCTCTGTGATCCTTGTGCTTGTTTTTGTTGCTCTCTCTGCAAGACTCTTAACTACAGGTCTCCACGTCCAATTTGCATGGACCCATGGCTTTCACTGTTGATCTGCACAACACTACACAATATGCAGGGTCTTTTTTTCTTGTTTGAAGAAAAAAAAATATACCATGTCAGTCCTTACTAATGCGCAGCACTAGCACGGGTTCATCTTAGGGGTGTAGACGAGCCGAGCATGAGCTAAACATGGCCTAGCTCTTGCTCGGCTTGTTTAATAATCAAGCTATGCTCAAGCTAGCTCTTTTAATTTCGAGTGAGGCTCGAGCTATACAAATAGCTTGGTTAAGAGTTCTAGTGAAAGTTTAATATCATTGAAGGCTTCCATTTATATATTTAGAGTAATAATCTGGATTATATTTTAATTTTATAGTTGAAATATATCTATTCTTCAATATCTATATTAATTTGTGATAAATAATTATAAAAATAATTTTTGTATTAGACAATAATAACTGAAATGATAAATAATATATTTAAATTTTTTTTATATATTACTATTTCAAGCAAATTTGTAGTGGGCTTGAGCTAACTAAGCCTTGCTCTAGCTTATCTAGTTTCTTAGCTGAGTGGGACAAACTTGAGCCAAATTTTGACCTGAACTTGGCTAGCTCTTTGCTCTTTTGCCAGCCCTGCTATGTACCGCTACTTGGCATAATGTCATGCCAATGCATGCCAAGCATTAGCATGGCTCCGTATAGCACGAGACACACTGTTTTGGTGTCAAGCTGGTCGCCACCAGCACACAATACTTCAATATTTGTATAGTACTATTTGAAGCTAATATGAGATGGGCTTAAGTGAGCTAGGCCTAGCTCTTGTTCAGCTCATTTCTTAATCGAGCAAGCCAAACTTGAGCCAAATTTCTAGCTGAACGAGTGCTAGCTTGCTAACAGCTTGCTCCTTTGTCAACCCTAACTCCTATATTCCTGTACTTGGCAGAATGTCATGCATTAGCATGCCTTTGCATAGCACGGGACACATTGTTTTGGTGTCAAGCTGGTATACGACCAACACATGATACTTCAATGCTTGCATAGATCACAATATTGTTTATTTTGGCACAGCTAGTGCTTAGTTGTATTTTCCTTATTAGATTGCTAGCAACCAAATCGTCCAATTGACGAATGCCATCATATATTTTACAAAGTCTTTAAAATTCCACTACAATAACCTCTATGTGCATCTTAAATGTGGACACATAGAATGACTAAATTTGGAACAGTGCATTTGCTGGAGAAGTGACCAAAAGTTTGGTCTATGATGGAAAAGGATATTAGTGATATTAACTAGAATTTATGCGCATCGCTAGAATTTATGTGCAGACTTAATGTGTGTCAGTAGAATGAGGAAAAGCTTTAATCAGGGAAGATAATGATTTGGTTTTGCTTAAAATATTTGTTGATTGACTTTTATTGTACGAGTGCTACCTATTTGATACAATGGAGGATCTGTCGATGTCTACGTGATTTATTGCTGCAATGCTGGTAGAACTGGTCTGGTAGAACAAATGGTGTTCCTTGTGCCACAATATTGTAAGGATGCTGATTGCTGGAGTACACTCAGTACCTCGTCGGATTAAGTGAAGGTTTGTGAGGAGGAAGTTTACAAAAGAAATATTTTAATATATCTGTTGTTAGGAAAGAAGTATTCAGTGCCCCTGGATGACATAGTTCGGAAGACCTAAAACATGATGGATGGAAATAACACAAGGGATAGGCTTCATTTAAGAATAATAGACAAATAGAAATTCAGAAGGCCAACATTAAATATTTGGATAAGGCTTAATTGATATGATCATGTTTGTTAGAACATCGCATCCAGTGGATTTTAAATCTTTGTTAATATTTGGCAAGATATACAGTGCCTTGTTCAGCCAATAACAAATGGTGACTTGTATGTGTCTTTTCTCCACCTTTGTTAGAAAACTTATTAGAATTAGAAAAGCTTTCTGGTAGTCTGTACTAATGATATACTATGAGGCATATTATAAGTGATAAACTGGCCTTATATGTTTACATCTCAACCATCCCACACCTTAATGTTAGGTGATTATTGCTCGGATATGAGATAGGAACCCCATTTTAGAGGCCAGTTATTGTGATGCAGCAGCAATTGAAAATTGCCTTCTGTCTGCCAAGAGACAATGCAATAGACGAAAGAATCACCTTAGGAGGTGTTAGATCAAGTCTTTACACGATGGAGGACTTCAATTCCTCAATCGGAATGATGGGCAGGTATTTCGGTCTGGAAACAGGATAACAGTCATATCTGGAAAGCTGATCGCAGCAGAACAATGATGAACTGTTCAGATCATATGGAGCTTTTAGTCATGGTGTCTTGGTCGCTAGGCGATAAGGTTAAATTTGGGAGAAAAAAGAGTCACAGTTTGTGTCCCTATTTGCTTTACAGTACCATGAACAATGATGGTTCTCAATTGGGGAGCTTTTATTTTCTTCTTAAGAGTCAAAGTTATGGTAGGTTTAGATCCTATTGTAGGACCTTTTAGAGACTCCAACTAGGGAATAGTTTTGTTGTCTAGGCTTATTAAAAGGCGTGGTCAGCCAAGAGAATCTTGTACACTGGTTTATTTTGAGAAAGCTAGAAAATTTCTTTGAATCCGAGCTTAGCTCTACCCTTCCTCTTCTCTGTTTCTCCTATTTCTTCGTTCTCCCTCTTTCTTAAATCCTCTCCTGTGTATCTATGTATTTAAGCTTTCTATTATTTCTTCTTAGCTGTTTATTTGTCTTCTGGGATTAATCTGCTTGCTAGAGTTATTGAATATCAATTTATTGTTCCTTCTGCTGAAATCTGATTCTTTTGGCCTGAGTTTGATTGTAAGTCAATGCAGCACCTTCTCTTTCAGACCTAATACCCTAAGAAACCCTGACTCAGGACCATTGCCCACTCTCTAAACATATAAGTCAGATTTGAAATCTACTAGTTTGTGCCAAATATTATAAGACATCTTTTCTACTGTGTCTTGGACAGCAAGATGGTAGGGTCGACTTTGCCTCCTCATTTGTTTCATCCCTTCTTCCCATGCTCATAGGCCCATCTCCAAGTGGTCCCACAAGAGATTGGGATCAACCAAATGATGCATTCCCTGATCGGTCCTAAGTTAATGATGCATTCTTTAAGGGAGCTATGGAGGTCGATTTCAAACTTACCAAGGGTTTCATATGGAGCTAATTATTAGCTAAAGGGTTTGCCATGAAGACTGCATTTGTATGTCTTATCATCCTTTCAACGAAAAGCTTCAATCAGGGAAGCACGTTCTGATTTCCACCATTTTTTATTCTTTTGACAATGGGCAGGTACCATCCAAAGTATCATCTCTCATGAAGAGTCTCATTCCACTTCGGTACAGACTTAAACATATGGTTTTCTAATGGGCAACCTATTCGAAGAGTACATTCAGTCAAGTGTCATGCTTCTCAGTTTGGTTAAAGAAGTCAATTTCCTACCACAATGAGCTTGCCCCGAGAATATAGAGTGGTCCTAGGCCTTTATTCTAATAGATACAGCGAGAACAGAGTTGAATGCTAAATTGGAATAATCGGAAAAAGCTTAAGGGTTCAATTATCGACCAAAGTGAATAGTGTTTGAAATGCAATTTCAGCGGGAATGGAGATGAAAATGAGCCATCAGCCATAAGGGAAAAGAAGATCAAGAGATTTCCGATGCTGATCATCGGTAGTTAATTATTGAGGAAGACAAATAAGCGAAGAAAAGAGGCTCTTCATGATTGTTAAAGATAAGTACATGCCTTTTGAGTGTGAAAGGGGAGGATGGTTTGGCAGTAAGGAGGCTGCAATCGCACGAGACGGTACTGATAGAGATTAAATGTTTATGTGGATCGATGGTATCACTAGTAAGGACATGGTTTGGCATAAGTATACTAGAGAAAGCACTGGAGATGCACCAAGGGAAGACAAAGTGGTCAACAATAGTTTAAAATAGAAGGGTGGAGACCTTGCCATGAGATGATTTTAGATCTGCATCCAAGGCTGAAGATAGAAGGGGCAAGACCAAGGGTTTGGTAGAAGAAATCTGAAGTTTGTATCGACAGCTGATGTGGGCCATGAAATGATTCAATGGTATCAAAGTGCTAGTAAAGCCAACACGAAATAGTTAGAATGTGGATTTTTTTATATAGTTATTTTACCGAACATTGTGCACATTCGGATCATTCTTATGTTTCAGACCTGCTTGTACATTTGATGATACTGTCATGAATTGCTCCAAACTCCGAGACAGCAATCCAAACTAATATCTGTGGAGAGGATAATCTAGGGTGTCACCAATCTTATGGTTCCGCATCTTGGTGGTATGTATATCGAGATGCTTGAACCTTTTTTTTTTTTCTGATGCCAAGATCTGCTGTTGACTTGTTGTATTTTAACAGTAATCAGCATTCTTTTTTTTTCACAAAAAAAAAAAAGTTGTTCTAATGCTCCACGCGATATGATATTGCGCTCCTGATCTCACTTTGCTGCAAACTGATGATTATCAAGATTACAGAGCACGATCCTTGATTATGTTTGAGGGAAAATTTTCATCCTGTCCAAGAAATAATATCTTTGGAATACGAACATCATATCACTTTTGACATTTTCTGGGGGTTGATGTGTCGCCTGATTCGATGAAAAGTCGGCAAAGAAAGGATTGCTTGGGTGTCAGAAGAGAGCACTTTATTTCTCTAGTAGTACCCTCTAAAAACAAAACACCAACCGTTCTGTTTTGGGAGGAAACAAACAAAACCTAGCAGCAAACAATATTTTCTATTTGCCTTTGCAATTTGATGTTCAATGTACTTACTCCCTTGATTTTCTATCTCCAGACTAGAAGTTTCAACATTATTTTTTTATGTCAGCTCCTTAAATTCATCAACAAACAAAGCTTCCGTCAAAAAACCCAGGCAAATAGTGACTCCACTAGATCTCACTTTTCTAGATCTTGTGCCCGTTCCCTGATCATACTCTGGAGTTTGATGTAAATATTTTTCCAAGGCTGGAGATAAAAGGCATGGCCAGGCCCAAGGCCTTTAGTTACCTAAAACCAACCTCTGCTTATTGAGACTCGACACCTCCTGCGTTGTGTCACCAGAAACATTCATTTGCAACCCAACAGGGATAAAGCGGGATAAAGCGGGGTGGGTAGGACTTCCATTTCAAGAGGTACAGAGAGCGGAGTTGGTGTGATGATCTCCCCGAGGGTAATGGAGTGAGGATATCTTTTTAATTTTTCAAGGGGAAAAAAAAAAGGGAAAGAAAAGAGAAGTTGGAAGGTGTTTGCTTGCTTTTCTACAATATTTGTCATGTTTCATTGTTTCACCAACTACTCTTCAAGTACTCTCCATATTGACTTTCTCCCTGTGATCAAACTCGATGAAAGTTGTTCGCCAGTCTCCTTCTTTTGTCTTCGTCATGATGGCGTCGCAGCGCCACCCAACCACTTTTCCAAAAGGCCATCCGACAACGCACCCCTGAGCGAGGTGGACTTATTTTTCTCGTTCTTCTCAACTTTGCAATGAATAGAGCTTTAGTGGAGGGTCAGTGGTTGGAGAAATGTACACAGTGGTATTGGTCGCGAATGATCACACCAAGGTAAGCATGACATCTATTCGTGCCCCTCATGACCAGAAAAAGGGGGACCCGCAGCTCATTTCGTATCTGCACATCTGTGTTATATAATATTTGCTCAAATCCATACTATATAAACAATATATTCCTCACACCAGGACGACACCAGCAGAAAAACTAAAATCCTTTCTAATCATTGTTTGGCAGTTTCCATTTCTGGTTTTGTGTCCTTTCTGATCATTATATTCGTCGTTGGATGGATCAAGTGGCCAACTTGTACCGAACCTGAAGGCCATAAAATTAAAAGTAAAGATGGAAAAACCACCATCCTTGTGCATTTATGACCTCTATCTAATAAAAAAAGGGCATGGTTTAAGAACAAGCTAGCTTTTTATTCA
Source organism: Phoenix dactylifera (assembly GCF_051530095.1). Lineage (NCBI taxonomy): Eukaryota > Viridiplantae > Streptophyta > Magnoliopsida > Arecales > Arecaceae > Phoenix > Phoenix dactylifera. Next base: position 44,162,348 of record NC_143191.1, read on the forward strand.
TTAGAAGGTATTCAAGAAGGTAAAACTTTTGTCGGTCCCTTGTCACCAACCAGGCTTCAGGACAAGTTTGATGGATCTCGCCAAGAGAGGGATGGTCCTGTGGTTGGCACCCTTCCATATCCAGGTTTCAACATTGGATGCCTATGAAAAATCCTCCATGGATCGAAACAAGTGATAGTAGGAGACCAAGCTTCTTTTTCCTTCTCCTTTTTTTTTTCTTTTTTTTGGTGATGAAAATGGCGGTTCATATAGCTCTAACGTGAGTACATCCTACCAAGTCAGAAGAATGTAAAAAGTACAATAGGGACAGGAGCTCTATTATGGGTGTTCATAAGAACTCTCAGAAATGTCGTGCAATATAGGAAGATACCCAATCTGCTGCCTTGTTCGCCTCCCGAAAAACATGTGATGCCTAGTGCTCATCCAGCTCCACAACCAGCCTGTGTATCTCACGAATAAGTAGATGGCCATCTTCATACCTGTCTGCACCCCGTATCCACTCGATCACCATAGATGAGCCTCCCTCGATGTATACCCGCTCGGCACCGAGCACCCGCCTCGCATATAATATACCCTCCCAGGCTGCTCGAAGGTCTGTCCTAACTACGATAAGATCTGACGTGCGACGACCCCCTGCTGCGACCAGACTACCGCGGTGGTCTCTGATCACAATCCAACACCTCCGGACCTCCCATCTACCGCCACGCTGCAATCAAAGTTCACGTTAAGAAAATCAGAAGGTGGGGGCACCCAAGAAACAAGAGCGAACCTGGGCGATGTAACAACGAAACGAGTACCCAAGATGTCCTTGGCCATCCCAAGAGAACACGTAACAGCGCATGAGGTCACCTCCCCGACCTGAAGCACTGCTCTAACCACCACCAACCTCGGAGAAGACCTCCTACCCTCAAACAAGCCCGCATTCCTGTCCAACCAAATGTGGTAGGCCAGATATGCTCTAAGTACCCCTGTCTTAACAAATTTAGGGCTCCAAAAGGAGTCTCTCAGCAGCTGTAGCATATCCTGTACCGACACCAGTGACTGAAAAAGAGGGACAGATGACCTCCTCCATATCTTCCTGGCCCTAGGACACTGTAGAAGAGCATGCCCAATAGTCTCCTCAGAGTCCGTGCACACCTCGCAGCACAAAGGGATCCGCATGTCACGCCTAACTAGCACGCTTCTAATAGGAAGGCAACCTCAGGCCACCTTCCAAAAGAAGAGCGTCATCCGCGGATGAATCCGCATCCTCCAAATCCATCCTCCCTCGATCTGCCAAACTGGCTCCCTATTGAGCAAAACCTATCACACACACCTGCGACCGCCCCGTCGGCACCCACACTAACCTGTCAGGCTCCCCCTGAATAGGCACTGAGAGAGCCAAGACCATCTCCACCAAGTGCTCCCCCAAAACCTTCCGAATCAACCCCTCCCTCCAGCAGCCCTCCTCTGAAATCATCATATCACTAACCATATGGCCCACCAATCGTCCCGAATCCACCATGGTCGGTAGACGACTGAGCGGCTGCGCACACCCAACAATCCTCCAAAACATCGATGGATCGACCTTCACCAATGACCCATCTAATCTCCGGAATGACCAACATAGCTCTGGCGCACATCTTCCTCCACACTGATAAGTGGTGGCGAGCAGCTCTCGCTCCAGGCAACAACACATTATACTTCGCCCTCATCAACGAGGACCACATACTATCAAGCTCCAGAACAAATCTCGCGACGTGTCGGGCCTCTAACACCTCCCGCCTCTCCAACAAGGACTGCACCTCCATGCTAACATATGGATATCACCACTGCCTCCATGCCACCCCTAGATGAAGTTTCTAAATAACTGCCCAAGAGACCTCAAAACCGACACTGGGATGAAGGAACTGAAAAGTAAGTAAATAGGGATCGAAGAGAGAATTGACCGGACCATGGTGATCCTGCCCATCATAGACAATAAATGCATCTGCTAACCCTCCAGCCTCCACCTGATGCTGGCTCGAGGGAAGAGCAATCCCCGCCATGCAACTGTCGACCTGAATTTGGAACTCCCAGGTATCTCATAGTGCCATCTTGCTTGCCGACCCACAAGATCTCCAGAATAGAATGCCTCACTGCTTGTCTAGTCTTCGGACTGAAACAAATAGCTGACTTCAAAAAATTGACCCGCTGTCCTGATGCTACACAATAGTCCCAAAGAATCCTACTAATAACTCAGGCATCCTGCCGCAACGACTGGGCTAGCAACAAGCAGTCATCAGTAAAAAGTAAATGGAAATCGGAGTAGCTCCCACCACTGGCCTGTAAGCCTCCAACTCCTGAGTGATCACAACATGACACAAGGCTCTAGATAGTGCATCCGTGCAAATAATAAACAACAGGGGGATAGGGAACATCCCTGGCACAACCCTCCCGAGGGCTCGAAGAAACAAGATAGCGTACCATTCATCAGAATAGCGAATGACGGAGCCCTAACACAACCAATGATCCACCGAATTCATGTCTCATGAAAGCTAAACCCCTGCAAAGACTGCTGCACAAAATCTCAACGCACCCTGTCGTAGGCCCTCGACTCCCATCAAACTCCTCTTAATCGAGGTCCTACCCAAATCAAACATGAACTCCTGTGCTATTAGGACATTGTCGGAAATACTGTGCCCACCAATAAAAGCTTCCTGCTCCAGACTAATCAGCCTTGGAAGAATATCTCTCAACCTAATGGCAAGTATCTTTGGTCCTCACTAAACCAGAGAGAGAACGAAAATCTTTTCCAGTCTCCAATTACATGGGTCTTTGTTAACATTTAGCAATCCCACGCCAGGTCAATGTGTGTGTGTGTCTTTGTTTAGCAGGCATAAATTAGCATGCTTAAACTCAAAAAAAGTTCTCTGAAAAAAAAGGGTTCATGCAGATGCCTGCAAGCATGGTTTGACACAAAGGCAACAAGCTTTCTGATACAACTAGTCCTTTTATAGAGAGAATCATTGTGTACCTGATATAGACCTACTTGTTTTCAATGTGATCTTCTTCTTCTTCTTCTTTTCCCAAAAACCATAGTACTAGATTCTATTACCTTCTTATAAAGCAAAACTTTTACACTGGACATTGATTCCAACCTTCTTCCCTCCAAAGAGGGGAAGAAATAGAGCACACCATAAAGCCTGGGAGTGCATTGATAGTTTAATCAGAAATCTCACCCATCTAATCTGTTGTGCTTTATATATATATATACACGTAGCAAGTGCAGATGCCTAAATTTTTTACCCTTGCTTTGGGTGGCAATGTGGGGCCTTTATGATCGTACGATGCTATAGAAGTTAGAAATTATTAGATTAACCAAGTCTAGGAGACCAGTCTAATAGTCACTACTAAACTTTTCAAGATCAAAATAGGGGTGAGAATTCATTCTGTTATCCATTGAACACATGCACCAGGATTTAGACCGGTCCACTGGACTTAATCCATCTAATATTTTTTTGAAGTCAAGTCAAGTAGTATGCATTTCTTTTTAATGAGTTTCCCATACGATATTTGATGGACCGTGTCAGAAAAATCAAAGAATCCAAAAGGCTTTGATTTCTAGCCAGCGGCTGTTAAAAGATTCTGAAAGTTTTGAATAACCATAAATAAACAAAAATCTGATCTTCATTTAATCCAAGCTTGAACTCTTGAGGGGGCTTTAGAAACATGATGCACCTACTAGTTGGAATACAAGGAACAACGATGATGTAAGAGAACATCATTCTTTACATATTTGTAGTGCAGTAGGTTGGGGGTTTTCTTGGAGTTTTATGTGCCTACACTCCTCTGTAGCAAGCAAGCAGCATCAAGAGATGATCTAGAGGTGCCCTTTCTCCTTGAGGCTCTTTACTGTCTCATAGAGGCTCTGAGTCACTGGCGTGAATGGGAGGCCAAGGTCCTTGAGCCGCTGGTTTGAGAACTTGTATGGCTGCTTTCGAGGATTTACCTCGTCGGAGCACCTGCAATGCCATGGTTTCGATCCGTGAGCAACAAAAAAAGAGCAAGAATTTCTTGTGAAGAGGACAACATGGAAATTGATACGAGTGGCTGCAGCAATCTATGAATTCCGAAATGATTTGAGTACTTGAGAAATTTCTTGGACTGTGTCTCAATCTATTGGAATCACTCGAGAATCGTCCCCACATTAGACTTGTGATATGTGGAACCTACAGCACCAAATCCTACCAACTAAACCGAGGAGACGCCGTTGGTCGCCCAACTAATCCAAAATTAGACGCGCATCCGACCCTAAAATTGGACGTATAAGATGCGCGTAGGAAGGCGACGTTTACCAACCAAAATAGAGGGTGAAATTATTGGGTGGACCAGGTCCAACGGAGACCGAGGTCCAACCATAAAGGACACGCCTCAATTATCTTCCTGTGTGGTTGGTTCGGTCCACTGCTGAGCTGGTGGACCTGCTCCAATTAAGAATTTCTCCCACCATTTAAACGGATAGACGTAATCAGCTGCGTGTTGATGACGTGAGAGGAGAGAGAGAGAGAGAGAGAGAGAGAGGAATATATCAGGAAAAAGTATATAAAAGTAAAAGGGCAAGCGAGATAAATTACTTGGTGGGGACGGGGTATTCGGGGAAGAGCTTGGCGAGGAGGCGGACGACGTCCTCGCGGTGGAGGACGCTCTCGGCGCAGAGGTAGCGGCCGGCGGCGCCGGGCGCCTCGTAGACCAGGAGGTGCGCCAGAGCCACGTCCCGCACGTCCACGTACGCCTGCACCGCGTTGGCGTACTTCTTGGCGGAGCCGTCGAGGTACTTCATCACGTGCACGGTGCTCGCGTTCACCGTCCCCTGCAGCAGCGGCCCAATCACCAGCACCGGGTTCACCACCACCACCTCCACCCCACTCTCCTTCGCCGTCTCCCACGCCGCCTGCTCCGCCACCGCCTTCCCGTAGCAATACCAATTCTGCAACAAGAAGCCATAGGGGGTGGTGCACTACTTCAGTTAATTCGATTCGCCAAGCAGTCAGAAGGAATGCCTAAAGATCGGGTGATCGACCTTGGTGTTCTTGCAGTACTCGAGGTCGCTCCAGCACGACTCGTCGACGACCACATCGGGGCCGCGGTTCGGGTCCATGGTCACGGCACCGATCGAGGAGGTGAACACCACGCGGCGGACGGTGCCAGCATGGGCGGCGGCGTTGATCACATACTTGGTCCCCCTCACCGCCGGCTCTACCATTTTCTCCTGAAATTAGATTAGGTGCCGTTTATTTTAGTCATCCAAAAACCAATAGAATCCAAACCATTAGTTACTACTGGGAATTTCTCCAGTTTTAGAAAGAAGGGGTTTTAGTGGTGGATAAGTCGTAACTGGGTCGTCGGTGACCGGGGAAGCGGTGTGGAAGACGCCATGGCAGCCGTCGATGGCCGCCCGCAGCGCGTCAAAGTCGAGAAGATCTGCCTTGCAGAGGATCAGCCTCTCCTTCGCCCCTTCCAGAGCTTTTAAATGCGCATTCTTCGGATCATCTAAAATAAGTGGGGAAAATTAAGATCACTCCAAATATTTGCATAAAGAAATTAAGGAGAGGAGAAATTAACGAAAACGAGAATACAATTATGGTGTTAAGTTCTCCCGCAGCTGTATCCATGTACCTGGGTTTCGGACGGTTCCCTTGACGGTGTAGCCCTTCTCCAGGAGGAGCTTCACGAGCCAAGAGGCAATGAAGCCACCGGCGCCGGTGACGCAGACGGTCTGGCCGTGGCCGGAGGGAGTCGAAGCGACGACGGTCATTCTGGGGAGTGCTGGGTAGATGAGTGGAGGAAGATAAGAGTTGGTGGGGTTGGTGAGCGGAGCCGGATATATGAGAGGCGCTCGCGGGGTCATCTGATTTATAATCTGGGGCTGTAGAGAAACTTGTGGCCACGGTTCAAGGGAGTAGGTGGTGAGCCGTGAGGTGACTACTACCAACAGACGGTGGAGCCATGGCCACTCTACGTGGGATGGGATGCCGCCCGAGAAATGGTGGTCAAACCGAGGATCTCGAAATGTCGACAATCAGACAGACGCGGTGGCCGCGGTTGGTGTTAAAGATAGGTTAAGCCTGTTAATACCTCCATGTCGGGAGAAGAGTAGGTGAAGCTGGGAAATGCTTGCTGTACAAAGAAAAAGTTAAGGAAAGCCGAAGGAAAAAAAAAGAAGCGTCAAGTAATGCCTAAGTGGTTGGACTCTTTCATTACTAGGATTTGCATCTCTAATGATTAGATATGCGTGATTTAATTCGGAGTAGTTCTTAAGCGGGCAATACACTTAATTCATGTAATTTAGAAAGTAGGTCGGGGCACGAAGTCAGGTGTAGTTTTGCATAAATGGAATAATTGGAGAAGTTCTTTCTCCACAAAAGAAAAAAAAGAAATAGCTCGGAAAGTGTTTAAAGGGAATAGAGGAATCCTTGTACGAAGGGACAAGGAACAAGATGATGGAATCAAATGGGCAAGGGACTTTGTAGTTGAACTCGGACGCATCCTCAGATTATATTATTGTTGAGATGATGAGTCATTCCTCCTCTCTAGCTAGCAAATACAAGAGGTTAGTTGGGGGGGGGGGGGGGGGGGGGGGGGGGGGGGGGGCATCTCATATAGCTGAGATAGCTCTCAAATAGGTACAACCAACCAAGTCGAACAACCCTATTCCAAATAAACACTCCAAAGTGTCAAGCAACAAAAGAGACAATCTAATTTGCAGCTCTGTTTGCCTCACGAAACACATATACTGCCTGCAATGACTCTATCTCCCTAATCAGTTGGCAAGCCTTACCAATCAACGAGTGTCCATCTCCGTAATGGTCCACTTCCCGTATCCAGTCAATCACCGTGGAGGAGTCCTCCTTGAGGTATACTCTATCAACTCCAAAAATTCTCCTTGTATAAAAGATGCACTCCTAGGTTGCCTAAAGTTCCACCCCAATAGCGGTCAAGCTGAGAATGCGCCAACCCTCCACTACAACCAGCATGCCATGATGGTCTTTAATCAAAAATTTCACTCCTCCATGCACTCCATGGGTGTTTGATGTTGTCATTTCTTCATTGTTTCTTTGTTGCTCGTTTTGTTCAGCTCTTCTTCGTTCAATCTACGAAAAAAACTTGGTCAAGTTGAGGGGTTTCCGGACAATATTAAATCCTAGTTGGTGGGACAATGGGGTGAGGATAATAAAGTCTAGATATTTGATAGAACTGAAGCAAGGGGACGATTTTTTCTGTTAAAAAAAAAAAAGAGGCCAAAGGTGATTCCCTCGGGCGTCCGCAAAGAACGACAGCAGTCCGCCAACAAAGGATGGAGACAACGGGAAAGTGGGGACTGAGTGGGTTTGTGTTAGCGGAAAGCAGCCACTCGAGCGGTGGGCATGGAGCTTAACTGGTTGTGGCTGTGGTCCGGGAGGGAGGGGGAGCAATCGGGCGTTGTTGGGGCGGTCGCCGGACCCCACAGAAACGGCAGGAGGAGGAGAGCCACAGCGCACTGTAACTCTGTAAGGGCACAATTCCCGTGCCGGTATCGTGAGTGCCACCCGTAATTTAAGTCCTGGCCAAAGGGATGGTTGAGCTGCTCCCAAAGGAATATAGTTTATTATTGAATTTCTTCCATAAAAATCCTTCTCAATATCAAATTTTGTATGAGTATATTTTCAAAACTAATATTTATATATATACTTTCGTAAAATCCTTCTTTTACTTTTTTTTTTTCTTTTTTTATTTTTATTTTTTCATATGTACCCACACTATCTAACACAATTAAAAAATTAATAATTTTAAATTAAAATGACTAAAATATTTTTAATGGATAGGTGCGCAAAAAAATATTTATAAGTGATGGAGGATAAAAAAAAGTAATTTCAAAATTTTATTTTAACTTTAATTAAAATAAATATGGTTTTTATTAATGGTGTTAAAAGAATCACTTATTAAGGGTATTTGTGAAAACATAGGATTTTATAAGGATACAGAAATAAATATAAATTTGAAGAAAATATATATACAAATTTAATTTTTTTAAAAAATATTTATGTAAAAAAATAATAGTGGATATACTTGGATATCAAGATGCGTAGTTCTGTGGCCAGGACATTGCCGGAGGGTTTCTGCCTTACCGACCAAATCCTGTTGGAATACACGTGTCCCTGTTCTTCTTGATTGGATACGCACGCGCGGGCCCACCCGCGAGAAGCGTGATGCATAGTTAATTAGAAAAAGACTTGGCGGCACCCTATTTATGTCACGGTCCTCACGTGCACTGCGCTCTAAGCCCCACCATACAAGGTATTAACGGAGGGCCCCACCATACAAAGTCCGTTAACGAAGGATATCCGGCTCACGAATCCCTCCGTTATATGCATGGTTCTCTCGGCATCAATGAGCTTTTCATAGGCACAGTTCTCTTGAATCAACCGGACCAAAGTTGATTGGGTTAAAAATATGATGCTGTGGAAGTTTTGTGCTCTTAGTCCTATCTTTGTGTTATGACTACTAGGTGTTGAAAAAGAAGAATTAGAAAATGGAATTGTATTTCTGCTCATCAATTACAATACACAGGAGTAGCTTTTATATAGAATTAGAAGGTTGATGAAGTTTAGTAAGGCCGACTAAGTTTGGTACAATCAATCACAAATTAATTAAGGTGAATTGATTGTGTTAAATATAGTCGGTCTCCATAAAAGCTGATTGTGCCAAACTTAGTCGACCTTACCAAATTTCACCTTAATTGATTTGTGATTGATTGTGCCAAACTTCGTTGGTTTTACCAAACTTCGTCGGCCTTCTAGTTTTATATAAAGCCTACTCTTGTACATTGTAATTGACGGGCAAAAATACAATTCTTTTCTCTAATTCTTTGGATAATGTGGCAGCCTTCGAGAGAAATGAATAGCATTCTTCAGTGCACTTGCGCAAGCTGAAAGTTAACTTTAGAAAAGCTATAAGAGCGCGGTCAAATCTAAAGCACCTAATCCAAAGAATCCAAAATTAAATTCTGCATTCACTAAAATTGAAGTATGTTGCAAAAAAAAGAAACTTTTAACAACAAAAATTAATGAAATAGCATAAAGTTCTCCCTACAAAACATGTTTTTTTTTTTTTTTTTTTTTTTTTTTTTGGTGCAACGGCGGCTCATACCCTACGGGTATGAATACGGCCTACAAAATCAGAAGCAAGTAAATCTAAAAGAGACTCCGGCACAGTGTCGGGCTCCCGCACAGTAAAACCACCAGAATGGTGAGCCGCATAGGAAGCGACCCAATCGGCTGCACAATTCGCTTCCCTGTAGACATGTGTAGCCTGATGGGTTCCACACGCCTGCAAAAGTCCGCGAATATCCATGAGTAACGGTCTACCCTCACCTGCACGACCTCGACCCCTAATCCAATCAATCACAGTGGCTGAGTCGCCTTCAAGAATAACCTGGTCGGCATGCAATATCCGTCTCGCATAAGATATGCCCTCCCATGCGGCTCGGAGCTCCGCACAAACCACCGATGCATCGAAGATCCGCTGCCCCCCAGTGCCACTAACCTGGCATCATGATCACGGATGACGAAGCCTGCACCTCCACCACTTCCGTCAGCTGCCAAACTACCATCAAAATTCACCTTCAGGAAACCAGGGGGTGGGGGTACCCAGGATACGAAACAGAAGGGCGCTCTAAGAGCGGTCGGGGTACCCCAGATGTCCCTGGCCAACCTGGAAGGTGACCTAACAGCAGTGCTAAAATACTCCTCTGCATGCAGAAAGGCCCTGGCCACCACCGCCCCCGGGGACGAGCTGCGACCCTCAAAGACTCGTACATTCCTGTCTAACCAGGAGTGGTAAGCCAGATATGCAACACGAGTCCCTCTCTCCTCCACCCCGGGTCCTGCCCCTGGGAACTCCAGGAAACGGATAAGCTCGGCTATGGACGACCATCTCTGTCTCGGGTCATAGGCGATCCCTGCAGACCTCCAAATCTGAACAGCCCGTGGACACTCAACTAGCACATGATAGATAGACTCCTCCACCTCCGGACAGACAACACAATCTGCAGCTATCCGTACTCCCCGTCGCATCAGAAGACTCCTAGTGGGTAGGCAACCCCATGCTACCTTCCACAGGAATAGTGCGATGCGTGGATGAACACGTAGTCTCCAGATCCAGGCACCATCAAAGTGTCGGGTCCCCACTCCTCCTCTCCACTGCGCTATGTCGCGGGAGCTCACTATCGTCCTCCCGGACAAGCTCCATATCCTCCTATCCACTGCCATCCCCATCGGGATCGGTAAGGCCAACACTCTCTCTGCCAGCTGATCATCAAAAACCCGCCTAACGAGGTCTGCATCCCATCTCTGCTCCCCCTGGACAAACAAAGCACTCAATGTGCGCCCCTCCAGCCACCTGTGATCCATCAGTGTGGGCCAATCCTGCAATCTGTCCTCCGATAGCCATCTATCCTCTAGGATACTGATAGTCCGACCGTCCCCGATCTTCCATCGGATCATAGGCAGCACCCCCGGGGCACGAGTACATATCTCTCTCCAAATAAAGGAAGATCCACGTCCGGCTCTGAATGTATCCGAAGTAATGGGGTCACCATACTTCGCTCTCAGCAAGGAAGCCCAAATGCTGAAAGTGAATCCTAGGTTCTTCGGTGTTAAGCATGCGGATTTTTTTTTTTTTTTAAAACCATGGCTGAACCTGATCGGGTTGCCTACGTACCCCTTCATAAGGGGGATCAAGCCATACGTAGTTCTTTTTAAGTTTTAAAACGCAGCGAAAAAATCGAATCAAATAATTTAATTCATGCATGCTTACAAGATCAAATCTAGAAATCAGCACCTTAAGAACACATAGGATTATGCCGGAATCGTTTAAACAATTATGTTAAAACTTTCATGCATGATTAACTATCAGATCTGAAACTTAAGAACTCTATTCCGATTAATCTCCGAATATCCATTGAATGGATTCTGGAGATATCTCCGTGAGGAGCCCCAAAAGAGGGTAAAACCTCGGGGAATCAGACCTAGATCTTGACACCATAATAAAAGATTAATGTAGGATTAATACCTTTTATGATGGATGAAACTTGTGGATCTGATCCTCGACTTCGCAGCCACGCACACGAATGGCCTCTACGAGAAGTCCACGCGAAGTTGCTGAAGAGATCCAATCCTGCGGAAGTGCTAGCTTGCGCAGAATTTCTTGAGGCTGAAATTTGATCTTCCAAACACTATCAACTTTTGATCCGCCTTCTTGGAAGAACTTGGAGGAAAGGTTTAAAGGGATTGAAGAGGACTTAGATCTGATCTAAAGACTCTTATCAGGGACCCCTAACACTAATGGCGCGATGGACTTAGAGGAGGAAGAAGTCAGCTAGATTGAATGCAGAATTTTTCCATGCATGAACTAGGGTTCGTCTCTTTTCTTTTCCCTTTTTTTCTTCTTCTTTTTCTCTCTTTTTTCCTTGAATTCGACCACCAGATGATGGAGGTCCTTTTAATGTTGCTCTCCTACCTAACTTCATGCCAACCATCCCATATTTGTGGAGGATTTTGTGGGGTTTTGAATTTTGAATTCAAAATTCAAGTTCATGTGCCATTACATGATGAAGCTTGATCTAATCTAAACCATTCATCATGTTGCCACTTCCCTCTTTCAATTTCGAAATTCCCATGCCCCTAATCAGATTAGAGGGTCACGTGGTGATTTTGTGGTGATTAAATTCGAAATTCAACCTTAATTAGAAGTGAGATAAAGATAAGGATGGCATATGTCATGAAGAGAGAGAATTTGATCTTATCCAATTCTTTTCATGAATTTATCTCTCCATTTCGACCCATCTAATGATGAAAGAGGTCCCTGATGTTGCCAAGTATCCCATGGCACCATTAAATAAATTAAATTAATTTTTAATCATATTAAAAATCAATTTATGGCGCCATGCATGGATATGTGACAAGTGGATTTCAAGATCGGAATAGTTTCAGATCAAACCCATTTAATTTAATTAAATCCTAACAATTAGAATGATTCAATTACCATGGGTTGAACCTAATCCAATTAGGTCAATCCCTAATTAAGCACAAATTTAATCTAATTTAATTTGGTCAACCTAAGTCCTCTTGATTCAGACCTAATCCAATCAGGTCAAAAACCCTGATTGAGCCCAGAATTGAATCTAATTCAATTTGGCTCATCCTTAGTCTAATTACTCAATCCAATTGAGTTCATTAGCAATCTAATTACTAATTAATCCTCCGATAATTACTTTAATTATTTTATAAGATAATTTGCCAATCGAATTGACCAAATTACCCCTGAATGATTCTTAATCATTCATCAGCCTTCTTGATCAATCAGGAATCTTCTATGCGTGTGACCTCATAGGTTCGAACCTAAGCCGGTAGTATAGGAACGACTTCCTACACTAATCGATGTGACCATCTAGCAATGGTACCCGACGTCCGAATAGGCCGAATATATGCGAAGCAAATATTCTGGAACCCTGAACTATGGTTACTGTATAATTCAATCCCTTTGACTCTTAATGCCAGGATGACTTAGAGCTCACTGTCAACCCTATAATTAGTACATCCATTATGTGATTAACTTTAGATATCCCGTGACTCCTCACTGAGATTACCCTGGCCAAGGTTTTGCTAAATTAGTCACAAGACATTATCTCCTGTTTGCAGGAGGGGTCAATTCCATCTTGACTCACAACTGACTACGCAAGTACTTGACTGCACCCAGTGACCTTCCGTCACTGAATTAGAAATTCAGGTAGTCCGGTACCAAAGTACAGTGAGTTGCTTGCTAGTCACAGGTTGCGGTCTCAGGTCAGAGGGCCAAACTTATACCCATATCCACTCGGAACATCTCTCGACAGTAGAGCGTTCCGGAATTGGTCACGTTCAGTGAAATATACTCCTACACTTCACCTATGTGGTATACCAGTGTCTCCACACTCCTTGGTTAAGAGGACAACCAATGTATATGTCACACAACGACCTAATCTTGATAATGCTGTCGTCCTTGTAACAACATATCATTTGGTCGCGAACTAGTTTAAGGACTCGAAGATAAATCCTCCTTTATCATTAATAAGTCCTAAGGACTTCATCATATAAGAGTTCATTTGAAGATGTAAAATGATGAATAATGCCAAAAAATACTTTATTGATTTGTCAATTCATTTAATCATCAACATGCTAACGATTGACATTTAGGATACAATTTCCAACAACTCCCACTTAGCCTAAAGCCAATCGGCACAGTATCTAATACCCATCTTCGACTTGTGTTCGTTGAACTCTTTAATGCCGAGGACTTTGGTAAATGGGTCAGCCAGATTTTCTTTTGTGTCAATCTTCTGAAGATCAATATCACCTCGTTCTATAATCTCTCGAACCAGGTGATAACGTCGCAGAATATGCTTGGTCCGCTGATGTGCTTTAGGTTCCTTTGCCTGAGCTATGGCTCCAGTTTTATCACAAAATATAGGAACTGGACCATCAATGGAAGGTGCCACTCCCAGCTCGGTGATGAACTTGCGCAACCATACGGCTTCCTTGGCTGCATCAGATGCTGCAATGTATTCTGCTTCACATGTAGAATCTGCCACTGTATGCTGCTTGGAACTCTTCCAGCAGATGGCCCCACCCTTAAGAGTGAAGATATATCCCGACACGCTTTTGCTATCATCTTGATCTGACTGAAAACTTGAATCGGTATATCCCTCAAGTTTTAAGTCAGAATCACCGTAGACAAGCCACTGATCTTTAGTATTTCTCAAATACTTAAGGATGGTTTTGACAACCTTCCAGTGGTTGCTACCTGGATCAGACTGGTATCTACTCACTACTCCTAGTGAGTATGCCACGTCTGGTCTAGTACATGTCATGGCATACATTATAGATCCCACTGCCGAAGCATATGGAATTCTATCCATAGTCTCTCTTTCTTGAGAGGTTGTCGGACAATCCCTTTTAGAGAGGTTAATTCCATGGCCCATTGGAAGATAGCCTTTCTTGGAATTAATCATACTGAACCTTTTCAGTATAGTATCAATGTATGTGGATTGGGATAATCCAAGCAATCTTCTAGATCTATCTCTATAGATCTTCATCCCTAGGATGTAAGATGCTTCTCCCAAATCCTTCATGGCAAATTGAGATGATAGCCAAACCTTTATTCCTTGTAATGCAGGAATGTCATTCCCGATTAAAAGAATGTCATCCACATACAAAACAAGAAATATAATAACTGAACCATTTGCCCATTTATAAATGCAAGGTTCCTCTTCATTCTTAATGAAGCCATATGATTTGATCACCTTATCAAATCGTATGTTCCAACTCCGTGAAGCTTGCTTTAATCCATAAATGGATTTTTGAAGCTTGCACACCTTAGACTCATCTGCAGATATAAAACCTTCAGGTTGCATCATATACACCTCTTCTTCTAAATCTCCATTTAGAAAAGCGGTTTTAACATCCATCTGCCAGATTTCATAATCTAAGTGTGCTGCTATCGCAAGCATAATCCGAATGGATTTGAGCATTGCCACAGGAGAAAACGTCTCGTCATAGTCAATACCATAACGTTGACGATATCCCTTGGCAACCAGACGGGCTTTATAGGTCTCTACTTTTCCGTCTGCGCCCCGTTTTCTTTTGAAAATCCACTTACACCCTATGGGTTTAATCCCTTCGGGTGGGTCAACTAATGTCCATACATCATTGACCTTCATGGATTCCATTTCGGATTGCATGGCTCCAAGCCATGCATCAGAGTCATGCCTCTGCATAGCATCCATATAGGTGATCGGATCCTCATTGTTTTCATCAAGTTCGACAGGATCCCCATCCTGGACCAAGAAACCGTAGTATCTGTCCGGCTGACGTGGTACTCTACCTGATCGCCTTAATGGTACATCTAAGATGGGTTCTGGATCTGATCTAATCAAATCTGACTCAACTAGTTCAGTAGATGGTGTCGGATCTTCTACATGTTGAACTTCCCTAAGCTCAGCATTAGAGCTTTTAGTTCCTTCACTAAGGAATTCTTTCTCTAAGAAAACAGCTCTATTGCTTACGAATAACTTTTGTTCTTCAGCAAAGTAGAAGTAATATCCTTTAGTTTCTTTAGGATAACCAACAAAGAAACATTTGTCAGACTTGGGTTCAAGTTTGTCTGTCTTCAAACGTTTGACATATGCTGGACACCCCCAAACCCTAAGGTGAGACAGCATTGGCTTACGTCCAGTCCACATCTCATGTGGTATTTTATTTACAGACTTACTTGGAACCTTATTTAGAATGTAGCAGGCTGACTCAAGTGCATATCCCCAAAAGGATATGGGCAGACTTGCAAACCCCATCATGGATCGAACCATGTCTAACAGAGTTCGATTTCTTCTTTCTGATACACCGTTATACTGTGGTGTACCAGGAGGAGTCCATTGGGAGAGAATCCCATTCTCTCCTAAATATGTCAAAAACTCATTGGAAAGGTATTCGCCTCCTCGATCTGATCGAAGAGTTTTAATACTCTTTCCAGTTTGTTTTTCTACTTCATTACGATACAATTTGAACATTTCAAATGCTTCAGATTTATGTCTCATTAAATAGACATAACCATACCTAGAAAGGTCGTCTGTAAACGTAATGAAATATGAATACCCACCTCTAGCATCTGTGCTTATTGGCCCACATACATCAGAATGTACAAGGGTCAATAAATCACTGGCTCATTCACCTTTTCCGGTAAAAGGTGATTTGGTCATCTTACCAAGAAGACATGACTCACAGGTTGTCAATGATTCACAATCATTAACATTGAGGATTCCCTCTTTACTTAACCTGTTCATCCTGTTCTTGTTAATATGACCTAGCTTATGATGCCAAAGGTAGACATCCGTGACATTATCTATTCTAGGACGCTTACTTGACGTGTACATTACATTAACAGGTTGTGATAACAAGTAGATGCCATTGCTCAATTGTCCATTCATTACAGTAACACCATTCATAATGATATCACAAGAATATTTCTTTATTGAAATTTCATAACCGTTCATGGCCAAAAGGCCTACGGAAATTACATTCAATAAGAATGCAGGACAATAGTGACAATCACTCAAGACAACTACATGAGAATTGAAAACAAGTTTGAGATTTCCTAAAGCTAGAACTGGAACAGATCTTCCATCTCCAACATTCAGGAATCTCTCGCTGTTTTCAAATCTCTCATTGACCTGAAGTCCTTGCAATGAATTGCATATATTAAACGGACTTCCAGTATCTAATACCCAGGTTGAATTATCACATATAGAGAAATTACAAGGTGTTATCATATAAATACCTTGATCAGCAACTGATTGCCCTTTTCTCTTGCTTAGCCTGTTCGGGTCAAGTGAGGTAAGGTACTGAGGACAATTCCTCTTCCAATGCCCCTGCTTCTTACAATAGAAGCATTCTGTCTGACTTTGGTCATCCTTAATCCTTTTGGTCTGACTATGCTGAGTTTTCAGCTTTCTATACCAATTATTGAAGTTGGGACTAGTCAACTTGTCATTATCCAATAATGAGCGAAGTGACAAACTTGTGGCCATTTCTACATAAAAGAAAATTTGGCTATTAGTATATGAATTGACTAAACACAGTAGACTTGGACTTTAGTCTAAAGATACTCCCACTATTTTATACAAATTGGTAGCCTCTACCTCCAATTCGAAAAATTACTCCTAATTCTTTAGTGGGCACTAGAACCCAATAGATCGCATATAGGCCCGAGTGTGGCTCGGCTAACCCATATGCACCTATTGGTAGGTTCTAAACCAGTTGCTTCACCAAGCAACTTCTAGTGATAATTTTGCCCTAGGTTCTTCGGCAGGCGTGTGGCGCCTCCACCGAATACCCTAGTCAGGTCCAACCATTAAATGATAGGGTTAAGTCTAATCAACTAATAGACGACCAAGCCCGAGTGTGGCTCGGCTCACCTGACCGCCTATTGAAGGTACACTTAACTCATCATATATTGAATGACAATTCCAATGCTTGATAAGTACCAGGCGTGTCGCGCCTCCAATAATATCAAAACATTGGACCCATTATCACCCAACTTAATGGGAGGCTATGACCTAGTTATCCCCATAACCATTTCATTTTAAGGACCTAATAATTTTAGAGGATTTCATAATTAGGATAGATGAGAAGATCCGGTTAGTCTAATTTCTCCCACTGACTTCACCAAATCAGATTAGACTCAAATCGGTTAAGGAGGCACCTAAATCAGTCAAACTGATTTTCCTTATAGGCATGGGCTAACTCGAATCATTAAGTGATCCAATCAAAATGTGATTGACCATGTCGGCCAGGTAAGTGAGATCGGTGGAAGGGATATGCCATTAACTCGACAAAGACGAATCAGTGCGAGTAGCTCCCAATTAAAAACCACCGGTCAAAACTGCCAAACTTACCTTAGACACCGACTGGTTAATCAATTTCGATTTAATTACTCAAATGACTCGGGCTACACCTCTGAGCCTAAATCAAGTTCCATCTTGGTCTAATCAAAGACATGGACTTGATCCATCTACAACTATTGTAAATTGACCTAGAATTTCCTTCACCTAATCTAATTACTACTTAATTAGATTTGATCAATTAATTCTATTTGTCCATGTATGATTCTAACCTTAGGTCTAACCCAATCCTAGAAACTTGATTCAAGCTAACCCATATGCCCAAATAATTATGCAATGTCAATTAATTGAGTTACAATTCTATTTCATAACACTTAATTCTCAATTAAGTTTAGACTTATGAAAGTTTTGATCATTGCATATTTCTTTTTAATTACATATTAATTACAATCTTTCAGTTCTTAAAACATATTTTCAGATCTGAGTTTTTATAATTAATCACATGTAATCAGATTAAATTCATGTTTAAGTCATTATATTTAATGTTCATGCATCACATATACATAACAACATGAATTAATACAAACAACATACATCTTATGTATTTGTTTTTTCACTTTTATTTTCAGATCTGATTTGTTCATTAAAATCAGAGATCATATGAATCATAAATTTTATTTAGATCTAATCTAAACAATATTATGATTTCAGATTTATTTATGTTACAAATCTTAACACAAACATGCATCATATGCATTCAAAATTTCAGATCTAGTTAATCATGCATAATCAGCAATTAAATCAATCATAAAAAATACTTTAGATCTAATCTAAGCATGCTCATGATTTCAGATTTAATTACAAGAATTAAAACATAAAAGTTTAAACATGAACCTGGCTCTGATACCACTGAAAGTGAATCCTAGGTTCTTCGGTGTTAAGCATGCGGATTTTTTTTTTTTTTTTAAAACCATGGCTGAACCTGATCGGGTTGCCTACGTACCCCTTCATAAGGGGGATCAAGCCATACGTAGTTCTTTTTAAGTTTTAAAACGCAGCGAAAAAATCGAATCAAATAATTTAATTCATGCATGCTTACAAGATCAAATCTAGAAATCAGCACCTTAAGAACACATAGGATTATGCCGGAATCGTTTAAACAATTATGTTAAAACTTTCATGCATGATTAACTATCAGATCTGAAACTTAAGAACTCTATTCCGATTAATCTCCGAATATCCATTGAATGGATTCTGGAGATATCTCCGTGAGGAGCCCCAAAAGAGGGTAAAACCTCGGGGAATCAGACCTAGATCTTGACACCATAATAAAAGATTAATGTAGGATTAATACCTTTTATGATGGATGAAACTTGTGGATCTGATCCTCGACTTCGCAGCCACGCACACGAATGGCCTCTACGAGAAGTCCACGCGAAGTTGCTGAAGAGATCCAATCCTGCGGAAGTGCTAGCTTGCGCAGAATTTCTTGAGGCTGAAATTTGATCTTCCAAACACTATCAACTTTTGATCCGCCTTCTTGGAAGAACTTGGAGGAAAGGTTTAAAGGGATTGAAGAGGACTTAGATCTGATCTAAAGACTCTTATCAGGGACCCCTAACACTAATGGCGCGATGGACTTAGAGGAGGAAGAAGTCAGCTAGATTGAATGCAGAATTTTTCCATGCATGAACTAGGGTTCGTCTCTTTTCTTTTCCCTTTTTTTCTTCTTCTTTTTCTCTCTTTTTTCCTTGAATTCGACCACCAGATGATGGAGGTCCTTTTAATGTTGCTCTCCTACCTAACTTCATGCCAACCATCCCATATTTGTGGAGGATTTTGTGGGGTTTTGAATTTTGAATTCAAAATTCAAGTTCATGTGCCATTACATGATGAAGCTTGATCTAATCTAAACCATTCATCATGTTGCCACTTCCCTCTTTCAATTTCGAAATTCCCATGCCCCTAATCAGATTAGAGGGTCACGTGGTGATTTTGTGGTGATTAAATTCGAAATTCAACCTTAATTAGAAGTGAGATAAAGATAAGGATGGCATATGTCATGAAGAGAGAGAATTTGATCTTATCCAATTCTTTTCATGAATTTATCTCTCCATTTCGACCCATCTAATGATGAAAGAGGTCCCTGATGTTGCCAAGTATCCCATGGCACCATTAAATAAATTAAATTAATTTTTAATCATATTAAAAATCAATTTATGGCGCCATGCATGGATATGTGACAAGTGGATTTCAAGATCGGAATAGTTTCAGATCAAACCCATTTAATTTAATTAAATCCTAACAATTAGAATGATTCAATTACCATGGGTTGAACCTAATCCAATTAGGTCAATCCCTAATTAAGCACAAATTTAATCTAATTTAATTTGGTCAACCTAAGTCCTCTTGATTCAGACCTAATCCAATCAGGTCAAAAACCCTGATTGAGCCCAGAATTGAATCTAATTCAATTTGGCTCATCCTTAGTCTAATTACTCAATCCAATTGAGTTCATTAGCAATCTAATTACTAATTAATCCTCCGATAATTACTTTAATTATTTTATAAGATAATTTGCCAATCGAATTGACCAAATTACCCCTGAATGATTCTTAATCATTCATCAGCCTTCTTGATCAATCAGGAATCTTCTATGCGTGTGACCTCATAGGTTCGAACCTAAGCCGGTAGTATAGGAACGACTTCCTACACTAATCGATGTGACCATCTAGCAATGGTACCCGACGTCCGAATAGGCCGAATATATGCGAAGCAAATATTCTGGAACCCTGAACTATGGTTACTGTATAATTCAATCCCTTTGACTCTTAATGCCAGGATGACTTAGAGCTCACTGTCAACCCTATAATTAGTACATCCATTATGTGATTAACTTTAGATATCCCGTGACTCCTCACTGAGATTACCCTGGCCAAGGTTTTGCTAAATTAGTCACAAGACATTATCTCCTGTTTGCAGGAGGGGTCAATTCCATCTTGACTCACAACTGACTACGCAAGTACTTGACTGCACCCAGTGACCTTCCGTCACTGAATTAGAAATTCAGGTAGTCCGGTACCAAAGTACAGTGAGTTGCTTGCTAGTCACAGGTTGCGGTCTCAGGTCAGAGGGCCAAACTTATACCCATATCCACTCGGAACATCTCTCGACAGTAGAGCGTTCCGGAATTGGTCACGTTCAGTGAAATATACTCCTACACTTCACCTGTGTGGTATACCAGTGTCTCCACACTCCTTGGTTAAGAGGACAACCAATGTATATGTCACACAACGACCTAATCTTGATAATGCTGTCGTCCTTGTAACAACATATCATTTGGTCGCGAACTAGTTTAAGGACTCGAAGATAAATCCTCCTTTATCATTAATAAGTCCTAAGGACTTCATCATATAAGAGTTCATTTGAAGATGTAAAATGATGAATAATGCCAAAAAATACTTTATTGATTTGTCAATTCATTTAATCATCAACATGCTAACGATTGACATTTAGGATACAATTTCCAACAAATGCCTCCCGGCTCCAAAATAAATCTGACTGCCAGCCTAGTGGCCAGTATCTCCCTACGCTCCAAAAGAGAGTGGACTCCCAGCCCACCCCGACTGGTTGGCTGACAGATGGCCTCCCAAGCCAGTAGGTGGATGCCCCCTCTGTCCCCACGGTGCCCCCATAAGAAACTCCTGAACAACCTCTCCAGATTACGGAGCACAGAAACCGGTACCAATGTATTAGACAGTAAGTAAACAGGAATAGAGCTCAAAACTGACCTCAGTAGGGTAACTCTGCCCATCATCGAAAGAGTGCTCACCTGCCAGCTCTCCAGTCTCCGTCTGATACACACCTCCATGGACGAGCACTCCCCCTGCCGTAGACGTCGACCAGTAATCGGGACCCCGAGGTATCTAAGGGTCCCCTCCTGCTCGGCAATCCCCAAACTGCTCATGATGGATGCCTTCACCCTAGGATCAGTCCTCGGGCTGAAGGTGATGGCTGACTTAGATAAGTTGACCATCTGACCTGAAGCTCCACAATATCCCTCCAGGATTCCACTAATAGCCAGAGCTGACCTCCGAGTCGCGCGGGTCAATAGTAAACAATCATCCGCAAAAAGTAAATGTGAGATACCTGTCGCGCCCCTCGCCGGCCTATATGCCTCAATCTCCTGTGTCACTGCTGCATGGCGGAGTGCTCGTGACAAAAAGTCCGAGCAGATGATGAACAAGAGTGGTGACAATGGACAACCCTGCCTCAGACCCACTGATGACTCAAAATACCGCGATGGGGAGCCATTTATCAATAATGCAAAAGATGGTGCCAGAATGCACCCCTGAATCCATCTAATCCACTGTGGGTGGAATCCAAACATCTCCAAGGACCGCCTAACAAAATCCCACCTCATCCTGTCATACGCCCGCTCCATATCCAGTTTGATCCCCATCAGACTCCTGCAGCGGGGAGCACTCTGCAGATCAGTCATAAACTCATGGGCACAGAGGACGTTATCAGAAATCGAACGTCCCCCTACAAAAGCTCCCTGCTCCTGACAAATAATCCTGGGCAAAACAACTCTCAGCCTCTGTACCAGTACCTTGGCCACTACTTTGTGCAAAGTCGTGCACAAACTAATAGGCCGAAAGTGGCTCGGCTCTACTGGATCATGTCTCTTCGGGATCAAAGTGATAAAAGTCCGCCTCCACTCCGTAGGCATCGAAGCCGATGCAAAAAACTGCTGAACAGCCTGTAGAAACTCCTGTCTAATGATCTGCCAATACCTCCTAAAGAAAAGTGGGGGAAAGCCATCCGGCCCTGGGGCCTTATCCTCCCCTAGAGACCATAGGGCCTCCTGAATCTCCATATCTGATACTGGTCTGCTCAAAGCTGCATTCTCTCCCTCGGTGATCTGCACCTCTGGAACCAATCCCCACTCATAGCCATCACCATCCAGTCGCTCTGTGTCAGTCCATCTGGCATGAAAAAACTGCAATAGTGTCCTCCTGACAACCTCCATATCCTCTGACTCCTGCCCACTACTATCCCTGATCCTGCGAATCCTGTTCTGCTGCCTCCGCATGATAGTCGACTGATGAAAAAATCTCGTGTTGCGATCTCCCTCTCGGATCCACTGAACCCTCGATTTCTGTCTCCAGAACACCTCCTGCTGCTTGAGTAGAGAATGGTGCATGGCCAAGAGTCCCCTAAGCTCCCCCTGGTCCTCCTCCGACAATCCTCCACCACTATCCTCTTGGGCCTGCGCCCTAGTAATAGATGCTTCAACTTCCTCCACCCTTCTGAAAAGATTCCCCACTTCCTCCTTATTCCACCGAATCAACCGGCGTCTAGTCAGCTCAAGCTTCCGAGACACCCTGTACATTGCACTCCCACGAACAGGCGTTCTCCAGGCCTCCCTCACTACCTCCCACGACCTCGGGTAGGATAACCATACCTTCTCAAATCGAAATGGAGAATGAGACTGAATAAAATGTGAAGTACTCACCAATATGGGGCTGTGGTCAGAGGCAATCCTAGGCAAACGGCGCACCCAGTAATCTGAGAATCTCTGAATCCATCCAGTCGAGGCAAATACTCGATCGAGCCGCTCCCAAACTCTGGCCTGACCCTGCTGGTTGTTGCACCATGTAAATCTTGGGCCGGTGAATCCAAGATCAGCTAGCCCATTAGACATCAAAAAGTTCTGAAATTCCCTGACCTCAATTTTATTGGTGAATGCCTTACCGCCCCTCTTCTCCACTGGACTGTCAATGCAATTAAAGTCCCCTGCTACCAACACCGGGTGCCCCAGCTGTATAAGGCTTGTGGCCTCCTCCCACAACACTCTCCTCTCCCTATAGTCCGTACTAGCATATACTGCAAGTAAAACCCATGGGGGAGCATTACCCTCTGATATCACTATATTCACCTGCTGCCTACACTGGTGGAAAACATCAATGTTGCACGACCCCATCCTCCACAACACAATAATCCCTCCAGATAGCCCCTGCGCCTCCACTGCATAGGTACCCCAAGATCTCGGGATAACATGTCTGACCCGCTCCAAACTACCTCCCGACAATCTTGTCTCAAATAAGATACAAATCTCGGGATCATGAAGACTAACCAATCTCTGGAAAGCCGGTTTGAAGGACGGCTTCCCCGCCCCCCTGCAATTCCACAATAGGACCTTCATAAAAACAGCTGAACAGTGCTTGGTGGAGTCTCAGATGCCTGTGACCCATCCACCACCCGTGGCCCCTTCTCCTCTGTGGACGACCCATCCTCCACCTTCTTTGACAAAGTCTCCCTCATTTGTTTGGCAATCACTGCAAGAGCCGAGCCGCCAGCGTTGCCTCCTCCCCCATCATCCGGACTGACCGATTTCAACTGCACACCGTCGGCCGGCAAGGATCTGTGGTCTCCCGTAACCGTGCTCTCCCCTCCTCCAGAGCAGAGCGAACCATCCACTGGAGGCTCCGCCGGGATCCTGCCGCCGGCCGCCGATGAAGAAGCCGAACTTGAGTTCCCCGGCCGATCCACCGCCTTGACGTCGCGGCCCCCCTTCACCGTACCACCGAACACGGCAACGAAGGCCTTCCCATTAGTTGGCCGGACTCCTCCCACAACCGCCGGCGACAAACTCCGGCTGCGGAAGCTCCGCCGGTCAGCTCCCCGGCCTGCCATCACCAGCCGCGGCACGCTTGGCACGGAAGGGTACCGTGCCAGCCGGGCCGTGCCAGTCGATTTCTTGGTTGGGCTACGAGCCCGTTTCAGCAAAACAGGCCCCGCCTCGGCCCGATGAAAGGCCCGATCCACGTCCAGTGGGCCTGGAGATATGTTCGGCCCGCGAATCTGACTTGGGCCTGGATCTTGGGGTCTGGTTGGCGATTCCGGCACTCGGTCCTGGTGCCGAGTCAGCTCAGTCGTCTGGACTCCCTCCGCCACGCCGGGTTCCGGTTGCCTCGACCCCTTCTCCGGCGACCCTCGCCGGGCGACCTTCTTTGGCTTACGCCACCCCTCAGTGTCCGGTGAAGAGTCAGCCAGATCAACCTCAACCGTCTCCGGGGTCGTCTTCACCAAGCTTGCTCGCCGACCCGACTCGGCCGCCTCCATCGTCTTCTTCACACCGCCCGGGGCGCCCGTGTTCCTCCAGTGCCTTTGCCGAGGCACCGTCATCCACGGACCAAAAGTCATCTGCGGGGGAGCTTCCGATCCACTAGCAGTCTCGCCCTGCCCTACCGTCTCCGCGCCTTGGCCCTCCGCCTCCGTCCCCAAATGCGTTCCCGGAGCCTGGTAACAACAATCACCGGCAAGGTGGTCCAAACGGGCGCAGCGATAGCATAGCCCCGGCAGATCTTCATAGGCGAAGGTCTGCCAGAACCTCGCCTGCACGCCCTGGACAATGGTCCCCGGGATCAGTGGTTGCCGGACGTTGATCTCAACTTTGACCCTGGCATACCCGATGCGCCGCCTCTCATGGGAGAATCGGTCGAGCTCCAGGGGGTTCCCCACCTCCGCCACAATCACCCTGATGGCCTCCATGTCCCAGTACTCAACAGGGAGCCCGGGCAGCCGGACCCAGACTACCGTTCGATTCACCGAATGGGTGCCCGGAATGAAATCGGAAACCCATTTTTCCATTGCCAAGAGCTGCCCCGCCACCACCCACGGCCCAGCAGCAAGCGCCGCCGCCCGGTCGTCGCCCGATGCAAACCGGATGGTGACGAAGCCCTCCATCATAGGTAATACCTCAACTTCATTCTTCAGCTTTCCCCTGCTTCTGAGCTCCCGTGCCACTAGCTCCGGGGAGACTCTCCGTCCCAGGCTCTTAGCAATCACCGCCGTTTCCCTCCATTGGTTCCTGGCTGCCGCTACCCGCTCCTCCGGGACCACCGCCACCCGAGGGAACCTCCGTTGTAGATCCTCCAGTTCACCCGCAGTGAGACGATGACTGGGTTCCTCCGGCCGACGCACCGCCCCTCTCGCCACCTCCGACCACGTCGGCGTAGTCTTGGCCTGTCCAGGAGCAGTGTATGAGGGTCGGCTCCTATCCGGGTCGCCTGGCACCGCCGTGCCCGGGGTCACCATGGCCGCCCACCGGTTGTTTGAAAGTGCTTTCCCAACACCGTCTAATGCTCCTGCGCTCCCTTCGCTCCCTACACACCTCTCGCTTGCTGCCGGTCTTCCACGCCAGGGCCCTCGCGCCAGCTGCCGCCCCTCGCCGGAACCCTCCTATTAATTCTTCAAAACGGCCTATTTCCGCGTCCTCCAAACTTCGTCGGCATCGAAGCCAAAAGCGCGAGCTCTCTCTCTACAAAACATGTTTACTGTTCAGCAAGTAACAGTTGAATCCCAAATCCAGACTTTACCACCAAAATCTTTTCAGAATGATTTTTTATAAAAAAAACAAAAAGAAATCAGTGATAATCAATTCATCCCCTTAAAACTCATGGCAAGGCATGATGCTTCCAAACCGGAAGTCAGGCATCTTTAGTGAAATTAATATCTGTATGCTTAAAAACCTCATCTTAAAGAAACACGAATCTTGTCGTCTCATTTTGAAACTACTCACACCACTATGAAAAGAAAACCCTTTTTTCCTTTCTAATCAAAACAAAAGGCCCACATACATATCATGCCTTTGGATCTTAGGAAAATGAAGGTTCAAAATAGAGCCATCGAGAACGTTTATTTCTCCAGCCCCCTCGGGCATCGATTCACCAGCATGCTCAAATATCTCTTCGTATGGTTTGATACAGAGATATTTGCATTGCATTCTCGCTCCCTATGGAAGACTTCCGACTTATATTGGATCAGTTCCCTAACTGCGCATGGTCAAAATCATCAAGTACACAATTAATATCTTCATTCTTCCAGTACACAGTTAATATCCTTTAGTACGTAGTTACTAGATATATGTACACACTTAATATACCACCGTACATAATTAATATATCACAATGCACAGTTAATATAACAAGTACATAGTTAATATGCCATAATATGCAATTACTAGATATGCGTGTATGCTTAATGTACCACTGTACATACTTAATATACCATAGTATATAATCAATATACCGTAGTATATACTTACGATACCACAATACACAGTTAGTAGATATTTGTACATAGTTAATTACCACGGTGCATTGAGGATGATAGTGTTATTTTGATGATTAACAAGCAATTATCTAGAGTATGCTATAAGTTAAATTGATACTTCATTTATAAGTTCATTACTCTCAGTATATTTGGTTAATTGAAAATAGATACATGACCTTGTTCATTTGAATGAATCTAACCTTGAGAATGCAGCAAAGTGTGGATTGAGTCGACCCAAAGGTTGATTGGGTCAACCCCGGCACATCAAGAAATCATTTGGCACACTCCTGCAAAAATGGCACAAATGAACAGTGAGTTGGGTCGACCCAAGGTAAGCATGAGTCGACCCAACCTTGAAGAACCTCAAAAACATAACTGAAGAATGTTCTCTGGATTTACTGAGAGGGTCGACCCAAACAGTGGTTGAGTCGACCCAAGCTTGAGTCGACCCAAACCCTGAGAGGGTCGACCCAAAGGCAAGACAGAAAGACAGACAGAAATTGGTTCTCTGGAATTACTGAGAGGGTCGACCCAAGAAGAGGTTGAGTCGACCCAAGTGGACTTTGAGTCGACCCAAAGAATGGTTGGGTCGACCCATGGGAAGGAAGGCTGAAATTGAGGTTTCTGTGGTTTCTGAGAGGGTCGACCCAAGAAATGGTTGAGTCGACCCAAGTGAAGGTTGGGTCGACCCAAGGACAGGTTGAGCCGACCCAAACACGGGCTGAACATAACGGCTAGTTGTGCAGAAATGCTTTTTGGACTCCCAACGGCTATAAACGGCTAGTTTCTTCAATCCAACGGTCAGAAAGGACTATTTGGAGGTTGGAGAAGTATTTAAGAGGGAGTATTCATCAGAGGAAGCAAGCTTTGGGGAAAATACATCAAGTGCATTCAAGAGAGAACCCTAGCAAGACAAGCTTCATCAAGAGCTTCATTCAAGAATCAAAGAAAGGGATTGAGCAGATTCAAAGAGGCATTAAGAGCTCCTTCCCCCATTGAAGAGTGAAGCTTCCTTGACCAAGAAGAGCAAAGCGACTTCAAAGCGATAATTTCTTTCTAACTCTTCTTGTTGTTCATATTGCTTTATATGCTCATCTAGGAGTTTAAATCTTTTCTTTTCATTTGTTAAACACTTTGTAAAGGTTCGTTGGTGAGCCCGCAAAACCAACAAAGATTTTTGGTGAACCCGGAAAACCAAAGTACAAAGGTTCGTTGGTGAGCCCGCAAAACCAACAAAGGTTTTTGGTGAACCCGGAAAACCAAAGTGTATAGGTTCGTTGGTGAGCCCGTAAAACCAACAAAGGTTTTTGGTGAACCCGGAAAACCAAAGTGTATAGGTTCGTTGGTGAGCCCGTAAAACCAACAAGGTTTTTGGATTGTGAGCCCGGAAAACAATCCAACTGTAATCCGCGAGATTATAGTGAATTCCCAAGGGGACGCTTGGGGAGTGGACGTAGGTGCTAAGGAGAGCACCGAACCACTATATATTGTTGTGTTTGTGTTGTGCTTGTGTTTCCGTTTATTCTTGCATCATCTTCTATCTTTGCACTAGTTTAAATCATTCTAATAGCTTAAGAAAGCATCCACCGCACTTATTTGAGAAAACGTTTAAAGCACCGAAAATTAGAAGAAACCAATTCACCCCCCCTCTTGGCTTGTCACCTTGGGCAACAAGTGGTATCAGAGCAAGGTGCTCTAATAGTACTCATTGATCTCACAATCAAGAGTTAAAGATCATGACAACCCAAGTGGGATGTTCTATGAGTGAGGGACAACTAATTGATAGACCTCCACTATTTGATGGTATAAACTACACATATTGGAAAGCACGCATGCGCATCTTCATTCAAGCACATGACTATGATTTATGGAGTATCATAGTCAATGGACCACACACAAGCACTAATCATGATAAGAAAATGACTCAGCAAAATGCAAAAGCCATGAATGTGCTAGTTTGTGCATTAAATGATAGTGAATTTAATTACATATCTTCTTGCATAACTGCTAAAGACATATGGAATATGCTAGAGATTAAATATGAAAGCACTAACATTTTTAGCAAATCAAAAATTAGCTTTGAAGAAGATGAGAGGCAAGCAGATATTGAAAATCTATGCCTTGTGGGACACAAGAACGAGGTATGTGTTGAAACACAAAGTGTCTCCTCTTCTGAATATGAAGTATATGATAAAACTGAAGATGATTTTACATTCGATGAACTTTATGATGCTTTTTCTGATTTGTATTTAGAACATAAGAAACTTATTTGTAGGAACAAGAACTTGAAGAATGAAAATCAAATTCTAATAGATGAAAAACTAAAACTAAATAATAAAATTGAAATCTTAATTAAAGAAAATAAAGAACTAAATCAGAGAAATCAACTTCTCACTGAAAGCCATGATAAACTTAAGAAAAACAATGGATTGCTTTCAGAAGATAATGAAAAATTAACTAAAGAAGTTGATAATTTGAAACCTACTGTTGAAAGATTCACTCCCAGCTCTGAAAAACTGAATTTAATGATAGAAAACTCAAGAGCTGTATATGACAAAGCTGGATTGGGATATCAACCTTGGTACACTCAAAAATCTTTCGAGAATATATTTCTTAAATCCTCCACTATTCATCCTAAAACGATTTTTCACAAATCTGGTGAAACTAATAAACAAAAACTGAAAACTGAAAATTCATTATCTATTTTTGCTAAATCTATGTTGTTTAAATTTAGCAAGAGTATGCAGAAGTATATTACTTGTACTCCTAAAACCTGCAAACTAATAGACAAAATGGTAATTAAGAGAATATGGGTTCCAAAAGGAACAATTATAGCTAACCTGCAAGGACCCAAAAGAGCTTGGGTTTCTAAGTTGAAAACATGATCATTGTTAGCAAATGTGTCTAGCTACCCAAGATTCCAATGAAAGATGTTATCTGGACAATGGGTTCTCTAGACACGTGTTAAAGAATAGAACTTAAAATATAATTAAGAAGAGTGACCAAAATGGAAGAAATAATGAAATTAGTAATCCTTGCATCCTCTCATATTGAAATTGTAGCTAGTATTAATCATTTCTGTGATATAGGCGATACTCTTGGTATGAAATGAAAATATATCCAAATCACTCCATCTTCCTATATTATGCTTCAGTTATTGATGGATAATTTGCTTAATCAATACTCTTAGAATAACTCTTTGAATTATCTATATGCTTGATTGAGAGTTGTTATCCATGGCATTATCCTTTATTGATCATAAACATAAGAATGTCTACTTGGTATTTTTTTTAAATATATGTATTAAGAATACCAAGATTAAAGAGTCTAGTTTTGGCATATAAAATCAACTCATACTAGTATGGACTTAATCTCAAAAGACCTTGTCATTGGTTCACTTAGATTAATTTTTGCAAGGTCAAAGTTTGCTATGTATGTCATCTAGAAAAACAAACTAGAATCATTTCTAAATCTGAAAATATTGTTTTCACCTTTTAGCCTTTGAAAACTCTTCATAAGAACTTATTTGGATCTCTAGGATTGTGAACCCAGGAGATAAGCTTTCTGATTTTGTAATTGTGGAAAATTTCTCAAAGCTAATATTGGTTTTGTTCTTGGCACTTAAATTAAAATATTTTCTGCATTGGCACAAACTCACAAAAAGGGTTCAAATGAAAAAGGTTTGCAAACTATGAAAATAAAATTGTATCATGGCATAGTTTTGAAAACCAATTTCTTATTGAGTTGTGCACAGAAAATAATATTGAATACAATTGTTTCTACACCAAGAACACCATAAATAAAATAGAGTTGATAGAATCCTTGAAGAAATGAAAAAGACAATGTTGTATGATAGTCATCTACTTAAATGATTTCTGTTAAAAGCTATCATCATTGCTTGTCATACATATGGTTTCTATTAGAAAACTCCTTTTGATCGTCTGAAAAATAGAAAATGATATATTGTATATCTTTTATATTTTTCAGTCATACATGTCATGCTTGATATATTCTTATGAAAATAATGTCAAATCTGGTAAAACAAATATTTCTTTGGATATTACTCTTCAAGCAATGCATATAGAATATTCAATGAAAAGATACTAGTTGTAGAGATATCAATTCATACTATTCTTATTAAAACTAGATCCTTTATTGAGAATATAGTTTATCATTTTGATTCTATGTAACAATCAGAATTTTGATAGACACAACTATTTAAGATAATTTGATTAAAACTTAACTGGTATATCTTATTAATAATTATCTTAAGCAAATAGAATCTAAGCTAAATTGCTTCTGACAATAAGAAATTGATTTGA
Source organism: Phoenix dactylifera (assembly GCF_051530095.1). Classification (NCBI taxonomy): domain Eukaryota; kingdom Viridiplantae; phylum Streptophyta; class Magnoliopsida; order Arecales; family Arecaceae; genus Phoenix; species Phoenix dactylifera. The sequence continues at coordinate 44,193,221 of NC_143191.1, forward strand.
TCTTGATGAATCTTTCTATTGCCTCACATGCTTGTCCTTGAACCATTTTACTTAATGAAGTTATCTCTTTAGTTCAAGTGACTTGTGCTTGCTTATATTTAGGCAATCTCTTGAGTAAAGTGACTCAAATTCAATTATTGTCATGTCTCATGTTGAGTCATCTAGTTAAGAAATATGTTGTATGAATGTTTTTGTATCCTAGAGAACCTAATGAATTGCCTTCAAGAAAAGAAAAAGATTTTGCTAATGATACAGGATTTGTGAGCAAGAAATTTCAACTTGAAGGACACCTCGATGAAAGATACAATAAACATTCCCTTGGAAACAAAAAAAAAAAGAAGATTTTCTTCAGCCAAGGGAATAAAGAATCTAAAAGGTATTTGGCTTGAAGAATGCTAAATGCACTGGTAATCTAAACTCTTCTCTTGTGAGTTAGTTGAGCAAAATCAATAATCTGAAATTATATGGTAGCATGATTAAACCTTTAATTGCTGATCATCTTGATATCATGCTTCATTCTCATGCTAGTGATGATTGTTTCATGGTGTGATTAAATTGAAGTTTACTTTTTCCTATATAATGCATAACCATGAAATACACAAGTTTATGCCTCAAATCTCTAATTCAAAATAACTTGTGATAAGCTATGAATCATTGGGCATAATGAAAATGCTGTTTGCATGATATATATTTATATGCAGCATATTAGATTAATTCTTTATTCTGCTCTTTCATGTAACTACTTGAAAATAACAAAAAGAGAGAGAGATAAAGAAAAAGAAAATGAACATTGCTCAGAAGAAGTAAAAGCTAAGTAAATACTCCAATCTTAAGTAAAAGCAGCACAAGCATAATATATTCAGCATATTTGTGAGACTTGTGTGAACATTCTTTTGGAAGGGATAAAATCCGTAATTAATTATATTTAAATAGGGAGAGTTTGGAGTGAATATCTTGTTGCTAAAGAGAATAGTTTAACATTTCTACATTGCTCATTATAGGGATGGTGCCAATGGAGAGGCTAGTGGTAGTACCCGGCACTATTTGACCCAACTATTCGGTGCAGGGCATATTAGGGACGGCACAAGAGGGAGGCTAGTGGTAGTACCTCGTGCCCCTTCCAACTCCACCGGATAGGGAGCAAATAGAATATAGAGCATAGAAAAGTAAAACCGAAAAATAAATGAAGATAATCAAAATGTTCATTGAATGGTTAAAGAAAGAAATTAAAAATTTGGGGAATGAATGATAAATAAATAAAAATATATAAGAAGGTTGTGAAAAATCAAATGAAGTTTGAATCACTTGAAAACACACCTTAAGGATAAAATCAGTGCTAAATTGTATTTAAATAAAGGAAATTTTATTTGAAAAGAATTGATTTTGATCCATGACATGCTTGTTATGTTTTGCATATTTTGAATTATGTGTTTTCAATATTCAAATAGCAAAGATCTTTCCTAGATATAACTTGTAATGCTTTATGCCTATAAATTTTGATTGAAACATGTTATTACCAACAACAACATCATTTTGTTTTAATGAATATATTTTGAAAAATAAAATAAAAAATTTAATTTGAATTTGCAAATTAGGCAAAATGGATTGATTCTGACATATCTTTTATCTTGCCTAACATTAGTACATAATATCCTCCAATTTGTACCAAAATTCAATATGAATTACAAAGATTCTGGATGTGCTCTAATGTTCTTGAAATATGTGTCTTCAATCTTAATAATTTAAGATGAGCTACAATGTAGAAGATGCATATCTCAAATTATAATCCTGAAAGGCTCCTTGAAAATTTTTATGAAATTCAGAATCTGATGTTGTATAAAAGCTTAAACTTAATTTAAAAATGCCTCTATCATTGTATTTTTGTAACCTTCATTATATGCTTCAATGATTGCATCATTTTGGAGAATAACTCAATATGAATTTCTAGATAAAATTACAGCTTAAGAAAAATAGAATAATTCTGATGCCTTGATTGCTTGCCCTGATACGCATCTGAAACATATCATTTCTTATCTTCAAAGTGTACTAATATTGGTCTGAATGATGTGTCTTTTGATGATCTTGATTGCAAACAAATATTTTTTAATATATGATTTTATTTTGATATTGAAAAGATTTATTGTGCTTCATATATACATTGCTGAAAAACCTTGATTAAGAAATTGAGTTCTATAAATACATATACTTCAATGGTCATCTATATATTTTTTTTTTTCCTCTCCTACATTGTTAAAGACTTTCATCAAAATATATATGTATATATATTATTAAAAGAGTGAATGATCTCAAGTCTAGAAATATTTCAGCTCACTCAAATGATTTTTAAAAGAAAGAAAATGTAAATGCTCTTGAAAGAATTTGAGCTTCAAATGAATCATTTTCTGATTAATATTTCAGTACATTTTCTCAAAGATTAAGAGGAAGCATAACTTGTTCTTAAAAGATTAAAAAGAGTGATTGCTATAAATTTTGAATAACTCTAGATCACTCTACATTCTTGATATCATAAAGGTTCAGTTTTATTCACGTTTATCATTAAAATCTGAAATTCAACTAAAGATAAGAGAAAGAATACTAAATGTAAAGTGGTATTAAACTTTGTGCTTCATTGAATATCTTTTGAAAGTTGGATTTTTATCTGTACTTAATTGGTAAATCACTTGTTTTGAAAACTAAGTGAAAAGGATTCCATTTGTCTTAGTATTGGAAATTTACTTTGGAATCTACTAATGAGCTCTTATTGGCTTGCACTTTAGTGTTTCAATCATGAGCCAATTCATTTTAATTGATTTTGATGCTATGATCTTTAAAGGAGTAAAAGAAAGTCTTTAAGAGAGGTTTAAAAGAACTTTCAATGCCCTGAATTTTATATATCCTACATTGCATAAATTCATGTCTTGGTATCTATGCTCCAATACTTTTATATCATGAAAGAACTTTGAAGTCATTAAGAATTAAGGATTCAACATAATCTTATATTTTTTGAGTATATAAGTTTTGATCTTTATCTGCTCTTATACTATACTCTAAAAATTAATTAGATTGCTCTCATGTTGCTATATACTTAATATATTAAAAAAAAAGAGGAGGATATTGGATTTTCATTCGTGCTTTCTTTGAATATTATTCTTGATACTCCTTGAAATAACTTGAAAAAGATTCCATCTACACTTGATTTCAAAACTATCTTTGGAATCTACATTTAGAGATCACTTCTGGCTTACATTCTAAATATCTCATTCCTAAAGCCAAACACATAGAAATAAGATATCATTTTATTAGGGATCATGTGCAAAATGGAAACATATGAGCATATATGCACTGAAAAACAATTAGCCGACATATTCACAAAACCCTTGAGTGAAGATAGATTCTGCACGCTAAGGAGGAAATTAGGCATATGTGATCCGTTTTATTGAAGAGATATAAAAGGAAGCAAGCAGTCTCATGATACATTCCTCCCATTTCTAAAAACCTATGAAACATGAGTCAAACTTGTAATCTATAGATTCCTTACTCATGTATCATTGTCCCAGAAAGAATTTATAAGGATTGGAAGCAAGAAAAATTTTTAGAAGCAAAAAGGAAGAGAAAAGAAAAATTCTGCACTTGGGTCGACCCAACCCAGAATAGGGTCGACCCAACGTTGAGTCGACCCAAGAAAATTCTTGAGTCGACCCAACGTCGGGACCCCACTGTTAAAAGGGGGACCCGTGAGCTATCTAGGGCACTGTTTACCCTTTGTCCTCTTCCGAAAACCCTATTTCCCACTCTCAATTAGAGTCTCCCTAGGCTGATCTTAGCATCTATATTTAGAGCCTAGGCTAGAAATCTAGTTCTCGTATGTATCTTGCCTTTTCTCATATGTATCTTGCTTTTTTCCTTATGAATCTTGTCTTTCCCTTATATCTTTAAATCTTGATTGTGGAACATTGTACTTTTCATCATTTTGAGCATTAATATATGAAAATGTTCCTATTTTGATCAATGAAGTCTGAAGTTTGTTCTTTATTGCATCTTTTCCCATATATATGTTTTTGATGATAACAAAAAGGGGGAGAAGAGAAGGAAAGAGTATATAAAGGAGAAGAGAAGGAAAGAGTATATAAAAGAGAAGAGAAGGAAAGAGTATATAAAGGAGAAGAGAAGGAAAGAGTATATAAAAGAGAAGAGAAGGAAAGAGTATATAAAAGAGAAGAGAAGGAAAGAGTATATAAAGGGAGAAGAAAGAGTATTACTTTTGTGAGAAAGAGTAAGTAAAGAAGTTATGAAAAGAAAAGAGAAATAAATGGGCAAACAAATTGAAAATCATATAAGAAAGCTTACATATCTAAGGGGAGCAATTTGTAACAATGAAAATCATCAAATCAAAAATTTCTATCATAATTCAGAATTTGGCACATATAAATTCAGAATTTGGCACGCTTCTTTCTCACCCCGATACATAAGCTGAAACTCTTATTTTATCTCAAATTTTTGAAGTTTCATTGCTAATGAATTATAAATGAAAGGGGAAGCAATTCAAAAAGTCAAATTGGCAACATTTGAATGATATAGGGGGAGATTTCACAAGTATATATGAAAAGCTGAAATTCAGCAATTTAATCCCTTTTATAAACTGATTTTAAAGACAAGTATCAATTGACTTATACTCTTTATTTTGTAATCATCAAAAAGGGGGAGATTGAGGATGATAGTGTTATTTTGATGATTAACAAGCAATTATCTAGAGTATGCTATAAGTTAAATTGATACTTCATTTATAAGTTCATTACTCTCAGTATATTTGGTTAATTGAAAATAGATACATGACCTTGTTCATTTGAATGAATCTAACCTTGAGAATGCAGCAAAGTGTGGATTGAGTCGACCCAAAGGTTGATTGGGTCAACCCCGGCACATCAAGAAATCATTTGGCACACTCCTGCAAAAATGGCACAAATGAACAGTGAGTTGGGTCGACCCAAGGTAAGCATGAGTCGACCCAACCTTGAAGAACCTCAAAAACATAACTGAAGAATGTTCTCTGGATTTACTGAGAGGGTCGACCCAAACAGTGGTTGAGTCGACCCAAGCTTGAGTCGACCCAAACCCTGAGAGGGTCGACCCAAAGGCAAGACAGAAAGACAGACAGAAATTGGTTCTCTGGAATTACTGAGAGGGTCGACCCAAGAAGAGGTTGAGTCGACCCAAGTGGACTTTGAGTCGACCCAAAGAATGGTTGGGTCGACCCATGGGAAGGAAGGCTGAAATTGAGGTTTCTGTGGTTTCTGAGAGGGTCGACCCAAGAAATGGTTGAGTCGACCCAAGTGAAGGTTGGGTCGACCCAAGGACAGGTTGAGCCGACCCAAACACGGGCTGAACATAACGGCTAGTTGTGCAGAAATGCTTTTTGGACTCCCAACGGCTATAAACGGCTAGTTTCTTCAATCCAACGGTCAGAAAGGACTATTTGGAGGTTGGAGAAGTATTTAAGAGGGAGTATTCATCAGAGGAAGCAAGCTTTGGGGAAAATACATCAAGTGCATTCAAGAGAGAGCCCTAGCAAGACAAGCTTCATCAAGAGCTTCATTCAAGAATCAAAGAAAGGGATTGAGCAGATTCAAAGAGGCATTAAGAGCTCCTTCCCCCATTGAAGAGTGAAGCTTCCTTGACCAAGAAGAGCAAAGCGACTTCAAAGCGATAATTTCTTTCTAACTCTTCTTGTTGTTCATATTGCTTTATATGCTCATCTAGGAGTTTAAATCTTTTCTTTTCATTTGTTAAACACTTTGTAAAGGTTCGTTGGTGAGCCCGCAAAACCAACAAAGGTTTTTGGTGAACCCGGAAAACCAAAGTACAAAGGTTCGTTGGTGAGCCCGCAAAACCAACAAAGGTTTTTGGTGAACCCGGAAAACCAAAGTGTATAGGTTCGTTGGTGAGCCCGTAAAACCAACAAAGATTTTTGGTGAACCCGGAAAACCAAAGTGTATAGGTTCGTTGGTGAGCCCGTAAAACCAACAAGGTTTTTGGATTGTGAGCCCGGAAAACAATCCAACTGTAATCCGCGAGATTATAGTGAATTCCCAAGGGGACGCTTGGGGAGTGGACGTAAGTGCTAAGGAGAGCACCGAACCACTATATATTGTTGTGTTTGTGTTGTGCTTGTGTTTCCGTTTATTCTTGCATCATCTTCTATCTTTGCACTAGTTTAAATCATTCTAATAGCTTAAGAAAGCATCCACCGCACTTATTTGAGAAAACGTTTAAAGCACCGAAAATTAGAAGAAACCAATTCACCCCCCCTCTTGGCTTGTCACCTTGGGCAACATGCATAATTAATATACCACAGTATACACTTAATATATTGCAGTACAGATGGTTCGCACTTCATATACCATGCGGTACATACTTAATGTACTATAGTACGTACTTAATATACCATAGTACACACTTAATATATCCTAATACATAATTAACATACCACAGCAAACAACTATTATATATGTTGTTGACATAGTTAAAGTAACATGTGACACAATTAATCTCTCTTTCTATATATTTGCATATATTGATTGTACATAGTTAAGATACTAACACACGCATTTATCAAGGCAAAGTATCCTTTTACAGTTAATATACATTTATCAAATAAACATTTGTAACATAAGTGAATCATTCGTCAACATACTATTTGGAACATTATACTCAAAATATATCAATGCAATAATAGACATGAGGGGGGGGGGGGCGCAAAATGGATCGTCCTGCTCAAGACAAGGGATCATCCCATTCTAGCCAGGCAGATTTCAGCACCGACTAAGCCAGACCTCGGTCCTGCTAAGAGCCAGTCCAATCTCGGACTTCACCGAAGGCTCAGCCGACTTCGGCCAGATCTCTCTGCTGCTACGACATGTAGCAATCTCTTCTGATTCTTATAATGACATCCCGGGCTCGAGCTCGAAGCGCCCTGCTGCATTGACTGCAAGCCAAAGAGCTCCTTCGACTGTAGGACTATACGACGACGCGCCCCGGCCAAGCTCGGGGCACCCTTATATTCGCCGACGCGCCCCAACCCGAGCTCGGAGCGCTTTTATATTCGCCGACACATCCTAACCCGAGCTCGGGGCGCCTTTATACTCGACAACACGCCCCGGCCGAACTCGGGGCGCCCTTGATATTCGACGATGCGCCCTGGCCAAGTTTGGGGCGCTCTATCCAACAACGTGCCTCGACCCTCGAGCTCGGGGCACCCTACCGAGCAAACTTCAGAATTGGAGAGGCTAGGCCGACCTCAGCACCCGCCAAGCCAACCTCACTAAACATATGCCGCGGCTCCCGAGCGAGCCCGACCTTAATGCCCACTGGGCTGACCTCGCCGAATATATGATGCGACCCCTCATCGAGTTCGACCTCGCCCACGTCCGCATCCACATGCGCACCCACGCCCGCATACGTAGCCGTACATTACCACTTCACCGCGCCATATGGTTTGCTTGCTGGCCAACGACAACCAAAGACGACGCCATGCTGCCCCAGCCATACCCTGCCACATCTACCAATGCCTTACCGTTCATAAGAACGGCCTACGCCGTGCGCCTCAAACAAACTCTAGCTGTACGCTATCTGGCTAAAAGCCATCTCCTCCCATGATGAGGACGGGTCATACCTCCGCCACCTAGGCATCTCTATGGAGACTATAAATAGCTCCATCAGGTAACGCCTAAAGAACTTTTGGAGAGGGAGGACCAACTAAGATTCACTCTAACTTGAGCGTCGGAGGATCCTCACTGGAACCACCGGTGAGGCTTTGTGCAGGTACGCTGTCGCACGAGAGGTGGCTCTCCTTTCTCCGCTCCGGCTGGCAGCTTCCTCGACTCCCCCAGCATGGTCACCCTCGGGCCAAATTTGAACCACAACAAGACAAATGAGACATAAAGTTATAATGTTATATTACACAAGATAATCAAACTATTACAATGTCATATTACACAACTAAGATATGAAGTTATAATGCTATCTCATCTGGCATGCTCCAATCTCTCATGCTTGATAAACTCTGCTCATACCATTGCCTAAAAACTATTATAGATAACATAGTGGCCATTAAACAAAATATATGCAGTGATCTCAAGTGCTTTGCTCATTCACGAATTGCTAATCTTATGTTGATAGATGTTCACACAGGTGGGTGGATGAAATAGAAATTTGATGGCATAAGGTTGAAGTGGTTAGCACGTATAAATATTAAATAGCAAGCTAGGAAAGTCAAGCAATTGCAGATTTTGAACAAAATACTTTCTTCATAGCCACCTTTTGGATTTCAATCCAAGCCTACAATACGATTACCAAGCAACCTAACACCACCTTGTTATCATTTATCAATGGCCAACACCAGAGCCACAAGATCTGCTGCCTACCATGTATCTAAGTTGGTTCACAACACATCATCTCGTCCAGAGCCTGATTACCCGCTCCTAGCTCTTGCAATCTGAACAACATCAGTGCTAAGTATCACTATAGTAATGGAGGAAGAGATGCAAGAAGAAAAGAGCAATCTCTTTTATTTGCAAGAGAAAGGAGCAGCAGAAGCAGCTGAAGGTCCCATTTTTGTTCGTAATTTTTTTTTGAAAAGAAGAAGAAGATGATGATGATGATGACGGCTTTCAAGCAGATGTTCAAGTCTGGGCAAGCCCGTGGAGAAGGTCAAGCAATGGTGCCCGATAAGATTAAAAAAAAGAAAAAAAAAAAGCTCTATACCATATGTCCATATGGCACGATAAGATTGGCGAACTTTTGCTTGCTCCTCGCAATACTAAATGGTTTACGGTGTGAGTTGTGGAGGGCCAATCCTTGCCACTTATGGCGACGGACCTTCGAGGGGTTTCTTCTTTTCTTTTCCCCTCTTTTTAATAATATTATATCCAAGTATTAATTTGTTAGTTAGAGGTTCTTTTCCCCTCTTTTTAATAATATTATACCCAAGTATGGCTGCTTAACTGGCATGACCACATTAATAAAATTAATGCTTCTCTCTTAATTGGTTACTAAATAGTTCAGCTTTCTCTCTTCTTTTATTTTTTTTTAGTAATCTCTTATATCCAATTTAAATTTATGGATAGTGATAAGAAAGTTGGACCTAATACGATCAAAAATGAGATAACTAGCCAAAGTGAGAATGTAATAAAAAATAATATAACAATAACGATCTAGATAGAAATAAAGAATGGGGAAGAAATGTTTGCATAACTACACTAATTTATACAAGAATGATACCTCAGCAACAACGGTCTATATTAAGAAGAGAGAAGAGAGAAATAAAGTGAGAGAGATAAGTTTGCAAAAAGAAGGGAAGGAGAGGCAACCAAAGCACGAGTCGAAAAAATTTATGGCACAAATAGAAGCAACATTTATACTCTAAGGAAGAGGAGAGACTTAATTGTCATTTTCTTACTTTTGATTTTGTTGGTTGCACCTATGTCCGAGTAGCGCGAGTAGCCGTTGTACCAAAAAAAAAGTATGAATTAAAAAAAAGGGTCAAGATAAGAGATAATAATAGGCGAGAGAGGAATGAAAATTTTCTTTTTTATTATTAAAAATGGTCTCGTATTTTTTTTCTCTCTATTTTGATGGCTAAAGGAGAATATCAGCTTCAATTTTTTGACTTGGCCTTTGCTAGTTGAGACACATGTCAATAGTTTGATTTCTTTCTTTCTTATTGTTCATTCTTGTCTTTTTCATGCCAAGCTATAGTTGAGTACCTCACATAATAAAATTAAAAAGATTATTAGAGTGGCTTTCTTCTATATGTTTGTCCTTGTCTAAAGAAAGGAGGACAAAAAATGCGGGATTGGTGCGAAGGGGAAAAAGCTGGCACCATGATTTACGCAGCAAGAAATTGAAGCATGCTCATAAAATAAGGGAGTTCTGATGTAAGTCCATATAGCCTTTTGCTCCATTTCTTAGGTAGTACAAGTTGCTTGGAATACTTATGAATGATTTTTTTTTTTTCTGGCAAAACCACAGAAGAAATTAGTAGGCAGAGTAGCTACATATGTAAAACCAATGGATCTGCAAGCTAGAAGGCCTAGGTTAAATGGATTCACATTCTTCATTTAATTGTATAAGCAGTGTGTGTTACGTTGATAAAAATATAAGACACATCAATTGCACCATAAACCTTCTTTAGAAAGCCATTTATTAAACATTTCTGGGACATGTATTTATTTTTTACTTTATTTTATTTTTGATTTATTTATTATTTATTATTTCCAAAAAAATGGTTGAGTCATCATCATATCATCAAGGAAAATGATTAAAAAAACAAAAAAAAGGAAATATATAAAAACAGAGAGGGGGTGCATTGAAGAAGGGATTTATTGCAGGAGATCCCATGCTCGAGGTGGCTGAACTGCTGCTATGCAAGCTTATCTTGGCAGGTCATGTAACTGGAAATGGGCATCTTACATTGGATTCGAGTTATATCTTCCACATGAAAGAATGATTGTTCTTTTTTTTCTACGTTGATTATTGAATCGCATCCCATATAGATCTCAAAGTACTCCGAATTATTTTATTCATCTATCTGCATAGATCTTGAAGCGGCTATTGTGGGATCCAACGGTAAATTCATACGAAAGAAGGCAAAAGATACAACCCTCAGGATCTTACATGAGCACAATCAAATCCACTGTTTGAGAATGCTCAAATGGCTACCTCCAGTAAATTACTGTTACGCTTAAATGGGGGCATTTCTTCTCACAATTTGATGGCAGGTATGGAATTTGGACAATTAACCTTTGATGGATACACCCCAAAATTATGCAAGCCCATTTACTAAGCCCACTTGAACCCAGACGCGGGCAAGGCATGACCCAAAATTATTCAAGCCCATCTACTGAGCCCACTTGAACCCATACACGAGCCCGTGCCCTATCAGTTGGTCCAATAAACGACCGCCACATTAACGAAGCGATATGGACCACATGGGAAATCCGATGTGGCGGTCGCGGGCGACCAGCGAGGCATAAAATGCGACGCCGAACAAAAAAAACCAGTTCCAGGTAAAGGCAATCCGCACCCAACGACATAAACTTCCTGTTTTCTTGGGTCCCACATCTAAGTTCCGCTGTGGTTCCTTTCTCGGTCACTATAGAACTTACCCAGAAAGCATGACGACCAGTCGACCGTACGTGGGGAGAAATTTATTTTCTATATAGTGTGCACCACGTGGCCGTAAATCCCTTAAGTACAGCAAGTAACGGTGCGCCCAATAAATTTTATAAAAATAAACGGTTGTGATTGACGGCATATCCGGACAGATGGTGCACGCAACGCAGTGCCAGGTATAATTTTCTCGTAAGTGGGGCCGTTTATCAGCGCATGCGAGCCTTATCCTCACTTAGGACCGTAGGATGAGACCCCGGAGTTAGACAATCCGACGGTTGATGATCAAAGAAACAAACCCTAGCGTAGATATGTGTACAATAGGGGCCCCTCGCTCTTTTGGCATTCCTTCCTTGCTCCATTCCCGTTTTCCTTTTCCTTGGCTGCCCCGAAAGCGAGAAAGAAGAAGAGAATGTCGGACGAGGATCATCAATTCGAGTCGCAGGCGGACGCTGGGGCTTCCAAGACGTTCCCGCAGCAGGCCGGAACCATTAGGAAGAATGGCTACATCGTCATTAAAGGCAGGCCCTGCAAGGTAGTTGATTGAACTCGGCTAGCTTTGACTCTTGATGTATTTCTTGTTGGACTTGTTCGTAGTTTTCCTAGGTCTGGTCGAGTTCTTGATCTGGGTTTTCTTTCTTGATATGATTATTTGGAAATTTTTATGATGATTCGCTGGTCTTTAGACGACGAGAAGGAGATAGAAAAACTTAGTTGCGTTCCTGAATTTTGGAAGTTGAGATCCTTTATTTTGATAGGAGAATGTGAAAAGGAATTCTTATCTCTAGTTAGATCGATTATCAATTCATTATCGTCTAATGCTGGCTTATGAATTTGCGGAGGCAGTTGCTTCTCACAAAAGGAGGAACCTTGAAGCTATGTATAAGATTGGTCATCTGATATGGACAACAAGCAATCGTTTAAGTTTGATTAATGATGGTGGAATTTGGCATAGATGGATAGATTTGGATGAAGTTTGATTTATGTTGGAAATAGTGTTATCTAGCTTTTGTGCTTTTCTTGATAGGTTTTGTCGTTGCTTATGATTGTTGAAAGGCACTTTGCTTGGTAGAGAAACTTATTCTAAAGTGAATCTGTTTTCCACCACCTTTCGCCTTGGATATGGGGGTTACATGTTGAGGCATTGAAACTGTCAATCATATTCAGTTGATTAACTAATGTTTTTTGAGAACAATTTGGAGAAGTTGGTTCATGTCACCGTCAGTTTTGGAATTTATTCTTAATCGGAGACAAGTTTGAGACTCGTGAATTAGGATTGGTATCAGGAGGTGAGGTTTGTTTAGGCCTCAAGTAGTTAGCGTGGAGAATGAGGAAACGTTCCTTGGGTTCTCAACTGTCTTCCTTTTTCTGATACCTGATCTGCCGGAACTTGTCATCTTCTAGGTCACTAAAGAGAGTATTGTTTATCTTGTGTTCGCTAGGGCCTTTTATTTGGTTTAGATGATCTTTATCCATTGTCTACTCAACTTTCTGTAATAGCTTGGACTGATGATTGTTTGTGTATCAGGAATATAGTATAGATCAAGGAGTTGATAATTTTCTGATGCTTTTATTAACACATGCAATGAGTGGCTCTCATTCTTGAGTTCAAAATTGTGGGAAAAATTATAGTTGATCTTGTAGAAATTTCTGCTACAGTTTACTTCACAAAAAGTTATGGATCAGTGCTACACTTCTTTATGCAAATAAATTTCTGTTTAGGCCTTATCCGCAGGTATATGTCTTGCTATGCTTATAGGATTGATAAGAGGTGAGTGTTAACCAAAACGGTTGGCATGAGGTGTTAAGCTAGCTGTAAGATCTACTCAATTCTTTCATGGAGCCTACTTTACTTACAGCTGTTCTTTGTAGATGACCCGGTATTTATTGGGAAAAGACTGGGATGATGATGGTGATAATAATTACAATTCTTTTTTGATCTCCTGATATTTCCTGTCGATTTTGCAACCTATATGCTTAATAACCCAACAGTTGAACCGGAGAACAACAAACAAAAAGAAAAATTCTAACTTCTACTTCATTAGTGAAGATTCACATTTCGCAAATTGTTATTTTTCATCTTTTAATAGGTATACTCTATTGGACCCCAAAGGCCTTGATCCTGAATGCATCGTGTATGTGGCCAAATTCCAGCTTGTTGGAAAAAAATAACAAAGACAGTAGGTTTTAGACATGTTTTGCTATTATTTGTTTTAGTTTCTTCTCTATTTCGGCTTAGACTAATGTTTTGGGACCATTCTACCATTATGTTGAGATTATTGTTTTGATACTATTATGCATGAACTATTGTTATTACTATTTGTTTAAGCTGCATGTTGGTATTCTACCATCTTCTTGATGATTTAAGTTTTATTTTATAGTTTCTATTGATGAGGTGAATGGTGGTTGTTTGGTTGGCTCATTGTCAATGTGTTAGCTATTATCCACAAGTTGCTAATGGAGAACAAACCTTACTTGAATAAAAAATCATTCAAATACATTCTCTCTCCTTTTTCTATTTTGCTGAATATTAATCCTAGAATGAATTTTGTTGTAGGTTGTTGAGGTTTCAACTTCTAAAACAGGCAAGCATGGTCATGCCAAGTGCCACTTCGTTGCAATTGATATCTTCAATTCCAAAAAGCTTGAGGATATTGTTCCTTCATCCCATAACTGCGATGTAATCCATTTTCTCATTGTCACCCTTCACAGAAGTATGGAAATCATTCTAAGATTGAGTTTTAAATCCTTTGTTTGTTGATTTGTGCAGGCTCCTCATGTTACTCGCACTGACTATCAACTCATTGATATATCTGAAGATGGTTTTGTATGCTCATTCACTACCTTTCAATCTCCATTTTGAGATTCATACAATACATGGATATGTAGAACCTTGTTTTGTGAACCAGTTGGGCTGAGTTCTTATCTTGCAGGTGAGTCTTCTGATGGAGAATGGGAACACAAAGGATGACCTGAGGCTTCCAACCGATGAGACTTTGCTTGCCCAGGTTTTTATCTTTGGCCACGTCTTTTTACAAATTACACCTTATAATAAGGAGTCATCTTTTAACACTAACCAAGTCAAATGGGATCCATGTAATTTGTCAATTTGTATGACAATTCAATTTTTAGAAGAAAAAAAGTGGTTCACTTGATTAGGTTCTAATTGTCAGGCAATATTTGTTAGAGTTTGTTTTAAATTTCTAATCCTTTTGTTTTTTTTGATTGCTACAACACTGACGTGCGACTTATCAAGTTTACCAGATCTGCTTTGGGCCCTACAATCTGTACTTATATTAAAGATGTTGATCCTTCAGAGTTCACTGTAGTCCACAAAGTAGTGGCTAGTATGTGTCTACTCTCATTTGTCTTGTTTTTATTTCTTTATGGATCTGACCTCTGGTCGGTGGGATTCACTTATTTTAACTGGTTAATGGATGGGGTGTAATTTCTTTGGGTCAAGACTCTGATTGTTGGCTATTTTCCTGTAGCTCCATATATTCAGCACATTTTGCCACCTTATTTTTTCTTTTCTCTCATCTGTCTACTTTCATCACAGCTTTATGACTCAATCTGCTTGTTATCTCATTTTTCCTAGAGCCTCAAACTTCACTCACAAATTTGCTCCATCTTGTCCATGGTGAATTATGTTTTCACTTCATGTATTCTTTTTTCCCACATAATCCTTCTTGCTGAATGATGATCTTTACCTGGTGCACCCTCTGATTAGTTGGATGATATTTTTTTTTAACCTTTTCATTTGGCATATGAATATTATCTCCTTGACAAATTTGGTCCTCTAATAGAGCCACCGTTAATTTTCTCACTCCTTATACTTAGCCACAATATGTCACAACTGCCCAACTTGTCCTGTATGTTCTAGGACTAATGCTTTGCCATCCATTTGCTTATCGTACTTGCATTTTACACAAGGAAAACACCATATCCTGACACTATTTTTCTTTTTTTATTAGACATGCACAATTGTAGGACAAATTTCTATAATTTCAAGCATATCATCTTTTTATCCATTGCTTCTTTTAGGACTTAACTCCATCGTTATATGATTCTTGCGATGAGACTTTACTACTGCACTTGCATACTATGATTAGTACCAAGGTTCGCTAAACTGGTGCTGTGACCCCTATTGGTTGACTACTAGTATGGTATGGCACGGGTTTGTACCGTGCCATGCTGGAGCATACCGAAACAGAGAGAGAGGGGGAGAGGGAGGAGCGAAGCATGAGAGAGAGGGGAAGGGAGAGGGAGAGGGGGAGAGGAAGAAGGAGAGGAAGGGAGAGAGAGGGGGGCATGCAGGAGACCTGAGAGAGAGAGAGAGATGTTGTCAGGGAGCATGGTGAAGACGAGGGTGATGATGTCATCGACAAGGACGAGGTCATGGAGTAATCACATGTGGATCGGCATCGAGATGAGACTTGAGATGAGGGAGTTGTCGAAGGGGTGGATCTAAAGGAAAGGGAGGGGAAGGAGGTGGAGATGGTGGCATTGGAATAATTCATAGCCAATGGCAAGCAGGATGCGATGGAGGAGGGATCGTGAGGTGGAGAGAGCAGAGTGAAAATCTCGAAGGCTCTTAAAGAGGCGACCAAGGTCGGCGGCGGTTCCACCCGTTCCGAACCGTACCGGACATGCCAGAGCCGATGAAGGAAAAGGAAAGAGAAAGCGAGCAGGGGAGGAAGAGGGAGAGGCAGCGGGGGCCGTCGGAGGCCGCAGGGGGCGAGGCCGCAGCCGGTTCTTCTGTTTCGAATGAAGCAGAGGTCCGAAAAGTTTTGGATTTTTAAATGAAGTCGGCAAATCGGCCTCCACCGGCCCCTTGTGGCCGTCCACTGGCGTCCACCACCCTCCAGCAGCCTCTCTCCCCCTTCTCTCTCTCTCTCTTCCTCTCTCCGACAGTACTGTGCCCTCGTCGGTACAGGCCCGGCATGACCTGTACTGACTCGAGCCGCCGGAGAATCGGTACGGTGCCCGGTACCGGTTCCTCCGACTTTGGAGGCAACGAATGTCTCAACAAAAAAAAAAGGCAACAGAGCGATTTATAACCCGAACCGACCCACACAGCTGAATTGTCCCAAGTGGCATTGGTTCGGATTAGTTTGACATTCCTTGATTAGTGCTAATGGTTCATCTCTTGCATATCATGTCAATTTCCAACATCATCTTTTTCTAATGGAGGAATACTGCTGCTTATGGAATCTCCTTGTACCTTATTGCTAGCAGGTGTTGCTACTTTGCAGTTCTACATTGTTTGATTTCAGAATTTTAAGAGGCCTACTTGGTTGTTTGCTCATTATTCAGGCCTCCTTTACAGCTTGTCCTTTATCCCCATATACAATTCTATGTTGATTATCTATGCTCCTGTGGTGAGGTGAACTTTTGATGGAGGATCTGCCTCGTCACAGGACCATACTTTTCATTCATGGCATAGGTGCTTCCTCATGATAGGAGCCTCATCAGGGTCATGAGTACCAAGCTTCTTTGTGTTTATCAATTAGTAAATCTGCTGCAACCTTATACTTCATTTTTTTTCTTGAGGGAAACACCTGTATATGAACCCTTCATGATTGAGGGAAATTTATGAGAAAGTTGATGCAGTAATTTACAAATTTAAATTTTATATGATCTCCATCATTTTGTTTATGATCTTTTACTATATCGTACATATATTTACATGGGCTTCTTGTATACGGCTCTATGTCATGTTAATAAGAACTGCATTGACTCAAAACCTTGCTTAAAAATAAGCTTCTCCTCATGAATTGTACCTTGATTTTTTGGTGTCAATTGTTGTTTATTATAGCTAGTTTTAATTTTTAAGTAATCAAGCAGAGGATGGGAATTGGTTTCAATTGGTTTTATCTGCTAAGAAAGCTGAAGATGATTTATGGAAAATTGACTGCTCATGGATTGATTTTTTTTTTTTTTTTTGAGGGAATATAAATTTATTAAAACTGGGAGAAGCAAATCTAGTTGTCAAAAGAGAACTAGAATGATTGAAGGACTTCATATTTTATATTAACCAATATATATGCATGAATTAATGGGGAAGGGGGGAAACACATTTAAGGAAGTAGCGAGTATTATTTAATGTAGGTGGTTGGTACGGATGAGATAAGAGGGTAGCAGGGAAATGTGAGTCATTTCGGGGGTGACTTTTTTATTCTTCTCCTAATTATTATCACTGATTAGGGAAGAAATGAAGCTATCTCAACTTTGATGGTAGTTCATTTGGAATTGAAAACATCACGTTTATCCCTTCAAAACTACCCATCTTTACTTTGACTTTCCCACTTCTCGCTGGAGGGATTCTTTTTTGACTATTTTTTTGAAGTGTGAACAATGACACTATAGCCTTAACTGCTTTTCTGATGCTAGTTGCATTTACATGATTTTAATCGTGAATGTCCACTAGGAGGTAAATTGTATGGTAAACTACTCTTTTAGTGATGGGGTAGTGAGAATTTTTCATTGTCAGACAGCCTAAGCTTCCAAGCAATTCTCTCATCTCTTGCAATTCTTTAAAATATCACTAATTACCAAGAGAAAAAAATGGAGACAGAATGAACTGTGGCTTTCCTTGAAAAGTCAACTAGAAGAAGGAAAATGATTAATATGGTATTAAATTGCACAATAAATGCCTGAAACTATTTTAGTGAGGACTTTGGTTCAAAGGTGTTAGTTTGGATGGAGGTAGTCCAATGGGCAGGACAAATTGGTAGATTTTAATCTAAAGCAAACATACTTAGAAAATCAAGTAGATTGTATGGGACTGCTTGGATCCAATTCAAGTTTGCTTAATCTGAATTTCAAGTTGGCTGGATCAATTTTTTTTGATCATCGAGGAAAGGATTGACGGAAATGGTCTGGCAAATGTTGATGAAGTCTCTCATTATGGAGGCATGACCTTTTGATATGGGCAACTGGTAAAACAAGACTGACAAAGGAAAGAGGAGCAGGTGAGAGATAATAATTGATCATATCTATTGTACTGGCATGCATTCTATAATTATTTAATTTGGACTATCCTCTGGTAACCACTATCCACCATCTCTGGAAATCAAGGAGAGCTATTGTTTCTTATCATTTGACAGGTGCAGGGCATTCAGGCTAAGACATTTTGTGCATCTAACCCTCAGGCTATCAGATGTTTGCTCCCGTGTTGCTACTGACATGGTTGAAATGTTATAAAATATTCACTTGAGACTTGAGAGCAAAGATATGTTTTGTAATAGCAAGCAATTTATCACACATGTTTCACTTATAATAACTTTGCACTTTAATCAACTTTTCTTAATTTTTAGCTTGTGGTGCACCTATTCTTTTCGCGCTTCTAGTTTTTCCTTGTTAAGATATTGTTGTCTCCTGAGATACCTTTTGGCCCCAAAGAGTTGGAGGCTTGGCGATTGGCAAGCCAAGTAAGCTAATTAAAATCTTGTCCATGAAATTCAGTTTCATGATATTCATGAAGCAGAGGAAAAACTTGCAATCCATGGAAGCTCTCACCATCTCTTTTCTTTTGTTATTTCCTTCTTGTTCAATCCATGGAAGCTCTCACCATTTCTTTTCCTTTATTGTTTCCTTCATGTTCTTTGTGAGCTTTAATTGTATCTGTTCTTTTATTTTTTATATATTGCAGATCAAAGATGGTTTTGCTGAAGGGAAGGATCTGGTGGTGACTGTCATGTCTGCCATGGGAGAGGAGCAGATCTGTGCTCTAAAGGACATTGGGCCCAAATAAGTTTAATTGGGACACGTTAATTATGGTTCTTAGAACAATGTCAGTTTGGTGACAATGTAAACAAAAACCATTAAGAAATGGGACTTTGTCTAAGATTTTTGTGGGTTTGTGCAAGTAAAGAAGTGTTGATTCTCCCACAGGGACCTTGGAGCCCTTGGTTCCTTGTGGGCTTGATATAGGAATGACAAATTCTGGTGCAAGGTATCCCTATATTCTCTATGTTAAAAACCATTTTTTTTATTTTTTTATAAAACTATCAAACATAAGCATGTGCATGGATATCTATTTTAAGTATCTGCTCCAAAAGGTAAATCCCTTGCTTTACTGTGTCTCTGTCTATATCTCGTCGTGCTGGAGATCCAGAATGCATCAACTTCTGATGACCATGATTCATAGATTTCTGAAGCCAGATATGAGTTTGCTAAGGAAGCAACATTTCTGAAAAGCATGGAAACAATTTTTGTATTTCTGAATGATTGGTTAAATGATTCATCTTTTTCACGCTATGCTCATAAATTCCTTCGTAGCTACGTTTTTCAGAATTTTATTCTCAATTCTATTTTTGTTTCTACTATGCTCTATCGTTACTGGTGGGTGCAGCGATGGTGGTAGCGTTGCAGGTATCATCATACTTGTTTTTCGAGCAATCTTTTTCTTTGCTTTCGAAACTCTTCTTTGCGTTGAACATACTATTGGCAAACTGAAGCATGTGACTGCCAGCTACTCCAGTCCCAAGCGTAGCACATGCATCTCAAGGTCTTCTTCAAATGATAACCAGGTAAAGTTTCAACTCTTCATTGCCGTGAGACACTGGAAAGGATTGTGGCCAGACTACCTGTTTAATTGTTTGAGGGCCTGATTTTAGGGCGATGTTTCATTTTGATGTGATTGCAAATTGATAGATAGCCGGCCTGAGGGATTTTTATTTATTTATTTATTTTTCTTTTTTGGAGGGTGGATCTTGTTGCCAAGTTTGAAAACATCGAAACAATCTTTCTATATGCTTGCCTATTTCTTTGGACCATTCAATGTCTTGCAGTTGTATTCTAGGATATTTTTTTTTTTTCTTTTTTCCCTCTTCTGTGAGAAGCTCACCTGAAATTTGCTTGGAAATTTCTTTCCATTATATCACGCCTTTTTTTTCCTTTTTTTGCTATGGGAGGAAGCGGATTCCCTCCTCAAATCCGGAGTAGCGAGGGTCCCTTGCAACGGAATGTTTTTTCCATTTCTGTCAGGCTACGTTTTTCTTTTTCTTTTTTTGTTCTTTCTGCGACATGCTGACTTGGAGCTAGCTTCATTATGGAAGAGGGAAGATCTCTTTCCCTCCTCCTGGCGGGAGCTAGACATGCCTTTTTCTTTTCTTTTCTTTTTTCTTTTCTTTTTTCTGTTGCATTTTTTTAAAAAAATTTCTGGGATAAGCTCATTACTATGAGAGAAACAGGGAAGATCTGTTTCCCTTCCCACATCTTGCATTGGCGAGGAGCTATGGCCTATGGGAGGCAGAGGGAAGATCTCTTTGGGGCCCAAAGGAAGATAAAGTATAGCTGGAGCGTTGAAGTCTCTGGTAAAGAAGGATCACGGCGGAAGGTGAGCGTGCTTTTGGATAAGAGTGGGAAAAGGCTTCTTTTCCTAAGCTGGAAGATTGTGACTCAAGTTAAAAGTCAGAGTTTTGGCGTTCTAGATGCAGTTGGGCCGGACACGAGCCGTTCATTGATTCAACTCATTCCTTTTGTCAAACGCACCTGTGATTTAATCTCTGCCTTTTTCCCTTAGTAAAGTTGGGGTCGCATCTGAGTTTTGGATCGTCTAATTCTCGCTAGTGTAAGATGGAACCTTAATAAGAAGGCTTGCTTGATTGAGATGCACCAACACCGGTACTTGGTTGGCCTATCTTGTCTGAGGATTTCTTTATTTGTTTTTCCAAATTTCTGGAAATAACATTATAGCTAAATAGCTATTCTGCAGCAGTATCCAGGGCAAGTGCCATAGCTAGTGCCATGAATTCTTTTTGAGAACAGTGTCATGACTGCATCGAAACCGGAAGGCTCGAGGCATGAATAATGAGCGAAAAATGGTAATCTATGGTTTTCATAAATTTGACTTTCCAGGCTATTAAAAAAATAAATAAAAAACAATACATGAAAGCATTGACCAAATCATATTCTGCAATCATTTTGCACGTGTGCAGGATTTTTTCTCAACTTTGTGTATTAAATATTATAATTCCTTAGGAAATTATTAGTCAAGAAGAATAGCAACATAAATTTCATAATAAAACGCTGGAGATGATTAATATTAAGATAAGTCCGACAACCCTTGGTTGTTGGTAGGTGGAAATTTTTTTTTTAAAGCTTTTGACCATTCAATCGGGCTAGAATGCATATGTTTTATTTGAACATGCTCCATGTTATATGTCTAATTAATCTATCAACAGTCTTGATGAGACTGGAACTTGTTCATTAATCCCCTTGCAAGTTTTTTTTTTTGGAGTGAAAATCATTTTTTTCTTTCAATCATTAATAACACAGCCCATTTAAGTAATGTCCTTGTCTGATGTGCATGTGAATGGAGACAAGATGACACCCTAAAGGCCTGTTCTTTAGGAGATAAAAAAATTTATCTAAAAAATTATATTTTTTTAGATAAATATTTTTCAGACAATATTGAACAGATTCATCTTAGAAGCATTTTTCCCTTCCAATATTTTTAGATAAAAATTTAATTTATGTAGGTTTTTTTATGCATTAGAAAGTTTCTTCAAAATTTCTTTTGCATTACTACTTTTTTGAATAAGTTGCTAAATTTATCCATATTTTCTATAATATCTTTATTATATAAATCTTATTATACATAATAGTAATCATATATTATATTATATCATATTATATATTTTGTAATATATTATAACATATATTATATATTATTTTAGAAACAAAATAAAAATATTATTTTATCAATTGATGGGAAAATAATTTATCCATGTTTTAGATGGGTAAGGGTTTTTCCATATTCATGAAAAAATTACTTAGCAATCGCAAAGTAGCATAACAATGTAAGTAAGTTAATCAATAAAAAGTTGACTATTTTTTTATAATATTTATGTATTAAAGGACCAGCCTTAAAAAAAAAAAATAAAGTAAAGTAAAGCGGCGAGAAACGATTGAACGGGTCCATCTGGCCCATCTAACAAGTTCTCCATTAAGAAAAAGTCCTGAAGAAGGCGGCCGCAGGCGGCGAAGTTGGTTGGTGCATGCACCAGAGAACGAGATCCGGCTTCATTCGCTGACTTTGCTTCTCCTCCTCCTCCTTCAACTGTTAACGTTCGGCAGAATTTAAAACTAACCGAACAAACAATCACTTCCAACCACAAAGACCAAAAAAAAAAAATCAACGGAGAGCATGCAAGCTGACCTTCCAAGAATGCGAGCCTCCGCCGGCAGCGGATGCCTCTCGCTTTTGGAGTGGACTTTCAAAGCCCCAAGAAGCTTAAAAGACACCCCTCGGTCCGCAATAGCTTCTACTCCTCCAGGTTTCTTCATTTTCTCTCTCTGGCAATGGCTTCTTCTCCTACTACTCCGTCCTCCTCAATGTTTCCTCGTTTCCTCTCCTTTGCTTACGGTGTGCTCATCTTCTCTTCTTTCTGCCATTGTCGGCGTCTCCAGGATTCTCTGAAAGGACTGACGCTCGACTCGGTGAGAGATTTCCTAACCAGGGAGGAGGACACGATTGTGTTCAGCCTCATTGAGAGGGCCAAATACCCATACAATTCCCCGACTTACGATCCCTCCTATCTCCATGGGAAGTTCTCACTCGTCGAAATCTTTGTCAGGGAGACAGAGTCTGTTCAGGCCAAGGTGCGATCTTTTTTCTCTTCTCTCATTCTCACTTTGTCTTCTTTGGTGCTATGAATTTTGGTTGATATTTCCGAGTTTTATGGCTGCGACTCCAAAATGAAAGTTGTTCTGCTCACTTTTGTTTGTTATTTTGTGAATCGGGTACTGTAATCAATAGCTCCGGTTTGACTTATGTTTGTCAAACGCCAACTGAATTGCTTTATCTTACTTATTTGTGTCAAAAACTAATCTAATTACTGTATGGTATCCGAGTTACATCAGGAGTAGTTCCTACATTTATGAAGTTGGTATCGTATAGAGACTTCTTCCCCGCTTAAGACGTTTGTGGAAAATATTTTCTTCCGGTAGGGATTTATTTGGGAGAGTGTCCAAATGATGGGTACAGTACAATTGATCATTTCAAAAAAAAAAAAAAAGCATATCAACAATATAATTAGATTATGGTTTGGTATAGTATATATCCTCGAAAATATTTTGATTGTTGGGTGCAGTTGTTCGTATTTTATTGTATCTTCCAAATAAAAGTTGTTCTCGTCACTTTTGTCGAGAAATTATATCCTACGCCCGATGTACTAGCTCAACAGTACGCTAGGCCAATTCTTTTCCACCATGCTTCTGTCTAGCTACTTTAGCATCAGAAAAAAAAGGAAAACGAGCTTTCCACCTCTTCTATCGAGCGAACGGAACCCTAGCCACCCCCTCTCTTGAGCGCCAACTGTTGACCGCTCCACCCTCCATCCTTCTCACAAGCATTTATGTTTATCTAAGTACCTCAATAAAAGGAATAACCGGAGAGGCCCATGCGAGCAAGATTGATGTTAGTGATGGTGCCTTTGGGGGGGGAATTGCCAAAGCTCCAAGAGGAGAGGGCGGTGGCCTTGATGAAGGATTGCTTCAGAAAGAGTAGGGTATTGACCTTGAAATATGTGGCCAGCTCCAGCGGTGAGGACTCAAAGATGACTGGTGGGAGGAGGGAAAGGTTAGTGCAATGGATGGGAGTGGAAATTAGGGATTGCTCGTTTTTTTTTTTTTTTTCTTTCCCTTGTTTTTTCTTATAGTTCTCTTCTATATTGATGAGAGGAGGGAGGGATACATGGTAGAAAATAATTATCCCGATGTACCATTGAGCTGGTACACTAGGCGTAGGATATAATTACGTTATTTTCCTTTTGTATTTTATGAATCGGGTACCTCACTTACTTTTAACATATAAATGGCATCTTGTGCAAAATCATTTTAACTGTAATGATTGCTCATTCATGCAATGACTTGCGTGTTACTTGCATTGGTTTAATTCCATCCATAGCAAACTAGTAGGTTGTAAAAATTGAGCATCGTTGCATCCAGTACTCAAGGCCAATGACAAAGTTCAGCAGAAATAATTAGTGTCATGTCTTTTTATTCTCCATATCAACCTTGGGACAGCACTATATCCTTATTTATTGCACTATTTTTCATTACATGAAGAGTTATACGATCTAACAACGTTTTATAGGCTGGACGATATCAAAACCCAGAGGAGATCCCCTTCTTCCCCAATAATTTACCATTGTCTTTAGCACCTCCTTACAAGTTCCCACAGGTAATTGACCCACTCCAACATTTCGCTCCACATTTTCAGCATTTATACTTCTAATGTTCTCAATTCTATTCCAAGTGCAGGTGTTGTATCCAGCAGCAGCATCTGTCAATGTGACCAAGACCATTTGGACTATGTATTTTAATGACTTGTTATCACTATTCACCACAAGGGGAAATGATGGTAACTATGCACTAACAGCAGCATCAGATCTTGTATGTTTGCAGGTAACAATTGTCAAGTCTGATATCATTGTCCTCATAACTAAATGCTGATTCTGAATAGCATTCTATTTTTCTCAGGCCCTCTCAAGAAGAATCCACTACGGAAGATTTGTAGCAGAAGCGAAGTACAGAGATGCCCCGCAAGACTATAATCCTGCAATTCGTGCTCAGGTCTTCCTTCACCCTTACATTTCTCATACTACTCCATCTAGCTTAATGTGCTAACTTCATCACCCTCTATGAACTTTCCCCAAGTTTGATAATTATTATATATCCCTTTTATTCAGGATAAGGATGCTTTGATGAAACTATTGACATCTGAAAGTCAAGAAGAATTGGTGAAGAGAAGAGTGAAAAAGAAGGCCATGGTGTTTGGGCAAGACATAACCTTGGATGAGAATGATACAGGTGACAGTAACAGTAACCGGACCAACTATAAGGTTGATCCCTCAATAGCCTATCATCTTTATGGAGATTGGGTTATACCTCTGACCAAGCTTGTTGAAGTTGAATATCTTCTCCACCGTCTTGATTGACAGCATTGGTTGTATCTTATTCTGTGATGGTGGCTTTGGATGGTTGGGAAGTCACGAGAGTAGCTTCCCCATTGTCTCCATGCTCCGCGGTACTAGTTCTATTTTTTTCTTTTTTTTTCCCGAAACTAAGAACTAACAGATAAATATATAGTATATTTAGGATGTTTGATTCGTCCTACGAATCTTCGAAGTTTGACATATTTATTTTCTCTCCTCGAATCATGTACAGAGTCGACTAGCAGAGCTTGTTTGCTCCGTATAGCAACTCGTTTAATAATTAATTGTCCACAGAAGGACTATTTTTTAACATGTAGTAGCAGTAGCATTCATCAATATATTGTTTTTTGAGAAGAATTCATCAATATATTATTTCTCCATTATTTTCTAATGTGAGGCTTAATGTCTACCATTTATCTATGTGAAGGTGCGATTTCTTTTAATGTCTACCATCTATAGTGGTTCTCCATGTAAATAATTAAGGTAAGACAATGTAACATAGAGTGGAAAAAGGATAAAAGTAATTACTATTGGGGCTTGAATTAAGTTTAAAATGGATTGATAACGATAACAATGAAAGATAATCAGAAAAGGGGTAGATAAAATCTAGTGGCAAAAGGAATTTGGAGAAGATGCAACACCAAAATTTAAGTTTTCGGTACTAAGCCAGAAACTCATGAAAATCTTTATTTGACATGTGGAAAAATAATTTCTTGGAACGAGCCTCTGGTTCCCCTTATAACTCTTCCCTATATCCTCCCCAAGCTCCACGAGATTGGGATCTACCTGTTGGAAATTTTTTGCCTAAAAACTGCAATATCTTTATTTTATAAAAATTTTATAAAGGAATAATCTACTAGAATAAAATTAGAAGATTAAAAAAAGCTTGCCTGGATCGAGGTGCATGATATACACTGCCCTAAGAATATGATTCGCTCTCTACGTACAGGTCTGCGGCGATCTCATCCCCAAGGTATAACAAATCGGCTTAGCCTGATCCTTTTCTAATGAGCACGATCGCTGTAGAGGTTTGACCCTACCAACTCCCTTAGATGCTTAGAAAATAAAAAAAATAGAAAGCAGAAAGTTGAAGGATAAAAAAACTCTCTGTCTATAGAAGAAACTCTAGAAAGACAGAGTACCAGCGAGAAAGGAAGAGATCAGATTATTTTTAGATTAATTCCGGATGAGTCTATTTATAAATTCTATCCAGAAGATTGAAGAGATACGATGGTTTCAGAAACACCATATTTTTTTGGAAATCAGCATTCTCTTTTGAAGATCACAATTATTCTAAAAGAGACGTCTCACAAAAAGGTATTTTAAAATATTTAAAACAACTACATTTTGGAGGATTAATTAGAACTCCACAAATTCTCCATAAAAGATTTAAATTTTTAAAAATTATAAAGTAGAATATCTAGGCAACTTATGCTGTGTAATTGGTAAAGTGTCCCGAAGACTTAAACCTCACTTAGTGTTGATAGTAGTTCTAAAAGAAACATAGTGGATTAAATCTTGAACTAGGTCCTTTGACTCAAACTTTTACTTATCACACACAATGTATAGATCAATTGGGTCTTTATGCGATCAACGCCGTTTAAAAGCCTTGCGCTTTGGACCTTGATTTTTTATGAGAATTTTATTAGGGTTAGCCTAAACCCTTAGTCGCGGACTATACGACACTTCTCACATAGGTAAGTCCTCCAAGAGTATTTGTGACTTAATACCCTGTAGATTTTTTTATCTTAAACTCATTAAGAGTATAACTTAACATTTTCAATATCTTTTTGTCACTGATAAGAGTACTCATTACAGGGATGGAAGGAGATATACTTCGAAAAATGTGCCATGATGCAATCACTTAATCAACTTCATTTCTACTACATTGAATCTCCTTCATGAAATCTCCAATCACAGAGGTTGGATATCTACTGTCGATGACCAAATGGTAGGCTTAAGCCTCATCCTCCTCGATGAATCTAGAACTCCATTTCTAGATAAACTCTTGGTTAATTCATTTGCCCAAGTTTTTTTCTTATTTAACAAATTTCAAGAAAATGATATTACTCTTTTATAACTAATCCGGATATGTCGATTCATCTTTTATTAGTACTCTTTTGATTTGTTAGGTTATGAGTTATTTCTAGATTTTTGGAAAAAAAGCAATAAAGAGTAGTAATATCAATAAAATCAAGTAACCACAATAAGAAATATAAGAAATAATTTAACTTTATAAGTTTGCACATTTTTCAAAGCAGAAGTACGTTTTTTGAGAACAGCTAATAATATGCACAGTTTTTAAAGCAACAATAATTTTTGTTCAGCTTTTAAAAATGCACAAGTTTTTTACATAAATTTTAAAGATGCAGAAAATTCTTCACAAAAATTAAAGATTCCAGAAAATAGATTGCACATAATTTAATGCTGTAGAAAATTTACACAGATTTTAAAGATGCAATAATTTTCTATACAAATTTTTAATCTACAGAAAATTTTTGCACGGACTTTAAAGTTGTAGAAAAATTCTGCAAATATTTTTAATTTGCAGAAAATTTTTGTATGATTTTTATAGTTGCAAAAAGTCTATTTGCACAATTTTTTAGTGCAATATAAATTTCTAAAAGGACTAATTTTATAAAAAAACAAAATTTTACAGCTTTTTAATTTTATATAATTAAAATCAAATCTAGTCCTATGCAATTAAACTAAATTTGATAAATGATTAAATAGCAATTTCTAGTGTAATCAAAATAACGTTCTTAGACTATTGGAAATATTTTTTCCAAAAATTGTTATATCTTTATTTTATAAAATTTTTTTAAAGAAATAATCTATTAGAATAAAATTAGAAGATTGAAAAGAGCTTGCCTAGATTGAGGTGTGTGATATACACTATCTTAAGATCGTGATTCGGCCCCTACGTACATGTTTATGACGATATCATCTCCAAGGTACGACAACCCGGCTTAGCTCGATCCTCCTCTAACAAGCATGATCACTGTGGAGGCTTAACTCGACCAACTCCTTCAGATGGCCAGGAAAAAAAAGATAGCAAGGAGAAAGTTAAAGGGTGGAAAAACTCTCTATCTGTAGAAGAAACTCTCAGAAGACAGTACTAATGAGAAAAAAGATGCGTTGGTTTCGAAGATACGTCATGTTTCGAAAATACTGTATCTTTTCGAAAACCAGTATTCCCTTTCGAACAGTCACAATTCTTCTAAAGAGACATCTCACAAAAAGATATTTTAAAACATTTAAAACAACTAAAGTTTAGAAGATAAATTTTTTTATAAAATTAAAACTCTAACAATTCAGTTGTCTAAATTAAAAAAAAAAACTTGAATGAGGTTTGGAAGAAGAGAAAAAGAAAAAGGAGAGAAGAATTTTCTATTTCATCTTATGAAGCAGAGTAGTAACGTGGATTGAGACTGAAGAGCCTATTTATAGACTCTGTTCGGTAACCGATATGGTGTTGAAAATGCGATGTTTCTAAAACATTGCATTCCTAAGAAAATCAGAACCAACATTCTTCTGAAGAAAAAGATAAGAGTTTTAAAGTTTTTAAACCATCTAAAATTTAGAAAATAAAACTAGTATATTTATTTTTTAAAATCAATTTTTTTAAGTTAAAAAAAAAATATTTTTCGAAAAAGAACATTGGTTTTTGAAAAAATACGGTGTTTCCGAAACATGACGTATTTTCGGAACCATCGCATATCTTCGGCCTTCTGGATAGAGTTTATAAATAGATTCCTCTGAGTAATATCTTGTCACGCCCCCGCTTGTGCGGGGCACGTGAGGTACCCAGTGCCCACGTGGGGCCACATGAGGGAGGAATACGGGGCTCTCCTGCCTGATATTGTCCGGTTTCGGGACCTGCACGCGCGCGCGCACACCGCTAAGACTCCTTTCCGATTTTGTTTGCCATTCAAAATACGTCTGCAGGATTTGGAAACACCCGCCTCGTATGCCCAGGCTCTGAAGCGAGTTTAGCCGATATGACATCTTTCATTCACCCACTCTCGGACTAGAGCCGTCCTCGGCTCTGATACCAAATGTCACGTTTCCGCCTGCGCGGGGCACGTGAGGCACCTAGTGCCCACGTGGGGGCCACATGAGGGAGGAACACAGGGCTCTCCTGCCATATATTGTCTGGTTTCGGGGCCCACACGCCGCTCAGACCCCTCTCTAGTTTTGTTTTTCATCCAAAATGCGTCTGCAGGATTTGGAGACATCTACCTCATATGCCCAGGCTCTGAAACAAGTCTAGCCGTTGTGGAATCTTTCAAATCTAAAAACAATTCGATCTCTCTCTATTTCACTGATACTCTGTCTTTCGAGAGTTTTTTCTACAGACAGAGAGTTTTTTCACCCTTCAACCTTCAGCTTGTATCTTTTTTAGATAAAGGAGTTTGTCAAGTCAAAACTTCACTGCTCGTTAGAGGAGGATTGGGCTAAGCGGGATTGTTGTACCTTAGAAATGACATCGCCGCAGACATGCATGTAAGAAGCAAATCACATTCTTACGACAGTATGCATCATATGCCTTGATTCAAACAAGCACTTTTCAATCTCTTAATTTTATTCTAATAAATTATTTCTTTATAAAAATTTTATAAAATAAAAATATAGCAGGTAAAATATTTTCAACACCACCTTCCGTCGGGTTTTGGCGTGTAGAAGCAGGTTGAAAAGGCCCCATTGCTCTTCCATTCTTGCAACACTGCTATAGCCATTGTTAGTGCTCTTTCTTTGACCAAAAGGCCGCATAGCTGTTCCGTTCTTTTAGCTCATTTGCCACCGTTGTCTTGCCCTTTTTTTTTGTTCCTTCTCTTTTTCTTTTCTTTCTTCTAATACCGCTATTGAACTTTTCTTTACTCTCTCCTCTTTTATTATCTCTTTCTTTTAAATATTTCCAAATCCCTACATTTCCTTGGTTTTCGGTCTTAATAAATTTGATGTGGGAGCATGTCTTCAGTTTCCTTTCATAAAAAAAAAAAAGACAAATGTCAAATCATGATAAGATGAGACAGGTAGGGATAACATGAGGTAGGATTTTTTATTTTCTAATATCCGACCTATTCCGGATTTAATAGAATTGATTTAATAAAATCCTATAATTTTTTTTTAAAAAATAAAATTTAAAATCAAAACTCATTGAGATTTGAAAAAAGCTTGAAATTTAATCATTGGCTACCCACTACTTGAACTCGATTATATATAATATATATATATATAATATAAAATTTTACAAAAATATAGAAAAAATAGAGGTGCAAAGGGATTATGAACTTAAATTAATATTATGAATTATGGTTGTTTATTTAAATTTGAATTGGATGTTCGATATTTTATTGATTTTTACTTAATATTAGTTAAGTTCATGTCATTATGCAAAAATCTTTCTCTTTGTCCTTCCTCCTCTTTATTATTTTTTTTAAATTTTAGGTCACGTACTCAACCAACCTAAATAACCCGATCGAAGTAAAGTTTAACCAGACAGGTCAGTATCCAATGAATTTACTATTTTTTATAAGATGGGTTTGAAATTTTTTAATGAATCTGTAATCGGATTTGTGATATGTTTAAATTGTAGGATTCTGAACGGGTTCAGATGTGAATATGGCAAATTTTGCAAGATACTTTATCCATTATCATTCCTAGAAACAAGCTCACAATCTTTTATCTTCTTTGATTGGTTTTCATTCTCCAGTGATGGACGAATTAAACTTTAACTAATATTTGTTGACTTGCTTCAACAAGGAAAAAAAGAATAAAAAAAAAATCCTATGATTCATGCTTTTCCATCTCTAGTAGGTTGAACTTATGCTCTAGTTCCCTGCAATTATGATATCAGTGGTAGAGCCGCTAGCATTGTTGGCTTCTGCTGGGCTTTTAATATTTATAGTAGAATATTTTCAGCCTTGGGCATGCATAAAATCTATCTCAAGTTGGCATTTCGTTGTTAATAAAATCCAAAAACTATGTTTCGAGGTCTGGCATATTGCTAACCTTCCAAGAATTTGGCAAAGGCCTTATCTCGATTAGCATTCAAAGTACCATATCTTGCAGTGAGTGAACAAAGAACACATTATCAACTGTCTATTAATTGCAAGAGTACTCAACTGCTTTTAGTAAAAACTTGAGTTCAGCAAGCAAGAATTGCTTCTTGGTAGCTATAAAGGATGCAACCAAAGTTAAAAAGCACAGTAAACATAGTTCATGATGTCAAAGAACGATACTAAAAAGATAATAACTAATAAAGAAAATTAATAAAATCGAGTTTCTGACAAGACACAAGGTGTTCATGAAAAGGAAGAGCGGGAACAGATAGGGAGCAAATCTTGCACTTGAGCAAGGAAGAGGTGATTTGATCCAGTCTTTCAAATTAGTAGAAAGACTTCGAGTTGGATCAAATGTGAGTCCCAGAAGGAGCATGGCCAATTGCAACGAAGCTACGATCTCTATAGATTGATAAGCAACTTGGCTCCGAGTCATATGTGTTGGTTACTAAACTTAGTTTTAATATTTAGTAACTTATGGTTTTATTTTCAATAATTGTATGTCACGCCCCAAATCCGGATCATGACACGGCCGTGCTATTGCAATCTTATGCACACAATAACACGAAGCCACTTAAAATTTCGTAATGAAAATAAATAGTTTCATTTACTAATGTCATAACATTGTTCATGAAGTTGGAACAGTACAGAGCTTCTAAAATCTGATTATTACATAACATTTTCAATTACCCCAACCCTGAATAACATCAAGCTCCCTGCTCCTAGTGGTCTTAATCATCTGTAGGGAAAAAAGTAGATAAAAAGGTATGAGCTACACAGCTCAGTAAGTAACCAGGTACTATCTTATTGGATCAAGTACAATTATGCCAATGCAGCGATTAAAAAGCCAACAGTTGATGTAAAATAAAACATTTTATAGATGATATACACAAATCAGGTCATAAAGCAATGCATGTTCTATCCATAAAAGTTCATGATCATGATAATGCAAGTCATATAAAAATATTGCCATTTATCCATACTTTATAAAACATACTCTCAGACGGATGTGCTGCTATGGTCACTATAATCCCGTGACAGGGCCTGTTAATCTTAGTCGACTAATTCTGTTATTCGTTACCAACTTTAACCCGTTGGCAGAGGGCCTGTTATTCTTTGGATGCTAGCTCCAGGGTGTCGACTGGCCTCTATTTCTAGAGGTGGTCATAGCTATCTGAGAGTTCATAAATCATATTCTTTTTCTTTCATAAATCATAATCATCATAAATAGGTTTGAAAATGATAAATGGCATTATATAATTTAAAATGCATAAACATGCCTCAAATATCATTTTTCATACAATCTAACATAATCATAATTTCATAACTCATACACCATCAAATATTCATGAGGATGCTCTTTAATCAAATTCATGAATTACATGCAATCATATACTTGATCCTAATTTTGAGAAAAATATATCATAAGCAATACATTTTCATAATGATGAATAAACAGTAATTTAAAAACTTTAAGATCAGTGCCAAGGTTACTTACCGCAATATGCTTTCCAATTTCTTACGTCCGGGTGACAAATCCTTGATCACCTAAATAAATCACATAGGGGTCACATTATTCTCTATTTATTTCATAATTTTCTAATTTATCATAACATGAATTTACTTGCTTGGATCTCAAGTCCAATTTATTTAATTTAGAGCCCTTGGCCTCGATTTAGAACCAGATTGGGTTCACGTAGGTCAATTAGGTCTTTAATTAAAGAATTGGGCTCGGTTCCTGATTGGATCTAGCCCCATCGGGTTAATTTGGTCTTAATTTAGTTAAACTGGTTTTGATTTGGGCTTGATTCATATTCAATTTGGGTCTGCTGAGACTAACTCAGCTTAATTAGGTTCAGACCCAACTCAATTGGGCTTAATTTGGTTCGGATTTAACCCAATTTATAGTTTGGGTTCGTCCGGACTTAGCCCAATCTGATTGGGCTCAGTTTTAGTCAAATTTGACTAAACTCATTTTTTTTTCTTTTCTTTTATTTGGGCCTAACAGGTTCGGACCCAAACTCGGATCCGACCCGTTAGGTCGGACCCGTTAAGGGTCTCTCCCTTTTTTTTTTTTTTCTTTTCTTTTCTTTTCTTTTTCTTCTTTTCTTCTTTTTCTTTTCATCCCTCTTCCTTCCCGAACCTTCTTCTCCCCTTCTTTCTTCTTTCATTTTTTTTTTTCTTCTCCTCCTCTTCTCTTCTCCCGATTTCACCTTCCCCCTTTCTTCTCATTTCTTGTCCCGTGGAGGGAGGAGGGCGAGCTCGGGAGGTTTGGGAGGAACGGGCAGCGGCCAATGGCGCCCGGCGGCCGGCCTGCGGCGCCCTCGGCCACACCCGCGGCCGTGCCCGTGGTCGTGCTCGGGGGCGCATCGGCGGCCTGCGGCCGCGTCGGCGTCCTGCGGCCGCGTCGGCGTCCTGCGGCCGCGTCGGCGTCCTGCGGCAGGCAACCCACGGCCTGCGGCCGAGGCCGGCACCCGCGATTGCGGCTGCGGATCACCCACTGGTAAGTCTCTCTCTTTTTTTTTTTTTTCTCCTCCCCCTTCCTTCTCCCGTGAAGGGGGATCGGCTCGGGAGAGGGCCGGCTTGAGGCCGGCGGCACCAGCTGCGCCTATGGCAGCCTCGGTAGCCGCGGTCTGCCTCCCCTTCTTCATCTCTCTTTCTTCCCTCTTCTTTCTGTTTTAATTTTTATTTTGTTCTAAATCTACTCTACAAAGCATAATTTGTAGAGAACAGGAATTAGAGCTTACCTGACCTGAAGGTGGTCGTCCGCCTCCTACTCCGGCGATGCGGCCCTTTACTCCGGCGGCGTGGGTCTAACACCGGGTCCTGCCAATCGGAGAGGATTGTGAGAGAGGGAGACAAACAGTGGAGGAGGAAGATGAGCGGGTGGTGAAATGGTAGCCGATCGGGGCTTCTTGTAGCCTCGATCACTGGGAAGGCGGACGGTTGTAACCGCCCACCATCAGGCGTTACGAACGCCTGCACGATGGTGTAATGCCCTCCCCCCCTCCGTTTCTCTTGGAAGTGGGGCGGTTATCACATTCTCTCCTCCTTATTAGAATTTCGTCCTCGAAATTTACATACCTGTATTCTCAAAGAGTTGCGGATGTCTTGCTCGCATATCCTCCTCAAGTTCCCATGTGGCCTCTCTCTCCGAATGGTTGCTCCACTGAACTTTCACATAGGGGATGATACGTCGTCTCAGGACCTGCTCCTTATGATCAATGATGCGTAAAGGATACTCTTCATAGGTCAGGTCTCTATCAATCTGCAGGGGCTCGTGCTGTACTATATGGCTGGGATCAGAAATGTATCTCCGTAGTAGAGAAACGTGAAAGACATTATGCACACTGGATAACTCTGGTGGCAAAGCCAGTCTGTAAGCAACCTCCCCTACTCTGGCAAGAATCTCAAAGGGTCCAATGTAGCGAGGATTCAATTTACTATGTCTTCCAAATCTTGTAACACCTTTCGAGGGTGAAACTTTTAAGAATACAAAGTCCCCCTCCTGAAAGTTTACTTCTCTTCTTTTCTTATCTGCCCAGCTTTTCTGTCTATCTTGAGCTGCCTTGAGCCTTTTCCTGATCAGTAGAATCTTTTCCTTGGCAATCTGAACTAATTCAGGGCCCAACAATTTCTTCTCTCCAACATCATCCCAATGTAGAGGAGACCGACATTTTCTTCCATACAAGGCTTCATAAGGTGCCATCTGGATGCTAGAATGATAACTATTATTATAAGCAAACTCCACTAGTGATATGTGATCATCCCAACAACCTCCCAGATCAACAGTGCAAGTCCGCAACATATCCTCCAGGGTTTGGATCGTCCTCTCTGACTGACCATCAGTCTGAGGGTGATAAGCAGTGCTGAGTCTCAGATCAGTGCCCATGGCAGTCTGGAAGCTTCTCCAAAATCCAGATACAAAACGGGGGTCCCGATCAGATACAATGCTTACTGATACCCCATGTAAGCGCACAATATCATCAATATACCTCTGAGCCAACTTGTCAAGTGAAGTGCCAACCCTAAAGGGTAAAAAGTGAGCTGACTTTGTGAGGCGATCAACAATCACCCACACTGCATCATTCCTCCTTACTGTCCTCGGAAGCCCAATGACAAAATCCATAGTAATGTGCTCCCATTTCCACTCTGGAATCTCTAGTGGTTCTAGCAAACCAGCCGGTCTCTGATGCTCAGCTTTTACTTGCTGACATACCAAGCACCGAGCTACAAATCCTGCTATCTCTCTTTTCATGCCGTTCCACCAGAAATGTTCCCGTAAATCTCTATACATTTTAGTGCTGCCGGGATGAATAGAGAAACGAGACTGATGAGCTTCCTCCAGAATTTCTCTTTTTAGATCAGCATCCCTGGGCACACATAATCTACTGCCAAAACGCAGAGTACCATCCAGGTGGATTCGGAGTTCGGGTCGTAACCCTCTCTCCACATCATTTCTAAGCTGACATAAATGTGCATCTGTCTGTTGAGCAGCTTTTATTCTTTCTATCAAGGTAGGTTGCACCAACAAACTAGCCAACATACTTCCAGCACCCTTGGTAATCACCTCGATCTGCATCATATCAAAATCTTTCAAAATCTGCTTCTGAGTGGTAAGCAAAGATATGGAGCCCACTGCTGACTTCCTACTGAGAGCATCTGCCACAACATTAGCCTTTCCCGGATGATATTTAATGCTTAGATCATAATCTTTTAGTAACTCAAGCCATCTTCTTTGCCTCATGTTTAATTCCTTCTGAGTAAATATATACTTTAGGCTTTTATGATCAGTAAAAACCTCACAAGGCTCACCATATAGATAATGTCGCCAAATCTTCAGAGCAAAAACCACTGCTGCCAACTCCAAATCATGTGTCGGATAGTTCTGCTCATATGGCTTCAGCTGTCTAGAGGCATAGGCTACTACTTTATCATTCTGCATTAGTACACAGCCTAATCCTTTCTTGGAGGCATCACTATAAATGATAAAACCCCCAGTACTGGTTGGCAAAGTAAGAACAGGAGCAGATACCAGCCTTTGCTTTAGCTCTTGAAAACTTTGCTCACAATCTTCACTCCATACAAACTTTGCTCGTTTCTGGGTTAAACGAGTCAAAGGAGTAGCGATCCGAGAGAATCCTTCCACAAATCTTCTATAATAACCAGCCAAACCCAAGAAGCTTCTGATTTCAGTGACATTTGTAGGACGAGGCCAATCCACCACTGCTTCAATTTTCTTTGGGTCCACTGATACCCCTTCTTTAGAGATTACATGACCAAGAAATGCAATACTATCCAGCCAGAAATCACATTTGCTCAGTTTGGCATATAATCTATTCTCCTGAAGAATCTGTAATACCACTCTCAAGTGATCTTCATGTTCTTCTTTGCTCTTAGAATAGATCAGTATATCATCAATGAAAACAATAACAAACTGATCCAAATACTGCTTAAAGACCCTGTTCATCAGATCCATAAAAGCAGCTGGCGCATTGGTTAGTCCAAATGGCATAACTAAAAATTCATAGTGCCCATACCTGGTTCGAAATGCAGTCTTCGGCACATCATCTGCTAGGATTTTCAATTGATGATACCCAGATCGCAGATCTATCTTGGAGAAGACTTGGGCACCTTGTAGCTGATCAAATAAATCATCAATCCGGGGCAGAGGGTATTTGTTTTTCACTGTCACCTTGTTCAACTCTCGGTAATCAATACACAGCCGCATACTTCCATCCTTCTTCTTGACAAATAGTACAGGAGCTCCCCACGGTGAAACACTCGGGCGAATGAATTTCTTCTCTAGGAGTTCCTGTAGCTGGATCTTCAACTCTCTCAACTCTGCCGGGGCCATCCGATAAGGAGCCTTCGAGATAGGTCCAAC
Source organism: Phoenix dactylifera (assembly GCF_051530095.1). NCBI lineage: Eukaryota > Viridiplantae > Streptophyta > Magnoliopsida > Arecales > Arecaceae > Phoenix > Phoenix dactylifera. Next base: position 44,230,285 of record NC_143191.1, read on the forward strand.
ACCCGGTAAGAGATCGATTCGAAAATCAATCTCCCGATCAGGAGGTAATCCGGGTAGATCATCAGGGAACACTTCTGGATACTCTCTTACAATATGGATATCCTCTAGCCTTATTTCTTTTGTTGTGTCTATCACACAAGCTAGATAAGCCTGACATCCCTTTCTGAGGGCCTTCCTTGCACTCATTGCAGAGATAAAGTGCAAAGAGGGATTCATAGTGGGTGCATCACCCTGATAGAAAATTTCCCGTTCACCAGGTATCTGAAACACTACCCTTTTGCCAAAACAATCAATGTGAGCATGATATTCAGACAGCCAATTCATACCAAGGATGACATCAAAATCATACATGTCTAACAGTACCAAGTCAGCCAATAATTTTCTGTCCTCTATCTGAACTATGCAGTTTTTATGAACAGAATCAACCACTACTGTCTTCTTAAGAGGGGTAGCAACAAGTAAAGGCTCATCTAACTTATCAGGCATAAGGTGCAAGGATGCAGAGAACTTGGAGGATATAAAGGAATGTGTAGCGCCAGAATCAAATAGTACTGAAGCATCAACAGAATTGATGGGAATCATACCTGCCACAACACTGTCACTGGCACTAGCATCCTGTCGTGTCAGTGCGAACACCCGTGCAGCTCCTTTCTGCTTCTGATCAGCTGGTCTAGAAGGTCCAGATTCAACCTTCTTTTTGTTTGGGCAATCTCTGGCTATGTGTCCTGGCTGCCCACATATAAAACAAGCTCCCATCCTCTTCAAGCAAGGACCAGTATGCATTTTACCACAGTAATCACAAGCTTTAAATTTCTTCTTGCTAGGAGGGCCTTCAAAGTTCCTTGACCGGTTCCTCAGATTTTTTGACATCTCGGGCCTTTTCTGTTCACCTCTTTCCTTCTCTGATTTCTTCAGATCTGTTTCTACCTTCAATGATCTCTCCAGGACCTCTCCATAGCTGGTGAGAATCAGAACTGACAACCGGGATCGAATGTCGTCCCTCAAGCCCTGCTCAAATCTATTAGCCTTGCTTCTCTCAACCTCTATCATTTGAGGACAAAACCGACCCAGCTCAGTAAATTTGTTGGCATATTCTAGCACAGTCATATCATCTGTCTGCCTCAGAGATAAAAACTCATTTTCTTTAGATATTCTGACTGACTCAGGAAAATACTGGTCATAAAACATCTTCTTGAATTCCTCCCATGTCGGTAGCTCATCCTCACCCTCGAGTGCAGCTTCAATAGCCGTCCACCAGAACTCTGCATTCCCCTTCAGCATAGGGATAGCCAATCTGACCTTTACTTCTTCGGGATATTGCAAGGCTTTGAACATCTTCTCTACCTCCCGAATCCAGGTCTCAGCAACCAGAGGGTCAGCTCCACCGTCAAACATAGGTGGGTTGAGCCTACGGAATCGCTCATAGTAGGACTCAATGGACTGTGCAGGTCGGACAGTGGCCTGCACATGCTGCTGCATCTGCATCTGCATCTGCTGCTGCACCTGCTGCTGCATCTGCATCTGCTGTTGCATCTGCTGCTGCATTTGCTGCTGCATCTGAAGGAGCTGAGTCATCACCTGACTTGCTCCTGCAAAATCGGCATGGGTGGCAGCTGGGTTAGGAGTTTGCTCGGCTGGCTGCCTGGCAACTCCTCTCCCTCTTGCTCCTCTCCTCCGAGCTGCAATATTTGCCAAGACTTCATTCTCTCTGTTCCTCATTTTCACCTATAAAAAAAATATTAGCATAATTCAATTAACTAATTTTCTTTATTTTGAATATGCCGAATTTAATTTAACAGGACTTAACTACCCATTTCCCTTACTAAAACTTTTTTTTTTTACCCTTTATTAAACCTATTGCTCTGATACCACTAAATGTCACGCCCCAAATCCGGATCATGACACGGCCGTGCTATTGCAATCTTATGCACACAATAACACGAAGCCACTTAAAATTTCGTAATGAAAATAAATAGTTTCATTTACTAATGTCATAACATTGTTCATGAAGTTGGAACAGTACAGAGCTTCTAAAATCTGATTATTACATAACATTTTCAATTACCCCAACCCTGAATAACATCAAGCTCCCTGCTCCTAGTGGTCTTAATCATCTGTAGGGAAAAAAGTAGATAAAAAGGTATGAGCTACACAGCTCAGTAAGTAACCAGGTACTATCTTATTGGATCAAGTACAATTATGCCAATGCAGCGATTAAAAAGCCAACAGTTGATGTAAAATAAAACATTTTATAGATGATATACACAAATCAGGTCATAAAGCAATGCATGTTCTATCCATAAAAGTTCATGATCATGATAATGCAAGTCATATAAAAATATTGCCATTTATCCATACTTTATAAAACATACTCTCAGACGGATGTGCTGCTATGGTCACTATAATCCCGTGACAGGGCCTGTTAATCTTAGTCGACTAATTCTGTTATTCGTTACCAACTTTAACCCGTTGGCAGAGGGCCTGTTATTCTTTGGATGCTAGCTCCAGGGTGTCGACTGGCCTCTATTTCTAGAGGTGGTCATAGCTATCTGAGAGTTCATAAATCATATTCTTTTTCTTTCATAAATCATAATCATCATAAATAGGTTTGAAAATGATAAATGGCATTATATAATTTAAAATGCATAAACATGCCTCAAATATCATTTTTCATACAATCTAACATAATCATAATTTCATAACTCATACACCATCAAATATTCATGAGGATGCTCTTTAATCAAATTCATGAATTACATGCAATCATATACTTGATCCTAATTTTGAGAAAAATATATCATAAGCAATACATTTTCATAATGATGAATAAACAGTAATTTAAAAACTTTAAGATCAGTGCCAAGGTTACTTACCGCAATATGCTTTCCAATTTCTTACGTCCGGGTGACAAATCCTTGATCACCTAAATAAATCACATAGGGGTCACATTATTCTCTATTTATTTCATAATTTTCTAATTTATCATAACATGAATTTACTTGCTTGGATCTCAAGTCCAATTTATTTAATTTAGAGCCCTTGGCCTCGATTTAGAACCAGATTGGGTTCACGTAGGTCAATTAGGTCTTTAATTAAAGAATTGGGCTCGGTTCCTGATTGGATCTAGCCCCATCGGGTTAATTTGGTCTTAATTTAGTTAAACTGGTTTTGATTTGGGCTTGATTCATATTCAATTTGGGTCTGCTGAGACTAACTCAGCTTAATTAGATTCAGACCCAACTCAATTGGGCTTAATTTGGTTCGGATTTAACCCAATTTATAGTTTGGGTTCGTCCGGACTTAGCCCAATCTGATTGGGCTCAGTTTTAGTCAAATTTGACTAAACTCATTTTTTTTTCTTTTCTTTTATTTGGGCCTAACAGGTTCGGACCCAAACTCGGATCCGACCCGTTAGGTCGGACCCGTTAAGGGTCTCTCCCTTTTTTTTTTTTCTTTTCTTTTCTTTTCTTTTTCTTCTTTTCTTCTTTTTCTTTTCATCCCTCTTCCTTCCCGAACCTTCTTCTCCCCTTCTTTCTTCTTTCATTTTTTTTTTTCTTCTCCTCCTCTTCTCTTCTCCCGATTTCACCTTCCCCCTTTCTTCTCATTTCTTGTCCCGTGGAGGGAGGAGGGCGAGCTCGGGAGGTTTGGGAGGAACGGGCAGCGGCCAATGGCGCCCGGCGGCCGGCCTGCGGCGCCCTCGGCCACACCCGCGGCCGTGCCCGTGGTCGTGCTCGGGGGCGCATCGGCGGCCTGCGGCCGCGTCGGCGTCCTGCGGCCGCGTCGGCGTCCTGCGGCCGCGTCGGCGTCCTGCGGCAGGCAACCCACGGCCTGCGGCCGAGGCCGGCACCCGCGATTGCGGCTGCGGATCACCCACTGGTAAGTCTCTCTCTTTTTTTTTTTTTTCTCCTCCCCCTTCCTTCTCCCGTGAAGGGGGATCGGCTCGGGAGAGGGCCGGCTTGAGGCCGGCGGCACCAGCTGCGCCTATGGCAGCCTCGGTAGCCGCGGTCTGCCTCCCCTTCTTCATCTCTCTTTCTTCCCTCTTCTTTCTGTTTTAATTTTTATTTTGTTCTAAATCTACTCTACAAAGCATAATTTGTAGAGAACAGGAATTAGAGCTTACCTGACCTGAAGGTGGTCGTCCGCCTCCTACTCCGGCGATGCGGCCCTTTACTCCGGCGGCGTGGGTCTAACACCGGGTCCTGCCAATCGGAGAGGATTGTGAGAGAGGGAGACAAACAGTGGAGGAGGAAGATGAACGGGTGGTGAAATGGTAGCCGATCGGGGCTTCTTGTAGCCTCGATCACTGGGAAGGCGGACGGTTGTAACCGCCCACCATCAGGCGTTACGAACGCCTGCACGATGGTGTAATGCCCTCCCCCCCTCCGTTTCTCTTGGAAGTGGGGCGGTTATCACAGTATGGTGAGGAGTTATATGTCTTTTGGGTTTTTGGTCACGTGGGAGTTACATGGAGTTATAAGAAATTTATTTAGAGGGAGTTATTTGAGATTTATTTGGGGTTATGAATGGTGTAATGACTAATTCAATTAGGGAGGTTAAAAGACCATCTAAAGTTCCTATAAATATTCATGTACTCTAATTGTTTTTATGTGAGTTGAATGAAAATTATTTTTCTTCCAAACTTTCTTTTTGAGTGTTCTTCCTAATATTTTTTTTATCTAACAGAGTGGCATCAGAGCTAGATTGATCCAATGGCCAACAATACAATGGCATTTTCGGTTCCTCAACTCACCAAAGACAACTATAAAAATTGGTGCATCAAAATGAAGGCACTTCTTGGCTCGCAAGATGCATGGGAGATGGTTGAAAAAGGCTATGTAGAGCCTGAAGACGAGGCGACTTTGACGGAGAATCAAAGGCAATCGCTAAGGGAGTCAAGGAAGAAAGACAAGAAGGCTCTTTTCTTAATTTATCAAGGGTTAGATGAAGCCACCTTTGAGATTGTTGGAGCTGCTACAACATCAAGACAAGCTTAGGAATTTCTTCAAAAAGCATACAAGGGTATTGATAAGGTAAAGAAGATTCGTCTTCAAAGCCTTAGAAGTGATTTTGAATCTTTACAAATGAAAGATTCAGAATCTATTGCTGATTATTTTACAAGAGTTATGGTGATTGTTATTCAATTAAGGAGGAATGGTGAAACTCTAACCAATGTTCGAGTGGTGGAAAAGGTGTTGCGGTCTTTGGACCCGAAATTTGATTTTGTTGTTGCATCCATAGAAGAATCCAAAGATTTGAAGGAAGTGACAATTGAAAAAATTATGGGCTCTTTGCCAGTTCATGAGAAAAAGCTTAACAAAAGAAAGGAAGAAAGCCATTGGAACAAGTTCTACAAACGAAGCTTACTACCAAAGAAAATTATGGGAGAACTCAAGAAAGAGCCCGAGGACGAGGTCGAGGCCGTGGCCGAGGATGAGGAAGAGGAAGAATCAATCGTGGCTCATCAAGCAATGAAGAGAAGGAGCAAGGTTCAAATCCTACAAGAGGAAGAGGACGTGGTAGAGGAAGGCCATATGAAAGAAAGTGGTATGATAGATCTAATATTCAATGTTATAATTGCAAGAAGTTTGGGCACTACTCTTCAAATTGTTGAAGTGCTACTAATCAAGTTGATGAGAAGGTTAATTATGGTGGAAAGAGAAATGAAGAAGAAGAGCTATTTCTATTATTAGCATATAAAGGAGAACAAAACAACAAAGAGGAAGCATGGTATCTTGATACTCGAGCGAGCAATCACATGTGTGGCAAAAGAAGCTTATTTGCGGAGCTTGATGAATCAGTCGATGGTCAAGTTACTTTTGGAGATTCTTCTGAAATTCCGGTAAGGGGCAAAGGCACTATTTTGATTTGTTTGAAGAATGGCACTCATACATTTATTTCTAATGTTTTCTATGTGCCAAATATGAAAAATAATATTTTGAGCCTGGGGCAACTTTTAGAAAAAGGTTACAATATTCAAATGCAAAATCATACTCTTTCTATAAGAGATTCAAGAAATAGATTGATTGCAAATATTGAAATGACAAAGAATAGAATGTTTCTTCTAAACATTCAAAGTGAAGTTGCTATGTCTTTGAAGGCATGTTTTAAAGATTCATCATGGCTTTGGCATTTGAGATATGATCATCTTAACTTTGGTGCTTTAAAGCTTTTATCTAAGCATGATTTAGTGAAGGGATTGCCATTCATAGAAGATCCAAAGCAGCTTTGTGAAGGTTGTCTTCTCGGCAAGCATCATAGAAGGAGCTTTCCAAATGAAGCAACATATCGAGCACGGGAGCCACTAGAACTTGTGCACACAGATGTTTGTGGGCCAATTGTTCCTACCTCTTTTGGTGAGCACAAATATTTTCTCACTTTTATTGATGATTTCAGTAGAAAAATATGGATTTATTTCTTGAAAAACAAATCTGAAGCTTTTAGTACTTTCAAAAGATTTAAGATATATGTTAAGAAAGAAAGTGGTTATACTATTAAATCCTTGAGATCCGATAGAGGTGGAGAATTTACTTCTAAAGAATTTGAAGCTTATTGTGAAGAGAATGGAATTCGTAGACTTTTACAGTTTCATACTCTTTACAATAAAATGGAGTTGTAGAAAGAAGAAATAGAACTATTCTTGATATGGTGAGATGCATGTTGAAAAGCAAAAGTATGCCGAAGCAATTTTGGGCTGAAGCAGCAAATTGTGCCGTTTACATTTTGAATAGATGCCCCACAAAAGGCTTGCAAAATATCACACCACAAGAAGCATGGTCCGGTAAGAAGCCTATTGTTTCTCATTTAAGAGTTTTTAGAAGTATTGCTTATGCTCATTTACCAGAAGAAAAGAGAACTAAACTTGATGATAGAAGTACTAAATATGTTTTCATTGGTTATGATGCTCGCTCAAAGGGGTATAAATTATATAATCTATGTAATGGAAAAGTTGTTGTTAGTAAAGATGTTGAATTTGATGAAGAAGGCATATGGGATTGGAGTTCTCAAGAAGAAAAAAGGCAATCCGGCACATTTATTGAAGAAGAGTAACCAAGAAATGAAAAGTTACAAGCACCTACACCATCTTCATCTTTATTCCCAGCAGAATGAAGTTCAAAGCCAAGCAAAATGAGAAGACTAAGTGAAATATATGAGGTAACAGAGAATGAAAATAATCTAACTCTTGTTTGTCTTCTTGCCAATTGTGAGCCTATAGATTTTGAAGAAGCCATTAAAGATCCCAAATGGAAGAAGGCTATGGATGAAGAAATCAAGGCTATTGAGAAAAATGACACATGGAAGTTAGCTACTTTACCACATGGGCAAAAGGCAATTGGAGTAAAATGGGTATACAAGATGAAGAAGAATGCACAAGATGATGTAGAAAAGTACAAAGCAAGGTTGGTGGCCAAAGGATATAGTCAAAGGTATGGTATTGATTATGAAGAGGTATTTGCTCCCGTTGCTCGTATAGAAACAATTAGATTGATAATTTCTTTGGCAGCTCAATTTAAATGGAAAATATTTCAAATGGATGTAAAATTGGCAGTTTGAATGGTTTTCTTGATGAAGAAATATATGTTGAACAACCACAAGATTCAAGATATATGTTAAGAAAGAAAGTGGTTATACTATTAAATCCTTGAGATTCAATAGAGGTGGAGAATTTACTTCTAAAGAATTTGAAGCTTATTGTGAAGAGAATGGAATTGTAGACCTTTGACAGTTTCATACTCTCCACAACAAAATGGAGTTGTAGAAAAAAGAAATAGAACTATTCTTGATATGGTGAGATGCATGTTGAAAAGCAAAAGTATGCCGAAGCAATTTTGGGCCGAAGCAGCAAATTGTGCCGTTTACATCTTGAATAGATGCCCCACAAAAGGCTTGCAAAATATCACACCACAAGAAGCATGGTCCGGTAAGAAGCCTATTGTTTCTCATTAAGAGTTTTTGGAAGTATTGCTTATGCTCATTTACCAGAAGAAAAGAGAACTAAACTTGATGATAGAAGTACTAAATATGTTTTCATTGGTTATGATGCTCGCTCAAAGGGGTATAAATTATATAATATATGTAATGGAAAAGTTGTTGTTAGTAGAGATATTGAATTTGATGAAGAAGGCACATGGGATTGGAGTTCTCAAGAAGAAAAAAGGCAATCCGGCACATTTATTGAAGAAGAGTAATCAAGAAATGAAGAGTTACAAGCACCTACACTATCTTCATCTTTATTCCCAGCAGAACCAAGTTCAAAGCCAAGCAAAATGAGAAGACTAAGTGAAATATATGAGGTAACAGAGAATGAAAATAATCTAACTCTTGTTTGTCTTCTTGCCAATTGTGAGCCTATAGATTTTGAAGAAGCCATTAAAGATCACAAATGGAAGAAGGCTATGGATGAAGAAATCAAGGCTATTGAGAAAAATGACACATGAAAGTTAGCTACTTTACCACATGGGCAAAAGGCAATTGGAGTAAAATGGGTATACAAGATGAGGAAGAATGCACAAGGTGATGTAGAAAAGTACAAAGCAAGGTTGGTGGCCAAAGGATATAGTCAAAGGTATGGTATTGATTATGAAGAGGTATTTGCTTCCGTTGCTCATATGGAAACAATTAGATTGATAATTTCTTTGGCGGCTCAATTTAAATGGCAAATATTTCAAATGGATGTAAAATCGGCATTTTTGAATGATTTTCTTGATGAAGAAATATATATTGAACAACCACAAGGTTATATCAAAAAAGGAGAAGAGGAGAAAGTTCTCAAGCTAAATAAGGTTTTATATGGCTTAAAGCAAGCTCCAAGGGTGTGGAACCGAAGAATTGATTCTTACTTCCTTGAAAATAATTTTATGAAGTGTCCTTATGAGCATAGTAAGGTGAATGAAAATGGAGATATATTTCTTGTTTGCTTGTATGTTGATGACTTGATCTTCACAGGAAGCAATCCAAACATGTTTATGCAATTCAAGAAATCTATAATTCGGGAGTTTGAAATGGCAAACATTGGCCTTATGTCCTACTTTTTGGGCATAGAAGTGAAGCAAAATGAAAATGACATTTTTATTTTACAAGAAGGATATGCAAAGGCAATATTAAAGAAGTTCAAGATGGAATATTGTAATCCAGCAAACACTCCGGTGGAATGTGGCACAAAATTAACGAAGTATGGTGATACAGAAAAGATTGATCCTACTATGTTCAAGAGCCTAGTTGGAAGTCTTCGTTACTTGACATGCACAAGGCCGGATATATTATATGGAGTTGGATTTGTGAGTCGTTATATGGAGGAGCCAAAATCATATCACTTGAAGACCGCTAAAAGAATCCTTCGATACATCAAAGGTACTATTGGACAAGGCTTATTTTATTCTTCTTCCAAAGATTTTTGTCTTGTAGGTTACTCGGATAGCGATTGAGGAGGAGACTTGGATGACAGAAAAAGTACTTCCGACTATGTATTTTACTTGGGAGACACTGCATTCACATGGTATTCGAAGAAGCAGCTAATTGTTACACTTTCTACATGTGAAGCCGAATATGTAGCTGCCTCCTCCGGTGTTTGTCATGCAATTTGGCTAAGGAAGCTACTAAAGGAGATACAATTTCCACAAAAACAACCTACAAGATTGTTCATTGACAACAAATCTGCCATATCACTAGCCAAGAACCCCATCTATCATGAAAGAAGCAAGCACATTGATACTCAATATCATTTTATAAGAGAGCACGTGAAGGACAAGGAGATCGAGCTTGTACATGTCAAATCTCAAGATCAAGTAGCGAATATATTCACTAAGCCCCTCAAGAGTGAAACTTTTTGCAAGTTAAGGAGTTTGCTTGGAGTTGCAAAACCAAGTTTAAGGAGGGGTGTTGGTTACTAAACTTAGTTTTTAATATTTAGTAACTTATGGTTTTATTTTCAATAATTGCATAATAGTATGGTGAGGAGTTATATGTCTTTTGGGTTTTTGGTCATGTGGGAGTTACATGGAGTTATAAGGAATTTATTTAGAGGGAGTTATTTGAGATTTATTTGGGGTTATGAATGGTGTAATGACTAATTCAATTAGGGATTGTTTATCTAACAATATGAAGGTTGGAGTAGAGAGATTGTGGCTGAAGGAAAAGCATAGAACAAAAACTCGGGAGTAGACCGCAACCCAACTAAGAACCACAGTGCACCCTGATACCATGGCAAATATTGGTGGAAATCAGAAAAATCTGATATTATATTGTATTTTTTTAGTATAATACAAGTTATATAATATATGATACATGGATAGATACAGAAGTAATTATGATCAGCTATCAAAGACAACATTTCAAGCTAAATAAAGCAAAAAGGATCGGCTATAAATGTCATCATATCAAGCTAAATAAAATAAGAGGGGTCAGCTATAAATGGTAGCATATCAAGCTAAATAAGGTGATGCAAATATGGAAGATAACTGCATGCTAACGTAGAAGATAACCATGTAGCTAGATTTCAGAATTTAAAACGAGCCAACTAATTAATTATTTCCAATTAGAGAGAACAAAAACAACGAAGTGGATGCAGATTGATGCTGCAGAATGCGAGCCTCCGCCAGCAGAGGTTTCTTCATTCTCTCTCTCTCAATGGCTTCTTCTCCTAGTACTCCGTCTTTCTCTATGTTTCCTCGTTTCCTCTCCTTTGCTTATGGTGTACTCATCTTCTCTTCTTTCCGCCATTGTCGGGGTCTCCAAGATTCTCTGGAAGGACCGACGCTCGACTCGGTGAGAGCTTTCCTCACCAGGGAGGAGGACACGATTGTGTTCAGCCTCATAGAGAGGGCCAAATACCCGTACAATTCCCCGACTTACGATCCCTCCTACCTCCATGGTAAGATCTCCCTTGCCGAGCTCTTTGTCGAGGAGACGGAGGCTGTTCACGCCAAGGTGCGATCTTTTTTCTCTTCTATCATTCTCAGCTTATCTTCTTTCGTGCTATGAATTTTGGTTGATCGTTCCGGGTTTTATGGCTGCGATTCCAAATGACTCGCTAGCTCCGGTCTGACTTATTTATGGCAAACACCAACCTATTTACTTTATCTCTATCTTATTTGTGTCAAATACTAATCTAATTACTCTATAGCATCCAAGTTATTACATCAGGAATTCATCACCACTTAAAACGTTTGTGAAAAATATTTTTTTCCGATAGGGATTTATTTGGGAGAGTGTACAAATGATGATCATTTTAAAGGAGAGCAGCAGCATCTGAAACATGGACAATATGAGATTGTGGTTTGGCATAGGATATATTCTCAGAAATATTTTGATTGTGGGATGCGGTTGTGGGCATTGTATAGTTGTTCTTGAGAGCTCGGTATTCACATTATGTCTGATTACCTATCCTTTTGCTCTTCGGTGTACCATTAATGGTTTCTAAACGGTAAGATATGAATTATCTGAGGGATATATACATCTTAGGTTTCTTTGTTTCAGAATATTTCCATTCATCTCTTAGGTTTACTGTTTTACTCACGTATGCTTATCCAACAAGGATGGATCGAGCTCATGTTTTGCTTTCTCTCAACTCTTATTCAGTTCGGATGGTTCTTGAGTTGGAGGACCTCACCCAACAATGGGCTATTTCTCCTTGTGAGGATATTCAGTTATTATGGCCTTGAATCCTACCATTAGAAATCTTGGTTTGCCAATTTATAATTTAATTGTGTTGGGAAAAAACATGTTGTGAAAAAAGATGGAAGAATAAATGAATAAAAAACCATAAAAGGAAGATGACATTCAGTTACTCTGCACTTGAATCCTCCCAATAAAAGTCTCAGTTTGTCAATTCTTAAGTTAATTATGTTGCAGAAACATGTTGTGCGATGTGACAGATGAATAAGAAGCCATAATAGAGAGATAAACGTGGTTTGGAGTAGTTGCCCATCTTCTAGCTTTTACTTTGCCTAACCATATGAAACATTCAGGCATCGTTGCTATGCTTTCCCATCAACATCTCCTCAGACATATCTTAAAGCATTGCCTCAAGCCATAAGTTATATCTGTAGTCTCGTGGTTTTGGACACTTCTTGGAACATTTACTTTACAAAGCAGTATAATTAATTGGAGAAAATTATTTTGGCAAACATGTTTGAAAATAAGTACCACGGTTGATTTGCAACACTTCACATTAATGAACAAAATGATGGTCTGATCTCCCAAGAACCAGAGTTAACAGTTTTCGCAGCCTACAACTGTTGGATATAAAATTACAAACAAATTTACAAACTATCTGCACAATGTAGATGAATGGTGATGGATACTTCTGATAATACAAAATTCTCTTGCTATTCATATCCATTCTGTCGATTTAAGGTGCTTTCGATAATTCACTCATGGGTATGAAGTGCATCTTGTGCAAAAATTGCATGATACTTGCATTGGTTTAATTCAATCTATAGCATGCTAGTAGATTGTAAAAAGTGAGCATCATTTCTTCCTGTTCTCAAGGCCAATGCACAAAGTTCAGCAGAAATAATTAGTGTCTTGTCTCCTTATCCCCATAGAGATTGGGTTGTTGCTCTATATCCTTATTTGTCATAATATTTTTCATTACATGAAGAATTTTAAGATCTGGTAAACATTTTATAGGCTGGACGATATCGAAACCCAGAGGAGGTTCCCTTCTTCCCCAATAATCTGCCATCGTCTTCAGTTCCTCCTTACAAGTTCCCACAGGTAATTGCCCCAGTCCAACATTTGGCTCCACATTTTCAGCATTTGTTTCTGAAGTGCTCTCTATTCTATTCCAAGTGCAGGTGTTGCATCCGGCAGCTGCTTCTGTTAATGTGACCAAGGCCATATGGTATATGTATTTTAATGACTTGCTTCCACTGTTCACCACAAGGGGAAATGATGGTAACTATGCACTAACAGCAGCAACAGATCTTGTATGTTTGCAGGTAACGGTTGTTAAATCTGAATGGTTTATCCTTATAACTAAATGCTGGTTCTGAGCAGCATTTTATTTTTCTCAGGCCCTCTCAAGAAGAATCCACTATGGAAGATTTGTAGCAGAAGCGAAGTACAGAGATGCCCCGCAAGACTATGATCCTGCAATCCGTGCTCAGGTCCACCATCACCCTTAAAATTCTAATACTGCTGTTCCATTTAGCTTAATGTGCTGATTTCGTCACCCTCTGTACAAACTTTCTTCGAGTTCAATAGTTATTATATATCCCTTTTATACAGGACAAGGATGCTTTGATGAAATTGTTAACATCTGAAAGCCAAGAAGAATTGGTCAAGAGAAGAGTGAAGAAGAAGGCCATGGTGTTTGGACAAGACATAAACTTGGATAAGAAGATTGATACAGGTGACGGTGACAGTAACCGGACCAACTATAAGGTTGATCCCTCGGTTGTTTATCGTCTTTATGGAGATTGGGTTATACCTCTGACCAAGATTGTTGAAGTTGAATATCTTCTCCACCGTCTTGATTGACAACATTGGTTGTATCTTATTCTGCGATGGTGGATTTGGATAGTTGGGAAGTCACAAAAGTAGCTATCCCATGTATCTCCATGCTCTGCCACACAAGTATGTTTCTAATTTTTTTCGAAATAAAGAAATAGATAGTATACTGAGGATGTTTGCTTCGTCTTCCAAGTCTTTGAAGTTTGACATGTTTATTTTCTCTCTTCATATCATGTGCAGAGTCGAATAGCAGAGCCTATTTTTTTCTTGTAGCAGCTTGTTTAATGATCAATTGCCCATAAAAGAAGCTATCCATGAACATGAGGTGGTAGCATTCATCAATATATTAATTTTTAAGAAGAATTCAACATTATATTGTTAGGAAACAGGAGTGTGGCTTCCACATGCAATGAACCGAGTGGAAATCAACAGCACAAGATCCTCCAAATCATTCACAGGGCTATAGTAATTGATGATTTTTTAGTTGGTCAAGATAATACCTTCATATGGTTCACGAATCACCAACCATTGCATTGTTTACAAATCCTGCAAGTCGAAGAATTATTCATGATGTATTAAGTAATCACAAATTTATCATATCCTCAGTGTTACCTGCTGTTGCTGCTTTTACCACAGCTTGTTGTCTTTCCATGCATTTGTATATATTCATAGTTATTAAATTGTTCTCTAGTTTTTAAGCTTTTGCTGTTTCTTCTATTTTCTTTGTTCGCCTAATACATGTTCTTGTTAAATAAAACCCAAATGCCAATTCCATTGATGTAAGTTGAATCATGATCTTTTGTCCTTGCTGTGTACTAGATAGCATTGCAGATCAATCTATGGAATCATTTTCATCTGAGAATGCTAGAAATTGCTGCAAAATATGAACATGAGAGAGTCTGAAATTAATCATTCTCCTCCAACAAACTAGGAAGTCATTCCTGTCACAGTTAAAACTGCCCGTTCCAAAGCATCTAAATCATGTTTTTTAATCCGTCTGGACATTTGGTTCAGTTGCCTATGAGGCAATAGGCATAGTAAAACTTCCACAAAACATCTAAAAAGAAAACCCAGAGGAAATCTTTGGAGAATATGATCGAACATTTGGAAAACAACTAGGGAGTACCGAAAACTAGTTTCTTAATCATATTAACTCTTTATATGTTTTCCTTGTGTTTCACTTTTAACTTTTGTGACCAAACAAGGTTGCACTATTCTCATGCATACGAATGTTTCTCCATAACCCCCGGTATTCTCCAAGTTACTTTGCGATTCCGCCATTTATCTTCGTGAAGGTTGTGATTTCTTAATCGACGCATGAGGGAAAAAAAAATAGAATTAGGATAGATCGCTGCCTTGCCAATCTCATGTTTTAAGATATCGAAATCCATTTAAAAGGGTGTTCTTGTATCCCGAAAATCTCTTATTTGTATAATTCACGGACTCTCAATCTCTCGAACTGTTTATTTGTAATTCTTTAGTCAACTCTGAGAGATAATGATAAATGCCAAGACATGCCCTGAGGATGCAAGGGTAGATTGGATTTTCTTTCACACCTAATTCAATTTGGGCTGGGCTATCCAAATTCAGATCCATGAGTTAGCTACAGGTAGGCTTATTAACGAGCCGAGCTGCTCGGGCTTGGCTTGGGTTCGGCCCGATAAAAACTCGGCTCGTTAGTGAAAAGAGCCCGAGCCCAAAATGAGACACATTTAAAATCGAGCCCGAGCCCAAGCAGCTCACGAGCCCAAACGGAGCTCGTGACTTAACACTGCCCACCGACGACCAAATGAGGGGGCGGTTTCAGGATCCGATGGTCGAGATCGCGCCACCAACGAAACGTGGGCAGTCAAATCTGGATCTCACTTGAAAACTCTGCGTCTAAGTCCAACCCAAGGGCCAAGGCCCTCCTCTCCTACCCCTCCTCTCCAACCCAAGGCAGATCTGGATTTGCCACGTTGGGGCGCTGCTCATCTAGAGGCTCCTCCTCTCCTACCCATGTGTCCAACCCAAGGCTCCGGAACTTAGCAGCAGAGAAGCTAGGGTTTCTTCAGTGCCTCTCTTCTTCTATCAAGTTTTTTTTGCCTTTTATCGAGCTCGAGCCCGAGCTCGGGCTTGAGATGGTAATTGAAACGAGCTTTACGAGCTCAAGCCCGAGCCTTTGCTTTGGCAAGCAAGCCCGAGCTCGAGTCCAACACAAAGTTCAGTACTGAACCCGAGCTCGAGCCCAAGCCTGAGATTCTGTGAAACGAGTCGAGCCCGAGCCCCGCTCGGGCTCCGTTCAACTCGTTAACTGGCCTAGCTACACATTCCAAAAGAAGATGAAGATTTTAAATAATTTAGATCCGCATTTTATTTTTTTAAAAAGGAAACGGTTTTTGAAATCGGAGCCGATTACATGCAGATTATTGAATCTAATTCCGTAGACTGGCTTAATTTCAAAGGAACCATGATTTGGTTGCGTCCAGCACCAAAACTTGACAAACATCTAGTTACTTAAATATCATGGCTCAGCAGCCCTAGCCCTTCCACTGGCATGTCGGATTTTCCTCAAACATTCCGTCAGAATTTTTTTGTTGGTACAACGGCGACTCATACACAACGAATGTAGATACCGTCCATAAGATCAAAAATAATGAGAGAATATAAGAAAGACAGAACCAAGGCATGGTTGTCCTAAATGAAACCTCCGAAATGCTGAGCCACAAAGGATGCCATCCGGTCAGCCGCACTATTTGCCTCTTTATAGGCATGAGTAGCCTGATGAGAAGTGCACTCACCGAAAAGTCGGCGGTTGTTGTGAATCAATCGCATCCTGTCCTGAATTCACTCGATCACCGTAGCAAAATCTCCCTCAAGGACGATACAGTCCGTGCCCACCACTAACCTTGCATAGAAGACACCCTCCCATAGTTTGCTCGAAGATCCATCGACCTTTAGCCGCCACGGATCTAGCCTTCTGATCTCTGATGACAAATCCGACACCCGCTGCCTTCTCCCTCGCTGAGGCCACCATCGAAATTCACTTTAAAAAAACTAGAAGGTGGGGGCTCCCAGAATACGAATATAGTCTTGGATGCTAAAAAACGGAATGAGAGTCCGAGATTTTCTAATTGGCCCAAAAGACGACGATATGGTAATGCCAAGGACCTCTGCCATATAAATAAGAGCCTGCTCTACTATCAGTCTCGGATGCGCGTTTTTGTCCTCAAAGATTCGAGCATTCATATCTGGCCAATAATGATAAACTAGATGAGCTGTCCAACGGGTGGGCTCAGAAAATTCTCTGTTATTGTCAGACCGGAAAACGCTGCCGTACATTCTCAAATCTAAACAGCTCGCCGATAACTAAAAAAAATTAGGAATTATAGCCGCCTCCGCCTGCCAACGGGCCCAGCACCATGGGGGAATACCAATTCCGCAAGCCAGCACTCCCTTGGCAGGCAGGCATCCCCGGATTCGCGAGCGTTTACTTCTCTCTCGGTCTTCTTGCTCGGGGATATCGGTCTTCTCGCTCTTCACCGAGCAAGCAAAGAGAAGAGAGAGAGAAAGAGAGAGAGAGAGGAGAAAATCCTCCGGCTAGTGGCTCATCTTCCTCCGAAAACTCCACCAATTTCATCCAATTAATCTCGATTTCTAGCTTTCTAATGGCGGAAGCCGCGGCCGTGTCCGCCCTTCTGAGAGTAGTAATCGGGAAGCTGGCCACCGGTGCGTGGAAGGAGCTTGCCCCGCTAAAGAAAGTCCGGAGAAACATCAGAAAGCTCCAGAGCGCTCTCTCCACCATCCAAGACGTCCTCGAAGACGCCGAGGAGAGATCTCCCCGCGAGAAAGCTCTCCACAACTGGCTGCGCAAGCTCAAGGATGCAGCCTACGATGCTGACGACGTGGTCGACAAATTCCACATCGTAGCTCTCCGGCGAAGGCGGCGACACGGAAAAGTAAGCAGACTCTTCTCACTTCCCCTTCCTCTTGCATTTCGCTTTCGGATGACTAGGAAAATCAAGAAGATTACGAAGAGATTGGATGAGATTGCAGCTGAGAGAATCAAGTTTCATTTGAGAGAGGGGCCTGTCTCGGATAGGCGGGTGGAAATCGGCCATCGGCACACGAGTTCGGCGGTAGATGAGTCTGAGGTTATTGGAAGAGACGGGGACAGGGAGAAATTGGTTCATTTGTTGGTTGATACCGGTAGCGACAAGGATGTCGTCATAGTTTCGGTAGTCGGCATGGGGGGTCTCGGCAAGACCACTCTTGTCAAATTAGTTTATAATGATGAAAGGATTAGTAGCGACTTTGAGCTTCGGATTTGGATCTGCGTCTCCGAAGATTTTGACATAAGGAGGCTGACAAGGGCGATGATAGAATGCGTCACTCAAGAGGATTGCCGCCTATGTGAATTGGAACCCATGCAGCTCCGTCTCCGATCGCTGCTCCGAGCGAGGAAATTCTTGCTTGTTCTCGACGATGTTTGGAATGAGAACGCAGAGAAGTGGGATGATTTCAAGTGCTTGCTGAGAGGCAGCGCAGCTGGAAGCAAAGTCATTGTAACCACACGGAACGAGAGAATTGCGGTGATGATGGGTAGCATTGCTCCCTTCCAATTAAAAGTTTTAGCAGATGATGACTGTTGGACTCTGTTCAAGCATAAGGCTTTTGGAATGGAGAGAGTGAAGGAGACTTCAAGTTTAGAAGCAATTGGAAAGGAGATTGTCCAGAAATGTGGAGGGGTGCCTTTAGCGGTGAAGGCTCTCGGAAGCCTAATGAGCACTAAAAGAGATGAAGCAGAGTGGTTAGCTATCAGAGATAGTGAAATTTGGAGATTATCACAGGAAAGGACTGAAATAATTCCTGCCCTAAGGTTGAGTTATGATCATTTACCATCTCGGTTGAAGCAGTGTTTTGCGTATTGTTCATTGTTCCCGAAAGATTATGAAATTAGGAAACATGTGCTAATTGAGATGTGGGTAGCAGAAGGTTTCATTTCGCCAACTGATGAAGGGATGCTTGAGGAGGATGCCGGTAATGAGTATTTCAACGTGTTGCTTTGGAGTTCCTTTTTCCAAGAAGTCACAGAGTATTTATATGGTAGTGTGATAACATGTAAGATGCATGATCTAGTCCATGACCTTGCTCAATCAATTGCAGGTGAAGAATGCTTGACCATGGAAGTTGGAAGCCAGAAAAATATTCCTGAAAGATGCCACTATTCATCATTAATTTGTAATGAGATGTCATTAACAATTTCAAAGTTCTCTTCTGAGGCAAAAAAGCTGAGGTCATTCCTTGTGCTGCAACCAGGTGACTATTTCTCCCACAGTCGCAGTCCTGCAGAGGTTCCTAAAAATATGCTATCTACTCTAACTCATTTGAGGGTTCTCGATTTGAGTGGGTGTAGAATTATAAAGCTTCCTAATGCAATTGGCAAGCTGGAACATCTGAGGTTTCTTGACCTGTCAAGGACTGAGGTTGAAACTTTACCGAACTCTATCACTCATCTCCATAACCTGCAAACACTGAACCTTCGAGGCTGCAGAGAACTGCATCAGTTACCTAAAGGAATAAAAAACTTGAGCAACCTTAGGCATCTGGATATAAGTGGATGCAAATTGTTGGAACGAATGCCCTCAGGAATGGGGCAATTACGTAATCTTCAGACATTAACAATGTTCACCGTGGGTGAGGATTGTGGGAGTACCTTTGCTGAGCTGCAAGGCCTGAACCTAATAAGAGGTTATCTCGAAGTCAATAATCTCCAACATTTGAAGAATCCTGAGGAAGCTGTGGAAGCTGAGTTGAAGGCAAAGAGGGGGCTGCGAATGTTGCAATTAAACTGGAAAAGAGAGGCAGATTCAGTGCCAGGCGAAAATGTTGAGAATGTTCTAGAAGGCCTCAAGCCACATAGTAATCTGGAGCAGCTGGAGATAAAAGAGTATAGGGGCATCAATTTTCCAGTATGGATGACAGCAATAGAACCATTGTCATCTTATACAAGTCTGGTCCGAATCAATCTATCTAATTTTGAAAGATGCACACGTCTTCCACCACTTGCACAACTTCCATCACTTAAATTTCTAATTTTAGTCAGTTTTTCTGCTTTAAGGACCATCAGCACAGAGTTCTATGGTGACACAGGCACTTTTCCCTCACTAGAAAGTCTTCAATTCAGGCACATGCCTAATTTGGAGGAATTGCTGCTTGCAATACCTGGAAGAGAGACATTCCCTCGCCTCACTTATTTCAGAGCCGTAGGCTGTCCCAATTTGACAGCACAACCATCCATTCCATCCTCAATCAGGAGTTTGGAAATACAGAAATGCAAAATGGAGCTATTGTTAGCTGGTGACAGAATCAATCTGGGTTCATCATCATTTTCACACCTCAGGAAACTGGTCATTTATAATTGTAGAGCACCATCACCATCCTGGTGGAACAGGCTGCAGTACTTCACAGCCCTTGAGGATTTAAGAATTGATGGATGTGAAGATCTAACTTGTTTGCCAGAAGGTATTGTGCAGCACTTCTCTTCACTTCGGATCATGACCATTGGCAATCACCCAAATTTGAGCTCTTTAGGGGAAGGAGGGCCGCAGCAGTGTCTTCTTACTTCACTCCGTCATCTAAAGATTTACAGATGTGCCAGATTGTCTGCTTTACCCGAATGGCTGGGTGGCCTCACATCACTCCGGCGTCTGGAAATTATAAATTGTCGCAATCTAGCAAGCTTGCCTGATGGGATGCGGCTGCTTACGACACTTCAGGATCTCAGCATCAGACATTGTCCTCTTTTGGAGCGTCGATGTGAGAGGGAGATAGGCGAGGATTGGGACAAGATTGCACATATTCCACGCATTGATATAAGGTTAACAAGTGCTTCAACTATGTAAATAGGTGCATCATGATCACCACATATTGTTGTCTTCTGACAAGCTCTTCACCTCACATCATTCTTGTCTGCAAAGGTAATCTGTTTCTTGAGTGTTGGACACCTAGCAAGTTCATTGAATGATAGTGGGATGATCATAAGAGAACTTCTTGAATGATTCTGCTTTGGGCTTTGTGACCATGGGCATTGAACATCTTTAATTAGGTTCTTGTTGTTGCTATATCAGTTTCATTGAGTTGTTATGTTTTACTAGTTTAATCTTATTTGCAATCAGTTTAATTTGTTGGAGTATCATTGCTTGGTGAAATCCGCCAAACTCAAGATTGAGTTCTATTATCAGAATAATCTTTCAGGCTATTTTTATATGGTTGGATTTATTTTTGAAGTCTGAACTGCATTTCTCAAAATAGTTTCATTTGGTTTATACTCTATGCATGCAGTGATTATACTGTGTAACAAATCAACTGATGGATAGTTCTTTCCTTGAATTATTAAATAGCTCGTATTTACAAAGCTGTAATGCTCTGTCATAGGGAATGTTTGAAACCTACCGACAACTATTTGTTTTTTAACCTGTCAGTTTCCAATAACTATTGATGTTTTTACAGTTTACTGCTATGTGATGGAATAATATATTATATGTGCTTAAATTCATTTTTGTGCTGGCAAAAGAGACAGTATTATTGCTGCCATACTAGTCCTCCTTGCTTTGTAAGCACAGCCAGGCTGAAGATCAACTTCCATAAAGGTTCCATTCTTTGTATAAACATGGATGACAGTGAAGCAACCAAAATTGCGACTATGATGTACTGCAGGAAAGGTAAACTCCTTTTCACATATCTCAGCTTGCCTCTAGGTTACAGGAAGCTATTAGAATAGTACTGGATGCCCCTTCTAGAGAGGATTAGCTCTAGACTTGCTTCATGTAAAGGGAAGCTTCTATCTATGGGAGGAAGAATCACGCTAATCAAAATTGTTCTAACAGCCATGTTATCCTACTTCATATCCATTGTCAAGCTACCAAGATGGGTCTCCAATAGAATTGATCGGATGAGATAAGCTTTTTCTTTGGGAAGGAAAGTGTGAATGGCTTCAATTGCTTGATGAATTTGGAGAGCGTCTGTTGTGTTAAGGAAGAAGGGTTCCTAGTTCTAAAGAATATCAGAAACTTGAATCAAGCATTGCTATAGCAAAGTGGGCTTGGAAACTCATGAAGGGCATGGGGAACAAGTTGGAGAGAACAAATCAACAGTGCCTATTAATGCTAATAAAAAGCTTAAAATGCAAACTAAGAGATCCTTGAGAAAAAACTTGTGTTGGCTCTGTTCCAAGCTCCAGTCTCTTCTAAGAGCTTTATGGCAGAGTGCTAAAAACTAGTATTTCAGTAGCTTCTCAGTGGAATTGGCGATCTTCGAAATGGAACATTAAACTGCTATGTCTCCTCTCCTTCTCTTTTTGAATTATGACAACTGGAAAATTCAAACCCATTAGACCTCGTTTAGCAGACATGCAGATGTGGAAGCTTACTAAGGATGGTCATATCTATGTCAACTCCTTCTATAAATTCATCAACAATGGTGGCAATCTCTATCTTTACTATGAAGCCATCTAGAAGGCAGTTGTGCTGAAGAAAGGTAAAATTTTCTTTTGACTTGCTTGAGGAATAGATTAAATACAAGAGATGTTCTTACTAAAAAAGAGCTTGGAAGGTACTCAGGTTTCCCATTATGTGGCTCATCTGTTGAAACTCGCAACTCATGTCTTCATCAAGGGTCTGTTCACTGGTCGCATTTAGGACTCCTTCAAGTCATGCCCTCAAGCTCTTCGGACAAGTTGGAGGGGCAAGAAAGTTCAACCAGCATTGAAGAAGGCATGGGATTAACTCCTAGTGGCTCTTAGTTGGCAGATGCGGCTCGAACAAAACTCAAGAATCTTTCTCAAGAAAAATTGTTCATCCATCACAGTTCTTGTAAGGACTCGTGTGAGCGTATGTTTAGTCCCATATCAGTTATTTGTTAGAAAAATCTTGAGTACTTATACGGAACTAAGGAACCCAAATAATATATTTTGACTAGTCTTTTTGGATGAGATCCTGAGTTGTAATAAATGGTATCAGAATGAATCTGACCCATGACTTATGTAGACTAGGAAACACTGCAGCACTAGCCTATTTGGATTAACCATGAGCTAATCGTAGTATTTGTAATTGGATTTAAATAGATTTGGACCCCTAGCTTCACGAAAACGCCAGGGCTTAAATGGGGAAGTATGCGAAAACCGTGCGGGCATGTATTTAGTCCCATATCGGTTATTTGCCAAAAAGATCTTGGATACTTATACAGAACTAAGAAATCCAAATAATATCTTTTGGTTAACCTTTTTGGATAAGGTCCTAGGTTGTAACTTTTTTGGATTCAAAGCTTTGAATTCCTTTCAGTTCTAAGGATATCTTTGTTTTCCCAAACAGTTGGTCAGCCATAAAAGCCTCCTGTCTTCCCTTTCTTGATTGCTACCAAATTGTCCTCTTGATCTTCTTGTACCTAATTTGGACTTATCTTGTACCCTCTGTCCCTATTTCCAATCTTATAAATGTTGATTATATTCTGCAATAAATCGAGGAAAAGTTCCTCACTTCCTTCATTACTCTAAAAAAAAGATGGATAAAATTAAAAAAACAACTGATGATTCCATTCTTTCACCTTATGACCTTTATAAATTTAATTTCAACCTTATAATATGTTTTTGCAATCCAGATTATGTTTCTTGTGGTATTTGTGCATGGTTTTCTTTCTTATCTAAAGTTCAGGAACAATTAATGTTTGACCAGAAGTTTCAGTTAGCTCAACGGTTATCTCTAATACTTATGCAAGATAGTTATTTTGTCTGCAGTTTCAACAGTAAAGTAAGAGATCTTCAAAGTTCGGAGTGCTGTACTGCCATGGATATCTTTTCTAACCCCCCCTTGGATATTGGAAATCATGGAGGAAACGAAGGTTCTCTCTCAAATGAGACAAATACTCATGTTATGACTCTAATGTGTTATCTGTCTATAATATTATATAGCATTTCTATTCATTCTTATCATAAATGACCATCTACGCTATGATGTAATTTTGGGATGTCTTTGTTTCTTTCTTTCTGTCCAATGATCTTTTCTCTTCTGGAGACTCTAGTTGGATTTCTGAAACTCAGAAGACTCCCCACATCTGTGCTTTCTAGTTAATCTCAAGTAAATAAAAAATAACATGCTCATGAAATTTCCGCAGTTTAATAGTTCCTTTTGACATAGGATAGGGAGATATTTCACTCTGTTTTTCCAGGGGCTTCGGCGATGAATGACTTGGCAGAAGATACAGCTTCCTGCATAGCCGAGCAGGAAATTTCTTCAAATATTGGTGCTTTGATTTTTATGTGTTACTGATCAATTATATTGAACGTTATCAGCAGACATGCATCATGAGAGTTGAAGGACAATTCTGATTGGTGGGTTAAATTGCAGGTGCACCTTTGCATCCTTTTTTTTTTTTGGTAAAAAAATCTTTGCATCCTTCAATCCTCATCCATAGATGAAACCAGAAGATCCAATACAAACTGTCGATCCAACTATTTTCCGTCTCTGTGTGAACGCATCCCAAGTGAGCAACTCAAGGCCAGATTAATTTTACCGTTATTGTACACTAATCCAGACACTGCTCTAACATGCAATATTTTTTTTTTCAGTGGGTGATAGACTTGTGCTTATGTTAAATCTGCATGTCTGAACTAGTTCCGGCAACTCAAGTGCCGGAATGGTCCATGCTAACTACAACCAATTTTGCATGCCTGTAGGTTAAGCAAGTTTTTATGCAATATTTCATTGTATAGGGGCCAGCTAAGCCTATACATGCTTGTGTCGAGTTTGAAGTAGTCCCAGCAACGTACATGCCGGCAGTAGTTCAAAGTTCGAGCTTCCTACGATAATAAAATATTGATGTTGCTAAAAATGCTAGTTGATTGGGTAGCTTTATTCGTGGTGTGTCGGTGCTTCATCTCCTGTGTTATTTTTTTAAAATTTTATTGGCTGCACCCATCTACAGCGGCAGGTGTGAACTACTGCGGTACAAAAAATAAAAATAAAAATAAAAATAAAAAAAAGGAAGAAGAAGAGGAGAGAGAGAGGTGCCGGTGGGTACTGCATTAGAAAATGATGGAAGATGGAAGCGGTGTTCCGAATGCAATCAATCTGGACCTCGTTTCAGACCTTCAGCCAAGCCCTTTTTTTTTTCTAATGCGTCCGTGTGTGTGTCTTTAGCGAAGAGCTTAAAATGCTCTCCGACGATCCAAAACAAAAATTAAAATAAATCCGCCCGGTTCGTCCGCGTCGGTCTCCACGCTTCGCCGCCGCCGCTGTAGCGGCAATACGAACGGAATAAGACAAACGAAAGTGGCGCCGTCCCCGCCACCGTTCTCCTCCAAAACTAATGGCGGACGGGTTCGGCCCTCCATGTTTCCTCTCCTTGCGGTCCCGCTCTCCGGCGCCGAATTCTGACCCGAGAGTTGCACCGCCCTCGCCGGCTTCGAGGCGGAGTCTCTCCATGCACCAGCAGCAGCTCCGCTGGATGGTCCGCGTCCTCGACGCCTGCTCCTTATCCGTCCGTGCTTTCGGCATGATCCGTAGCTCCGGCGCATACGGTGGTGGGGTGCCGCCGTCGACGGCTTGGACGACCTTACCACCGTGTTCCCCGTATCCGACCGGCGACTGACTAGGACGTAACCGCAACGAGAACCTCACCGTCCGTCGGGCGAACCGCACCGGGGATTCGTCCGCTGTCCATGCCGTCAGGCGGTCAGGGACGAGTCGACCGCCTCCGACTTCGGCCACGTCGTCCTCGCTCCGCCGTCTACGGTCTACCCTGAAACGGGTCCACAGACAACCCACGATGCTCGACAAGTGCCGGGCTCTGTCGTCGCGGTTCCGCGCTGGTGGACCCTCGTGTCCGAGGCGCCCTTCGTCAAGATTGGCCTCCAGTCGGCGGTGGGGTCGCAGGAGACTCTATCGCTTTCGTGAGGGTGGCTCTAGGGTCGTCGATCGTCTCCTGCCGACGCCGTCATGGCTGGGCTTACCGAAGAAGGCATCCGTAGCCGTACGACTACTGTTGGAAGTAATCCGTCCGAGAAAAAATAAAATCTAAAATATTCTACTTCAATAAATAATGGGTAGAAATAGGCTTAAAAAATAAATAAAAAAAGTGAAAAAATGGAACCCGAGATGCTGAGGCGTGATATATTGGTCACTTTCCTTGAAGTAGATTTCGCCGCCTTATAGTGCACTAGGCTTGGATGGCGTTCTACTCTTGAGATACAACAGCCTCTCGCAATGTTCCTTCTGCCTCAATGATTTGCATAGATCAAAGAAGCCTTCGAACCCAGAATTAGTATGCAGCAAGCCCGTTGATTAAAAGAAAAGTAGTAGAAAGGGAGAATAGAAGTTCTCTGCTTTCGATCCTCTCCTCTGTCTAATCCGTAGAGATCTATTTATAGATTTCTTCGGGACAGACGCGACCAAAAACCGATCCAACGGTCAAAATTAGTAAGAAAGTTTGAAAAAACACTGAGAGTGGAGCCAGCGGATGCGAGGTGAGTTGCGAAGAGGTGCAAGCGAGGAAACAACGTGGCTTCTCGCGCTTCGGGTGCGAGGCACGGCTCACGCACCTCAACTCATCGCACCTGTGGTGCGACCTCAGCCTCGGCTCTCACCTGCTTCGGACGAGCACGGGCGAGATACGACCTCGGCTCTTCGCGCTTTGGACGAGTACTCGCACGAGGCGAGACCCACCCGCCTCGAACGAGCACAGGCGCGCCTCCACGTGAATAAATCCTCGGAGGCTCGTGTCGCGAGGCGGGACGAGCTCAGGCCGAGCTACTGAGGGAATAAATCCTCTAATAAGGGCCTCCACCTGAATAAATCCTCCACGTGAGAATAAAACCAAGGAAAAGGAGAGTCGAACCTACGACCTCCTCCAAATCAAAACAACATACTAACTAACTAAGCCAAACTCCCATCTTAACATATATATAAATATATATGTTTTAAAGTATGAAAACTTTTAATCATTATTTAACCAAAAAATCTAACATTAAAGTTTACCTTGGCTAGAAACTTAGGTTTCATGAGTTGCTCATTGTCTTTCTCAAGATGTTGTTCTTGGATCCTAATGACAGACAGTAGGCTTTTCATTGTCATATCCTCGGTTTTATATTTTAGCGATAATCCAAAATCTTTTCAAGAATGTGGGAGCCAGTGCCGGCTCGAGCCTTAGGCGACTGAGGCGGTCGCCTAAGGCCCCCGACTGAAGGAAGGCCCCGTTTTGGCGCCTGCACTACTGCACAGCTACGGGCCCATAGCTTTCACATCCGCCTGCAACGCCGCCGCTACAGTGGGTTTCTGTCGACGGACACTCAGACAGCGAGACAGGCTATGGCTATAGCCTATAGGTGAGTCGGTGACTGAGGTGAACCGTGAGCTACAAGCCTACGACAAAGACAACCAACGGACATTTCCTCCCCCACTTTCTCTTCTCTGGGTTCTCTTCCCCCTCCTTTTCTCAGTTCTCTCCCAGTGCTTTTTTTGTTTTCTGAACCTTCTTGGCAGTGACTCAGTCCTCTCCGGCTCTCCCCCCACCACCAGACTCCAATTCTTCTCCAGTTTCTTGATAACTCGACCATCGACGGGCGCTTCTTCGGTTCTTGGGCCGCCGGCCGCCCCTGCTCCGGAGTTCGGAGATCGGAGTCCGGACCTCCTCTCTACTCTTCTCGGCTCCTCGCCCTCCGGCCTCCGCTCTAATCCGCCTTGGCTCCTCGCCTCCTCGCCGCCGCCCGCCCGCCGCCCCTGTTCCGGAGTCCGGACACCAGAGTCTGGATAACTGGACCTCCTCTCCAGCAGTCCAGCTCTCCTCGGCTCCTCCGGCCTCCGCTCCTCGCCGTCCCCGGCTCCTCGTCGTCCTCCGCAGCTCCGTTCCTCCCCGTCCTCGGCTCTTCGGCTCTTCGCCGTCCTCGTTAGCGGCGAGGGGTCCACCGTCCACCAACCACCGTCCTCCGGCTAATAGGCAAGAACTTAAGGTTCATTTGCCGAAGTCCACCATCCACGGGCCTCACTTTTTAACTAGCTTTGGGGAGACATGAGACATCAGTCATCACTCATCACTCATCTAATTTTTTTAATGCTTTCTTTCTCTGTCTTCTCTCAAATATATTAGATTTGGAGGAATGAGATACCAGGGGGCAGGGGCCGCTGAAGGAGAGAATAGTTTCATTTGAGGTCAGTAAGAGCATTTAGTTCTCATACCTTGTTTTTGACATTCAGGGTTATCTTTTTGTTCTTCTTTTTGGCGTTCATATGATAAAGATTGAATCTTTTTTCCTGTATCTGGTTTTTTCTGGAGAGTTTTGGGGTTCTTCACGCTTTTGATCATGCTTTGGATTGAGTTGAGGCTGGCTTTTTTTTTAAAGTCATTCTCTCCCCAGAAGTCCAAACTCTTAGACATCCTTTCAAAGTTTAGAATGGTTGTCATCTGAGAGAGCTAGGGCCGAGCAAATTTGTCTCGCACAGGTCTCTACATCTCAGAGAAATAATTGACCAATGCCCTCACCTCCCTATCGTGTTGAAGGCCACCCAACTGGCTAAACCTTTTCTGCATCATGATGACTTCGAGCCTCTTCACTATGAAGTCTATCGACAGGCGGACAAAGGAGTCATAGTTGCTGGATGTAGCCACACCATATTGGGCACTTCCAAGTTCCAACAAGCAATTTTTGCTTGCAATTTTTGTTGCTTACTCCTGATGAGTTTCTTCAAAGATTTGACTTTTTTGATCAAAGATTGAGGTCTTTGGGTTTCATTGCACTTATTAAAAAAATTTCATAATTTAAAAAAAAAAAGGCCTCTCTTACTGAGTTCGCCTTAGGCCCCCAAACGCATTGGGCCGCCCCTGGTGGGAGCTTGTCAATAGTACAAGCAACTTGAAAGCTCTCAGTTATACCCATTCCCCTTAAACCTAATTCATGATCAATCATTGTTAACTCATGGGCTTGGTCAATTATGGGCTTGGTGTCAACCATCTTATATGACAGGAATTGACTAGCAGTAACTTGTCCATTCTGGCATCTTGGATACTATATTTCTTATTAAGATCATCCCAAATCTCTTTAGAGGTTTTAAAAGTACAGTAAACATCAAAAAGGAGATAAAAAAGATAGGACCAAATCCTTCTGATGCTATGTTTCTTGATTATTCTCTTAATAGTGTTACTTATAGATTCTTAGTCATTAATTTTGATATAAATGGCATAGATAAGAATACTATAATTGAATCTAAAGATGCTTCCTTTTTTGAAGACAATTTTCATTTAAGGATAAAATAGAAAGGCATGTAAAAGATAGATCTAATGATGCATCTTGTAGTACACCCTCTAATTCTCTAATTATTCCTGCTAATGAAAATGAAAATAAATTTATTGATATTAATGAACTTAGTAAAGGCAAAAGAATTAAGAAAAAGAAAAATTTTGGATCTGATTTCTATACCTTTACGGTTGAAGATGATCCTAAAACATATAAAGATGCTATGAACTCATCAGATTCTATGTTTTAGAAGAAAGCTATTAATAGTGAAATGAATTCACTTATGACTAATGAAACGTAGTTTCTAACTAACTTACCACCTGGTAATAGGGCTATAGGCTGTAAATGGATATTTAAGAAGCAATTAAGACCTGATGGTTCAATTGAAAAATATAAAGCAAGATTAGTTGCTAATGGCTTTTCTCAAAAAGAGGGTATTGACTACTTTGATACGTATTCCCCTGTGACTAGGATAACCACTATACGTACTTTAATTGCACTAGCTTCAATTCATAATTTGATAATCCATCAGATGGATGTCAAGACTGCTTTCCTCCATAGTGATTTAGAGGAAGAGATTTATATGAATCAGCCAGAGGGATATGTGGCTCAAGGACAGAAAATAAAAGTTTGTAGGTTAGTCAAATTCCTCTGTGGTTTAAAACAAGCTCCTAAGCAATGACATAACAATTTGATAAAATAATTGTTTCTTATGGCTTTAAAGCAAAAGAATCTGATAAGTCTTATATTCTAAGTTAGAAAATGATTCATGTATTATCTTGTGTTTATATGTTGATGATATCTTAATTTTTGGTGCTGATATGAATATGGTGACTATTATCCAAATTTTCTTGTCTAATAATTTTGATATGAAAGATTTAGGTTAGGCAGAGGTAATTCTTGGTAACAGGATTACCAGAATACCTGATGGTATGATCTTTGATCAATCACAATATATTGAGAAAATATTGAAGAAATTTGATAAGTACAACTGTAAATCGGTGAGTACATCTTATGAGCATGGTTTGAACTTGAAGTGCAACAAAGGTGATCTAGTGGCCCAAGAAAAATATGCTCAAATTATTAGGACACTGATGTAACAAGTAGACCTGACATTTCCTATGTTATAGGAAAGCTCAGTAGGTTTAATAGTTGCCCTAATATTAGTCACTAGGAAGCACTGGATAGAGTACTTAGATACTTGAGAGGTACCATGTATTATGGTTTACTTTACTCAAGATTTTTCTGTTGTACTTGAAGGATATAGTGATGCTAGTTGAATCATTGATTTAGTGAACCGAAAAGGAACTAGTGGATACATATTCATGTTGGTTGGGGCAGCTGTTGCTTGAAGATCATCTAAACAAACTGTGATCACCAGATCCATTATGGAGGCTGAGATTGTAGCCTTAGATTCTGCAAGTCATGAAGCAAAATGGTTTAAGAATCTTATATCTGAAATACCTATTATGAAAAAGCCTATGCATGCTATCTCTTTGTTATGTGATAATGAAGCTGCAATTAATACTTGTAGAAATACTGAGTATAACAAGAGAAACAGAAGATACATTAGTGTGAGACATAAGACTATTAGATACCTAATTAAAAATAGTATCATGACTTTGAAATTTGTTAGATCTAAAGATAACCTAGCAGATTCTTTGACTAAAGGACTAGCTAGAAGCAAAGTCATGGAAACATCAAAAGTGATGGGACTGAAACCCATAAGGAATCATTGATAATGGCAACCCAACCTATTCTGGCTGGAAATCCCAAGATGAAAGGTTCAACAGGAAAAACAACTTGCTTAATGATTAGTTAGCACTATTATAAAATGACTTTATGTCGTTTGATCTCTCCCTATGATGTGAGTGCTAAACACAACAGAGGTATACGGAAGAGTTTAAAACTCTAAATGAGTCCGAGTCTATGGCAAGGTGCTATGCTGCGAGCACCCTTGGAGGACTCACCTATGTGAGTGTGACTGTATGGCCGTAATCTATGGGGATAAGGGTTTAACCCCTAGAGCGCTCATGAAACTGAGATATTGATGTATGAGGCAGGAAAAAGCACCACCTATGACGAAGTCAGTATTTGCATTTGTCATAGGCGAAGTATATAGAAATCTGAACCAAAGAATTTGGTTCAAAGCTTTTTAGCTACCACTATACCTTTCAGATGAAAATATATTTTCACTAGGTAAAGGTTCAAAGCCGCAAGCTACCTTTATTGAAGTCGTGACATAAACAAGCCTGGTTTGACCATTTTGTGATTTTATAAAATTTTGAAAACATTTTAATCAGGTGGAGGAATGTTAGATTTTTTTGGTTAAATAATGATTAAAAGTTTTCATACTTTAAAACATATATATATGTGTGTGTGTGTGTGTGTGTGTGTGTGTGTGTGTGTGTGTTAAGGTTGGAGTTTGGCTCAGTTGGTTAGTATGTTGTTTTGATTTGGAGGAGATTGTTGCTGAGGGAATAAATCCTCCAATGAGCGCCTCCATGTGAATAAATCCTCCACGTGAGAATAAAACCGAGGAAAAGGAGAGTCGAACCCACGTTAGTGGGTTGTTTTGATTTGGAGGAGGTTGCGGGTTCGACACTACTTTCCCTCGATTTTATTCTCACGTGGAGAGCCGGGGGAATAAATCCTCCAATGAGCGCCTCCACGTGACTAAATCCTCCACGTGAGTAAAGGAGAGTCGAGCCCACGACCTCCTCCAAATCAAAACAACATACTAACTAACTGAGCTAAACTCCAACTTTAACATATATACAAATATATATGTTTTAAAGTATGAAAATTTTTAATCATTATTTAACCAATCTAACAACTACTTCATCACCCAGTACAGTAAGTGCCGGCCAAACAAGGATGGGAAGGTCGAGGACATCTGCCTGGAGGCTCCAATCCTACTGGATCAATGAACCACACTGAATTGGTTTATGTCCACCGGAGGGATGGCATCTCCTTTGTCCGGCACCGCCGTCCCCTCGTGTCGCCGAATGGAAAGTTTGATATGCCTGCGGACAAATCCAAGAACATGACTGTGTATAGGTGCGAGAATCGATGCGGCCCGCCAATGCTCTATACCCATGCCACCTTCCACAGAACCATGGCGATCCCAGACTCGCAGCTTACAGTTTTCTTTTTTTTTTTTGGTCAAAATGGCGTTTCATTCCAATAACTCAAATTTAAGTACATCCTGCCAAATCAAACGAAAATAAGCAGTACAATATATGGGAAACACCTGCTAAACTCGTCCAAATGACGTCTCCAGAATGACGTGCCACATATGAGGCGACCCAGTCTGCTGCTCTGTTCGTCTCTTGATACACATGAATAATCTGGATAATGGACAACTCTTGTACCAATCTGCGAGTATTCCGAATCAACGGATGACCATCGCCATACCTATCCACTCCCCGTATCCAAGCAATCACCATGGTAGAGTCTTCCTCAATACACAATATGTCGACACCCAGCACACGTCTCGCATACAAGATGCCCTCCCAGGCTACTCGTAGCTTCGCCCCTACAGCAGTCAAGTCTGGTGTGCTCCGTCCACCAGCTGCAATCAATCTACCATAATGGTCCCTAACAACAAAGCCCACTCTACCAGATGCTCTATCTATCACCATATCACCATCAAAATTCACCTTAAGATAACCAGAAGGTGGGGATACCCAAGAAAGAGATGCATACCTGGACGTTGCAACAGCAGAACAAGTACTTCAAATATCCCTTGCCAACCCAAATGAAGTCGATGGTGTCACCGAAGAGACCTTCGCAGCCTGAGACACGGCTCTGTCCATCACAATCCTAGGAAGCGACCCTCTCCCCTCAAACAGGCGACTATTCTTATCTAGCCATATATGATAAGCCAAATAGACCACCACTACTCCCAGCTCAGCTGTGCTAGGCCTTTGAGAGGAGTTCCTCAAGAGCAATAACAAGTCCTCCACTGACTATCACCTTGAGGATAAGGATGCAGATAAATAGCTCCAAATTTGTACAGCCCTGGGACAGTGAAGTAAGACATGGAAGCTTATAGTTTCATCAGCCTCAATTATATCCATCTGAGGTCAACCACTGCCTCGGGCTCATGGAAGCTTATGACAAAGGAGGATCAGGACATCATTGCCGTTAGGTAGACACCATTGGTCGTGGCTTCGGGACCAGCTCTGCGCTCCCCGAACCCTCGTCAACCCTTCAGTGGTTCTCTACGTCAACAAGAAAGAAGCTCCGCTGCCCAACGGTGGATTCGTGATACAACCCCTGACCTTGCCTGACAGGGATTCGCCCATCCAAGTTTTAGCACCAGTCCCTTTATAGGTTAAAAAATAGGGTGAAAAAAGAAGCGAAGCGGCTTCCTTGGAATTGTTGGATTCGGTAGTGAAATGATCAATAGCTGTGCTACTCTGGGTTTGATAGAAAATGGTTGGCAATGTCGAGCGAGCGTGTACCTGGGTTGATGGACAGGGATGAATACATACAGTGTGCATCCAACTTCTCCAAAGCTTACTTTGCCCGATGCAGAACAGAATACGGCTTCATTACCTTCTAGTTTCCTCGTCCTTCAACACCTTCATGTGCTCGGAGGATAGAGTGTAAGAATATAATTGAACCGACCACTCCTTTAAAGGTTATTTGGGCAATGGGTGCCCAGTGGTCAGAAAACCAATTTAGCGAGAGGGCCGTGCATTCAATTATGAATGGAAGGCCTGTCCCTGTCCCTGTTCTGCCGATGCAAGGATCAGCAGAGGCTGAGCAGGGTTTGCCCTCAGTTTTAGCTGTTCATGGGTTCATGATGCTTGTTGCTTGTGGTATCCTTTTTCCCAGCGGAATACTGGCTGCAAGGTACTTAAAGCATGTGAAAAGGGGCGAATGGTTCCAGCTGCATGTTTCCCTGCAGCACTCTGGATTAGCTATCATGTTGCTTGGCATTCCTTTTGCAGCTGCTGAGCTACAATGGTTTTTAATCAGCTCGATACCTGTTAAACTTGGTGCACGGTTGATATATAAATGCCTATCTAACATCTATGACCTAAAAGACTGGGCAATGGGGAGGCTGCTTCTTCGAAGAGGGTAATCTCGGAAAACATTCACTTGGAATGGTTGGGCTTTGATGTCATGGGTTCCGGTTGGTGCATCTTTACTTCTCTACTTGGAGTACTTGGAAGTGGAGCAAAAGAAAGGATCTTTACTCTTTCAAAGGCAGTTGGGTGTTGTGGGAAAGCGATGAGGAAGATGACTCTATTAATATATTGCATCCGAATGGAACAGTTACTAAACCAGATTCCCATCCATCTGGAAGGAGCTTGCACATCTGAGCTCATTGAGTAAAAATACATTCATTTACAATGGAAACAATGGTTGGCTTGCAAGATTTTGCTTAAACCGGGAAATCGGAAGCTTCGATGATACCGATGGCATGAAGTAGACCTGCAAGGGAAGAACATACAAGTATGCAGATACGGGATGACTACTTGCTGGTTCACTGTTGCAGGATCTCTGGCACGGGTGCATTGCTTATTTACATAGCCTTCGAGCAACAAGATTTTTAGCAGACTTACCAGTTTTATACACTCATCTCATCATATGTGACCTTAGGGTAAGGTTGTCTTTTTGAAGCTACAAAAACAATCTGCTTGTACTATTTTTACCAAGATGACTTCAGATTTTCCATGTCCTTTGATCTATTCAGAAAAAATACTCTGGCATTTAAGAGCATTTTTGACAAATATATATTTTCTGGATCGTATCCCATTGCATATCATGCTTCTATACACATGCTTCCAAGCAGTTCCTGTCCAAGTTTGAGAAAAGTAGGTTGTTTTTATTCTATTTCATGACTATTTCTTTACTTTTCATCCCCACTTAGTGATGCTCTTAGACATGCATTCTCTCTTAAATAACTGTGACAAAACAGTATTAATTGGTCGATAGGAAAACATGGTAATTTCTTGTCTGGTATTCTATGTACAAGTTTTACTATTCAAGCTCTCAATCTGCATTTGATTGGTGCTAGATGACAGAAATAAGTTTTTTATATTTTGTCTGCTTTGCTTCACTGAAACTGTGTTCGACTTTCATAAGTTATACATGCTTTGGGGCCTCTGTTTTAGCTTATCTAATGCGTGCTCGGATTTTATTTTGATAACTGCTCGCATATCTTGTGGTTGAAAGTGCAATCTCAATCTATCCCTTCAGTTAGCTATCCCTTCAATTATACCGTCGAATCCTTTTAAATTCAATATCATGTTCTATTTCATTAATGTCTCAATAGTCTCAGGTATGTATGAGTTTAATTGTAGTTTATTTTTGCGTGAACCCCTATTAGAGAAAATTTGATTATGGAAAGCCAGGTGATCGAATGTCTGCCTCTTGAGTATGCTGAGTAGTGTATGTATGCCATGGAATGTTAATCTCATCTGAATAACAATTATATTTATATGTCTTTGTGCAACAGCCAATGCAACTTTATAAAAAAAAAAAAAAAGAAGAAGAATAGATCCAGCATGATCATCTGTTATTTGGTATCTACCAATAACGTAAAGATCTTAACCCTATTTGAATGCCAGAGGCTAATATGTTCGCAATATGGTCACCGCAACAAGCCAAGTCTGAGGATGATGTATTTATTGCTCCTTTGCATGGTTAAGTTCATTCAGTACTTGTCAGTTAAAAAGGAAAGATTTTTGGGCTCATCTTGTGAAGTGATCTATAACGCAGTGACTAAGAAGAGCCACTTTTGTTTGTTAGGGCTAAAGTTGATGTGGTCTGTTTTTTATCTCATAAAATAAACTTTTCATTTGAGATGAGCTAATATGATCCTATGGCTTCCACAGCATTAAAAGATTTCTTCCATTCCATTCTTCGATGTTGGTTCTATCTCTCTTTTTTCTTTTTTTTTTCTTTTTCAGCTGACAATATTGAATCAGAGTTGCTATGTTTAGTAACCAAGAGAGGGAAGTGGGACTAAATTCCAAAACAAGGATATGTGAACTTGCAACATGATAGTTCAATAAGTTAGTTCTAAAATGATCTCCTTTTTTTCCTTGAGGAAAATAATCATCTTTACTCGAGCTTTTTTTTTGTCTTTTTGCTTGCTTTCTCAGAAGCTGCTGCAATGAAGATCTCTTGGATGCAAAAGCTAGGCTCTACTTACAGGCCTTCTTTTTTTTTTTTTTTTGCATCCTGCCTTGAGATTGAACTGCATTGAAACCTTGCTAAACTTTTCAGACTTGAGGCCAAGCTACTAGGCGAGCATCAAACATCACAGTTTATCAATGAAAAATACCTCAGGATCTCCTGCCAGAGTATCAGATGGCGCAATAATACTAATGTTCTTGTTGGATTAATGCCTATCTCTATAATTTATTGATTAGAGAGGCTTGTGTAACATGAACTGTGATCAAAAGTGAATATTTCACTTGAAGATACCGCAAATTACCAAATTTCCATAATGATGAGCGTGGCTTGAAAGAATTATCTCCAACCATTTGTACGGCTTTTTAGACAAATCTGACCCTTTTGAATATTAATAACGAGAATTGTTATTCATATATGCTTGTTTACCTTTTGATGTATTAGTGCCATTGTGCTCCTATGCGCTTATACCACTTTGTATTAAATCAATGTTTTCCAAACACCCTAAAAGGACGAGCATTGGAGCAAAGCAAAAGTGATCAAGTGTGAATGATGGTATGAATAACGCTGTTGTGCATAATAACCTATATGAGCTCATCATGGTCTTACATTGAAATTATTGCATGCACTACCACGTTGGTGCATGCCACCAATCACCAAGATGCATTAATATGGGTTCCATTCATCCCGTACTTATCTCGGTGATCAGCCTACAGCAATCGGCTATTAGGGCGTGCAAAGCCATGCTCGTGCATACAGCGCATGCTATAATTTTTTTTTTTTCTCTTGTACCGAAGCATAACCAAAGTTAAATTGAATAATGCTAAACTAACAACTCTTCCCTGGTAGCATCCAGGTGTTCTACCTGTAGGGTGGCCCTCCATCCAAGCACCCTTCCCTCACCCTTGAAGATGATTACTTGGGTCTTCAAATTCTGAAGGTGTTGCAATGTGATCTTTGTCTCTTATATTAATTCTTTTCAACCGTAATATTAAGGCGTCGTGAATTACAATAGTTAATTGGGTTTGACCACAATCTGAGTTCGGTACGCTTCTCCAAATGGATATATGCGAAGGGGGAGGTCGTTAAGGATTTAATTCGTGATAAATTTGGCGTTTTCAAAATCTCATGGTCATCCCCGCTCTTACGCCAAAACAAAGCAGGAGGACAGAAACGCCGAGACGATTTGAAAACGGGTCCCTGTGTACTATACGGAGGTCAAACCCCGAAGACAAACGGCCGTCCCTGCCATCACCAAATCCGTCAACCCCCCAAGGCGCCACCGCCCCCTTTATCCCCTCTAAAGTCTCCTCTCCCACCAACGGAAAACAAACCGCCGTCAAAGCCTCTATTATATCCCCGGCCCCCCAAATCCACCTGGTCAACACCAGTCCAAAGATCACATGCTCTGCCCCCCTCGCCTTCTCTCTCTCTCTCTCTCTTCTCTCCAACCCTCTTCTCAAACGCACGAAACCCACTCTATATTCTTGAACTCATCCCGCTTCGCTTCGGGGCTCCGAGTCGCCGGAGAATCGGAAACCGGCTCCCTTTCCCCGGAGGCTTCGGGGAGCTCCCATGGCGGAGGAGCCAGGCTCTGGAGCTCCGGAGCACGACAAGGCCGATCGAGAGGGGTCTCCGGAGAGCTCTTCTTGTCCTCCTCTTGAGGCTGAGGGGGGTGATTCCAAAACCCTCGGCTCACCCGATTCCTCCTCCCAACCCGGCGGAGATGGAGGAAGCGCCGGCGACCGTCGCTCCTTCTCGCAGCTCCTCGCGGGGGCCATGGCATCGGCGGCGCCGGGGAGCGCCGGTGTCGCCCCGTTCCTCACCGTGCCTGTTGTCACCATCCCGTGCTACATCGCCCCCGCCGCGGGGCTCGCGGTCTGTGTCTCCGATTGTTCTTCCAAGTCTTCCATTTTTTTTTTTTGCCTATTTCTTTAGTTTCAAACTTTTACCTTTCTCGATATTATCTTTCTAATTTTAGAACGGCAGCTGGTTGGTTTTTTTTTTAAAAAAAAGAAAAGAAAAAAGAATTGCATGAAACCTTGTGCTGATTTGCGTTTGTTATTGGAATTGGAGATTATTAATATATGAAATAGTTGACCAAAACGAACAAGAAAGTTCTGCTAAGAAAAGCTGACAAGTTCAGCCCCCAAAAGCGGCATTCAATAGAATAAGTTATACTGCTGCACGAGAACCCTTCTTTTTGCTGGAGTCATCTCGAAACAGTTGTTGACTTGTTCTCTTGCTTGTGCTTGTGCTGGTTCTGTTGATTCTTCGTGCAGTTCCATTTTATTTATATGATAAATATGTTTGTCTGTCGCATAGCAATCTTATCCATTAATGACAAGGAAGAAGATATTAGCTTGTTAGGTCTTTGAATCTGTTATGGATTCTGACCTATCGGATTATGCAACAGCATGCTACACTTACTAAATCCAAATAATGTCCGACCATGCTAACCATTTGAAAGTCTCTGAGATGTGCAGAGTAAGGATTAGAGCATCGCATGTTGTGTTTGTGCCTGCAAAAAGATGGCCTGCCACTATGCATCATTAGCATGGAAAGATATACGTCTTCCTGAAAACATGCAAATAACATGCCAGAATAGCTATAGTACTAAAGCAGCTTTTAACTTAAACTGAATTTGATATTGCTGAACTAGTATTTGGATGTCTCTCAATAAGAAACATTGTTTTTTGACTAGCTATGCAAATCTAGCATCATATTCTTCCTCCATATACGTAGCAATAGGCACCATCTCATGTACTTAAATTGAGATGGACATGACTGACCACCATCAGCATAGGTATGCTGCATTTAAATAGAAGGGCAGATGAGTCAAGGTAGATTTTGCATGCATCTGCTAGACATGAGGGTGTATGTGCATATATAATTTCGAAATTGAATTATAGATACATAAGATGATAAACCATATGGGAAATAATGATTAAATAGCTTTTCTGAAAAATTTATAAATATGAAAACAGGAATGTAATGAGCTCCAATCAACTTATGATTTACTGATTTACTATCATCGACCAGCTCATCCCTATCTAGTTCATTTGGAGGACCTCCTTCCTTGCTTCCATGCCCTTGATACTTATCTTGAAGGATCTAGCCTTAAGGTAACTTCTATGTTGCAATTTCATGTATTTCCGCAGCTTCATTCAAATGTAAAGCATAAAAAAATATCAATTAATTAATTTTCGGACCACGATAAAGTGAAAAAGGATTTTTGCATGAATACACTCCAAAATATAAAAATTGCATAACCATTCATGTGATTAGATAACATCCTCCAAACAATAAGTGATTTTACCATATATTCTTACCATTTGGTCCCTTCGAGGACTTTTGCATATATACTGTTCTCAAAGTGCTTAATTCCTTTTTTTTACAAGTGAGAAAGTAAAATATGCATATAAAATATTTGCACAAAATTTCAAATATTTGTCTTAAAATATTTGAAAAATTATGTATAATGGGGGGGGGGAAATAGTTAACAGACTCGTCAAGTTAACTTTTAGCCTAACTAAACTAAGGTTAGAATGTTAAAAAAATGAAAGCAGGATGGTGGGAAGGGTCTGGTTGTAAATTTTTTAGACTTTTGCAGAGGCACTTATCAATGATATACTTTTCAAAGAATAAATATTCAAATAAGAAAAATTCCAGTAAGGGCTTAGCTTTCAATATTCTCTTTTATTTATTACTAATGTGGCTTCTCATATAGGCTGATATTGAAGGAACTTGTTTGATGGAACTTGTTTAACTTGATTTTTAAAAAGTTCTTGGGTAAAACTCAGGTTTTTGATTGTAGGGCTGAATAATTCCTGTTTTTTTGGATTATTTTATTTGGCAAGTGCTTTTTGTCCAATTATGTTTTATGTAGAAAAAAATTGAATTATGTAAATGTTGCAGTCCCTGGTTGGATGAATTTAGAAAGATTTTCTGGACCCAGGATTTATTTACTCATGCGGAACGTAAGTTGCAAAAATTGAGAAGTATTATCAAAGTTTATTGATATTCAGCAATTATAGTTGATGTAGATCCTCTTATTTAAAGTAAAATGCTATCCAATGCCCTGGAAATTTGTAAATACTTTTCTTTTATTTACCCTACATATGATTTCAGTAAACAAACATGGACTCTTAATCATAGGTTCAGATCACCATGTATTTCATGTCACTATTCAATTCCCTGTTTGTCACTTTCATGAAATTCTGCATGTTGTTAGTTATCAATGTAGTGGCAAGTCAAGTTGATGAGCGGGCCAGTTTGCCACTTCCCTCTGAACAGTGTTCCTTAGTTCTTGTTGTTTGAAATACTTAAATTGTCAGCATTTTGTATAATGGGATGTCCATAACTGCAATATTTTCATTTTTGTCTTTTTTCCAGGGGCAGTTTGCAATGACGCATCAAGCAGTCTTGGCATCTGTCATGGCTCAGGCACTGATGCAATTGCAAAAAGCATATCCCTCTTCCTCATCAGAGTTCTTAAGAAACTCTGTAACACAACCTCAAATATCCAACATTACTCTGTTGCCATTGCAACAAGACCCATTGTCTGTAGCAGGGAACAATGCCTGTGCACCACAGATGGAGCAGCCACCTTCATCTCACCAGAAACCTCAGTCTGCTTCTATTGTTGTAAAGACAAGCTCTGACGATGAAAAGACTAGCTCAGATGATGATTA
This sequence comes from Phoenix dactylifera, assembly GCF_051530095.1. Taxonomy (NCBI): domain Eukaryota; kingdom Viridiplantae; phylum Streptophyta; class Magnoliopsida; order Arecales; family Arecaceae; genus Phoenix; species Phoenix dactylifera. The sequence continues at coordinate 44,270,848 of NC_143191.1, forward strand.
CAACTGGCGGAAATATGGTCAGAAACAGGTGAAGAACAGCGAGAATATCAGAAGCTATTATAGATGTGCATATGCTAACTGTTCTGTTAAGAAGAAGGTCGAATGCTGTCAAGATGGCCATGTCGCTGACATAGTTTACAGCGGCTGTCACAATCATGAACCACCCCTGAGAGTTAGAAGCTCTAGAGAGAGAAAGGCAAAACGTAGTGCCCCATCTGTGGTAAATAAAAAATTAGATCTTCCAGGAGCAGAAAATAATGCAACAGTTTCTTCTGCATCTAAACTACCGCACAGTTCTGGTAATGAAACCCTCGAACAACATTTACCCTGTTCAGATGGCCATGAAGGAGATTCTGCGGTGAAGACTGAAGAAGATCTTGGTGATAAACCAGATCCAAAGAGAAGGCAAGTAGTTAAGATATATTAGGATTTTGATTCTTTAGTTCTAATGCTACAATTGTGCTTAAAAGTTTCTCTTCTTTGTAAAGCAGAAGCACTGAAAACACCATTCTTGATCTAGCTCCTGTACTCAAAACTATTAGAGAGACTAAAGTTATATTGCAGACAGCATGTGATGTGGGCCTAACAAGTGATGGCTACAGGTGGAGGAAGTATGGACGGAAATTTGTGAAAGGAAATCCGAATCCCAGGTTTTGCCACTTATTCATATTTATTATTTGGATGATTTCTAATTTTTTGCATATCCATCAAAAGGAATATGTAGAATTTGGTTAGATATGAAATTATTACATGGTCTAATCAGTTAGTTTTGAACTACCAAATTGGAAAAATGTGCTATGGTGATTCTAATTGCTATCTTAGACCAAATATTTTCCTTAGAACAATCATAATTTGTTATAACTAACAATCTAACATTATGATTATTACTATAAGAATAAGTTTGTACGAATTGTTCATGCGGAAGGCGTCTAAATCATGTATGCAGTTTACTCTAACCTCATGAACAGTGAAATAGTTCTATATAGTGCCTAAGACCCGGACTTTAAGGTGCTATTGAGGTACAGTGCTCTCATTTATTGCTTTCAATCCATCTGCTTGACAATGACCTTAAAAATTGTTTACTAGAACATAAAATAGTGTGCATATGCCCAAGTAGATACATGATTGGCATTTTTCTCTCTATGCATCACATAATTTTGGTTGCAGGAGTGTAAATGGGTTGAGTACAATTATGAATAACTTAGAGTTGAATACTTCCTTTGTGTTTGTTTGTCTGGGACATTTGATTCAGGCTTGGCTGGTCTTGGAATGCTGTTTGATTTCTTCCCAGATCAATTTGAGGGCCTCCTTTTTCAAAAGAAAGAAAAATCAAGGACCTTTGCATGAGCATGTATAGAATATTTTCTTGTCTTTGTGGTAATACATTAGTAATAATTGCAGTCTAATTGAAGCAACTTATAGAGGAAGTAAAGTTCAAGCACAAAAGATGTTTCAGTTCCTTTGAGCTCTATTCATGATAGTATTCAGAAGAAAGAAAAGAAGGAAAAATAGAAATGATTAAGTTGAAAGAACAAAGAACTATTCTCCCCCAAGTAACTTAACAGTGGTATAATAGAACTAGATATCTTGCTAGGGTCTTATAGAGGTGTCTCTATGAGGAGAAACCCCAAAAGGAGTTAATTTTAAGTTTAGGGGTCTCATAGTAGTTTAGGTATTCCTTTTTCTTAGGGTTTTCTCTTTGGTTGGATCGGTCATGTGACTAATTTAGTTAATTTTCTGAATTTTAAGTGGTCAGACTCATATGAGTTTACCATTTCATCATGTTGCCTGTCAGTGAGGACCAACAAAAATTAGGTGTTGATGCAAACAAGGGTTTCACAACAAAATTCAAGTCGAAACCAGAAAATCCTTATAAAGCCTAGATATTAGAGAAGGGAGATTAGAGCATGAAACCTCATGTATTGAATCTTTCATATTTTGTATTTAAAAGGTAGCAAAAGAAGTGATTGGAAAATCTGAAGGCAAATGCTTTGAAATAATGAAGACACTTACTTTCCCAAAGAATTGTAGGGTACAGATTCCAAAGCATTTAGTTGGATTAACTTCTCCCTAAGAGGAATAATGTGAATATGAATAATATTATGACAAGAAGAGGAAGGTCATTCCCAATCATCAGCTCAGGAAGAAGGCTGAGCTGGTACACATGCATGCACGCAAATATGTATCATTTCTGATTCTGGACTATTCAGTTGAGCTAGTACCGTTCCAGTAGGATTGAAGTCTCAATTCTACCATCAGAAGATGAATAATGAGCCTTTAAAATTGAGGATTCATATGAATAATTTCATAAGTTGTTTAATTGCAAAACTGATTTGATCTGTATTACGAGTATAGGGTTCTTTAGAAATTGGACCAAGGTCAGGCTTGTTTAAATTAAAGATCAGATTTTGGATTCATTACTGGCCTGTACTTAGGAGGTCATAAGTTGTTACTTGTGAGAACATCTTGACATTGTTAGTTCTTTTTTTGGAAAAATTGAAGAAGATAATTTGTTGAACTGTTAGATTTATTGAAGAAGTCTCTTTCAGAAGAGTTATTGGGCTATTGGGTCCTAACCAGCCTCGTGAGAAATGAGAGGTATTACAATTTTTTTTCCCAATAAGGTTGCATTTAATGACCAAATTTATTGAAAACCTACATACTTGAGCATTAGCGCAACTCATGCACCTAGGCAAACTTGTCCCTCTGAAATGTTCATTAGTTCAAACTGGTTGCCAAAAAAGTATTGGTAGAATACCATTAGTAAAACAGGAATAAGGTTTGTGTTATTGTAAATGAAAAGGTAAATTTAAATTTTGTATCTATCACTTTGTTAAATACTTAACAAATTTTAGATTATTCAGGATTTATTTGCAGAGGTCTCAGTAAAAAAATTGTGCATACACTGAAAATTTTAATTGCAAGTTGGTCTTCCTGCCCATTTCATTGCAATTACGTTGTGCTGGTATATGAATAAAAGTAGAAGTTATCGGAGAAGTGCTGCAGATTTGTTGCCCCCTGTCACCATTTCTGTGCCCCCAAAAGAAAAAAAAAAGATCATGGATTTTATTTGTTATTGCAAATGTATTGCCACTTTTTTGTTGTTCTTAATTATTTAATCTCATGAGTGATGGTAGAGTACTAAGAAACAACGAGTCTCAACATACAGTAAATAAATAGATAGGTAACAAAAAAATTCCACATGCAAAAGGTTGCTGGGGAAAAGCCTCCTTGTTGCATTCGAGGTTTCTAAGATCTTGCTTCAGAACAGAGTAAGCCTTTGGTTGGCCATTAAAAAAAAAAAAAAAAAAACTTTGGTTCAGAAGTTGTATAGAAGAATATCTTTTGTTTCTTCAGTTTTTACCTGTTTGTGAAGATTTCTTTGGTCATCCTGCATCAAGAACTTGGCTATATTAGATGCCTGGTAGTTTACAAACTATGTCTTGAGGTCAAATTAGAATGCTTTAATGCTCAAGTCTAATTGTAAAATCATTATATGCATGCTGCTGGTGCCTGCTAATTTATTCCAATTTGTTTAAGCGATATAAGCTTTCCCTTGAACCTAATCCTTCTCATTAATGTGTTCTAGAAGCTACTATAGGTGCACCCATATTGGATGTCCTGTACGTAAACATGTAGAGAGGTCTTCTGAGGATGCAAAATCTTTGCTCATAACATATGAAGGCAAGCACAACCATGAGTTGCCACCCCTAAAAGATGGCAGCAATCCACCTGATAGCGCTCTTCTTACCGCTGCTGCTGCGACTGCTATGACCACTAATGAGCAAACACCAAAAAATGTCCCCTTGTTATATGAAACACCCACAACCAAATGGTTGCCGGATGTGGATGGGAAGGTATCTAATGAGCAGGTTCAAGAGCTTGGAGGTGAGAAAGCAATAGAATCTGCCCAGACTCTTCTAACTATGGGACTAAGTGCAACTTCAGAAAACGCTGGCAGTAAAAATTCAGGAGGTATTCAGCAGCCTCGTTCAAATGGGAACTGCGCAATAGTTCCGGTCGAAAACTCGTGAATGGATAGGTCCATTTAGTTTGTTATATCATTCTGCTGTATTTTCTTTACTTTCACTCCTATTGGATGCCTATGTTATATAAATACTTTCCTTCAGTGCAGTTGTTGAGCTGCTTCTAATTTCCCAATATCATACTACAAAAGACATTTTTTTCAAATGTATTGGTTCCAAAGGAGGGTTTTTTTTTTTTGAGGGTGGGGGGGGGAGGGTCTCAACAGAGTTATTTTAATGGTGAGGCCTAGCTCTATAGCCTGTATATTTTTTTGTTAAATGTGCAATCAGGAACTGCATCTGCCACATCAAACTTGACTGGATAAAATGTAACAGTGTTGGGGCTCTGGAGGGTGCTGCCTTCTGGTTGTAGAAAGATGACATGCAACCTAAGAGATCATTTGGAATGTCAGGCTAGTGTTTGCAGCGGTACATGCAATGAAATGGACTGGATGTGTATCGTACCAGCCGCAGGTAGATGTTTGACGATGGTCGAGTGCTGCTATTCATGGTATGCATGCAAGATGGACACACTATCGGACCTTGAAGACTATGATACGGTGCATGTTCCATCTCATTCATGGCCCAAATTATGCCAAATTATACGATTGCACTGCGACCACTTTGTTTTTCCATTTCTTTCCATGATTAATAACAAAGCCCATGAAAGTGACAACTTCTGCTTTTCCGACGAGGGGATGTTCTGGTGTCATTCTTGTACCGCCATATTTAGATGGAAGGGAATATTCTGGTATCATTCTTGTACCGCCATATTTAGATGGAATGAATTCACCTGATCTGATGCACCTAATAATTTCACAATTTCAAGATCTTTGTCCTTTGTTTCCGCATAAAGGCAGCCCTGTGGTTTCATTTTCAAGATTTGGTTGCACACTCCGCTGTTTGGCACAACCTGGTCGTCATAAAATATTCACAGCAAATCCTCTTGGAAATCCAGAGATTATGACATTCACTTGATGATTAATGTCTATCTTAATTTCAGCCTTAAACCCTTCCAAGAAATCTAGCTCCTTTCTTCCTCCTTACTGCCCATCTTACTCCAATAACCAAATAATCATTCACCTCGAAAGAGATTAGAATCAACCAGTTGAGCAAAAATATCAGTAAGTTCTGTTCTACTTTTCTGACGTTCGATAGCATCGAAAACCGTCAAATAGCCTGGCCGCCCATACCCACTTTGCGAGTAAATACTGAGCTCTCCGATTGTTTAAAAAATCTCACCCCGCCCCACAGCAACTAAAAAAACAGCACCAACAAAAACTACACATAAGAGTACATGTATACTTCCTCTGACGGCAGCAATGACATATGCAAACCAAGATTGCATAAAATTCACAAATATCTACACAGAGGATCCCCTCATTCCCAAGAAAGGGCCAGCCACCAGCCAGTCTAATTGTACAAAGATATTATAAACTCCAAACCCACCCAATACCCTGCCCCCATCTGCTATGAGATGCTCAGTCCATCCACAGCTCCAGACAAGTCCAAGTCCAGGTTCCCCGCCTTCTCGCCTGCCTTCGTATTCTCCTCCACCTTATGCTTAGCCATGATAGCATTCCCTTCATCCTCATCTACCGATGCGGCAGCTGATATACATTCCTCGAATCTGTAACAACTGATGATGTGGTCATTGGTTATCCCTGAGGCCTGCATGAAGGAGTAGATGACTGTTGGTCCAACACTCCGAAAACCCCTTCGCACCAAGTCTTTGCTTATAACATCTGCCTTCGGAGTCTTTACTGGGACTTGATGTGGGTAGCGAAATCTGCTCATGATGGGCTTCTGGTTCACAAAGCTCCAGCAGTACCGACTGAATGATCCAAACTCTGCTATGATCTACACCGGTAGAACCAAAAGTAACTGTCATCAATTTGTACCGAAGTAGAATAAAAGGATTACTTGAAACTGGACCGATTGCTATTGCCAAATAGCATACTTATGATGATAGACCCTGAATAGTCAGTATACATCATGTTACTTTCTCAATAATTATCCAATGAGTTTTGCAATTAACCGATGCTCATATCATAGAAGAAAAACACAAACCAACCAGTGGCTTATCCCAAAGTAGTCTGCATTAATGCAGGCAGGAATAATTCCAAGCACCCAAATAACTATATATTTGCAATTATAATGATAAGGATAGTGAGAAAACAAAAAAGAAAAGAGAGAGGAATCTACCTTGAGTATTTGGCATGCATTTTCAATGATGGCACGCAGCTTTGGCTCTGATAAAAGCGAGCTGGCAGTGCTTCCTGGTGCTATAAGTTTCTTCTCATTTAATTTAGAAACCAATTCTGGGTCAAAATCCATGAAAACCTCCCTGTGAAAAGGTATGTCCAAGAAGGTGGTAAGATCATATACTTGAAAAGGAATACAATAGAGTCTCATGCCAGAGGCAAGAGTTACCTAAATATGTGTCTCTTGCTGAGAATTGCAGGCCATGAAAGTTCGGCCAATGCACCTGATAGTACAAGCAGCTCAAACAGTTTCCTGTATATATTTTTGAGATTTTTAGACACCAAAGATCACTTTCTGTGATCTGACAAACAAATAAATATTAACTTCTTGCTGACCAAGCAAAGTGAGATTAGAGTTGAGATTGCATACTTATCATCATGTACTGGGACTCCCCATTCTTCATCATGAAAGGCAGCATAACAAGGATCTGTTATAACAGATAAACCAAGAATATTTTTAAGAACAACAGCACAGAAGAAGCTACAAATGAACATTGATAAGATAGAATTCATTATTTCTGACCAGACAATCGACATTATTTAAGGCTGAGAAGTGGAAGATATGAATAGCATAAGCACTCTCACTGAATAGAAACAACATAAATATAGTGCATCAAAGGAAAAAGGCAAATAAAGCAACCATAACCATCAACATTAAGGGTTGGCTTAATGAATCTCTCCACTAGACCATCTAACCCATAATCACATTACATTAAATAATGCAGCTCCTCCACTTTCTAGCGTACCAAGACCATATAGACATGTTTGGCAACATTGCCTTAAATGATACAGCCCCTATGCTTTCCAATTTATTGAACTTTTTCTTTCTTAATGTGACTATCACCACCCTAACCAAATTTATTATCACCTTAGATTGTATATTATCCAACATTATATCTATACAATATTGCTAACCTTATTATGTGCTTATAAATTTTTTAACTTAGTTGCAAAAGCATGAAGCAATAAAGCTTTATAGCAGAACACTCAAAATAATAATACAATTCTACTGTTCTAGCCACTTACAGGTTTGGTTTTCATCAATCAGATGTGTCATGACCTTTTATCACCAAAGTATGTAAACTTTCAACCAACAGGGAGTGCCTGACTTGACATAGTTAAGCAAACACCTTCTCCAAATATGTTTTATAGATATGCCAATTGGAGAATATCAGTACTTGATATAAGGAGATTATCGGAGTCATGAAAACTGCGGTGGTGAATTATCCAATGTTTAGAGTAGGGTCTGACCCTTAACAAAACAACATAACTACATGTGCTGGCAAATATTCTGACAACAAAATCCAGGAAAGGGTGGTTGCAGGGAGGCCAGTTCCAGTGACACTTCACCGCCTTAATCAGTGCAAGCATTCGCAAAACTCATCTACGATGTATTAAGACATCAGAGAACACAAAATAGATGCCAATGCAGTCCGACTGATCATGAAGCAGAAAAAGGGACAAATTATATATTAAAACAAAATAAAAGCTTCCAATTCTAGCCCATTTCACAGCACTTGTTTTGGAAAAACACTGACATAGAGGAAATGAAGCAGAAAAGTAGAATTTTTAATATAAAAAAGCAAATCATGTAAATTTCTGGTCACTCTCAACTTCTCCCTGGAGATCCTCTTTTGTGAGTCAGGCCTTACTTCATGACATGTGATGGTCATGTAAACAGAAAGTAATACAAACAGAGGAAAATGGTATCTAAAATTTTAATCTTATATTGTAGTAAATTTGTTTTTTAAATGTTAATGAGGGAGTTGCCGTTCAATAATATATGTCAAATGACCTAAACAAGCTTATGATCCTTAGTATAGAACTTCAAAATGTCTCTATTTCATTATTTTCCATCTACATCCCAATTCCATTCAACTAATATCCCTTTGGTGTTACGCAAAGCCATTTATGATCTATCCATCGCTATAATATGGAACATTAAGAAATCATATCAGAATCAAGAAGTTGCAAGAAATAAAGCCGCAAAAAGGTTTACAATAATTTTATCTTTTCTGTTAGAAATGTCTTAATACAACATCCCTAGACATACATCAGTTATCACTTGAACTCATCCAAGAACAGTAGCATTAAGTTAGGTTTTGAAAAGGAGGAGGACTGTGCCTAGAACCTATGATTACAAAGCTTAGGTTTTTTATATGGAATTCGTGCTCAAGCAGTTAACAGAAAATCATCTTGGCGGCATAGTTATTGCAGATTCCTAATCTAAAAGGCACAGCCAAGGTCTGCATGTACCTGACGCATAAACAAAGAGACCTGGTACACCACAAGGTTTTTTGTTATTTTAATAAAACACCTCCTTGAGGTACGCTTATGTCCATTTTCTATATCTTATTATGAAAGAATATGATGATGCAAGAAGAGAATAGCAGGCCCGATGCAGTATGAACTGAGAAGAAAAAAATAACACGAGCAATATACAACCTCAAATACCCACTGCTGAGCACCAAGTGAAAGCCAACATCCATTGAAAAACTAAATCACTAGCCAATGAAGAGATTTTATATGTATTATTAGGCAGCAATAAATAAGTTCAGCTCATCTGGGAAGATAAAATCACACCACACCTTACAAAACAAGCAGATAATCTGGATGATATTCTGGAAGTTACTAGATAAGAAATGTTTGGAATAGTTCAATAATAGAGAAGGAATCACAATTCCAATTGTAAACACAATGTCATAGCAAAAACAGAAGAAAAAGACATTAAGTGCCTCTTCCATTCCCATTTCATGTATGCAAAAATATTACAGTAGAGCTGATCATAGGGCAGGCTTCGGGCCTAAACTCTATTCATTTTTAATCGGGCTTCAGGCTGGGCCTATATAAAATTTGACATTTTTTTGTGCCCAAGCCCAGCCCACGATCAGCTTTATATTACAATGAAATACTAAAAGATGCATACGATGTTTGAAGTTCTTGGCATATAGACGTTATAATAAATTATGGACCAATTTGAATTAAAAAATGGAAAATTTGTGAATAATTTGTCCTTTATCTTACTTGATAAGTGGACTCAAATTGCCAAGCATTACTGTTGAGAAATTTGACCGTTGACCTGAAAGATGGGTAGGCCTGATCATATGCCAGGCTGGCTTGTGCATCGGACACGTCAGCCATCAACAAGACTGTAAGCTCAAATGTTTTTAGATGAAAGAAACACATGCAGAAAAAACAGGAGAGAAGAGGAGGGGGGGGGGGGGGGGGGGGGGGGAGCTACCCTCTTAAATTTTAAATGACAGAAGTGCTCCAAAAAATATGTAAAATTATTAAGGTCAATGAGACTGGGACAAAAGATGTGGCATAACAGGATTTTGTTTCAGAAGTAATTATAGATACTCGAACCACTTCAGCGTGCGGATAGGCTGAGACATTTTGCTTTCATCATACCAGTGGAACTTGATTATGCCCGTTAGCAAATCTCTCACTTGCATGGGGAAGAAGTTCCAGGTTGACCAAGAAATGTGGCAATCCAACCACTATACTCAAAATTTTGTCATCATCATTGTTTTGGAATCAATGTAGAAGGACTATATCCTAGTTGGCAAGTTTTTTGAACCAAGATGATGCTCAAGGAACCTGAAGGGCTAAAACCAGCAAATGTTGTGGATTAGAACAAAACAGATGCCAGAAAATAGAAGGTGCTTTACATTTATGTGAATACAGATAACTCTCGCAGCATTCTTTTAATTACTAAAATCTGATAGTCCAGATCCACTACCCTAACATTTTTAATGCATCCATGAACTTGCCACCATACATATGCACCTAAATATACCTAAAAGTATTATTAAAGGCATGCCAAATTTGCTAATAGAAACCCCAGATACAGGATAAACTGCATTAAATTTCCATAAATATGCAGTGTACATTATTTCACAAGCAAACATACTATAGTATCAAAAGCATGTACCCTTCAAAAAATTTTGTAGATTAGATAATACCATTTGCATGAATCCCGAACAACAGAAAAAAAAGATCCTGAGCTAGTGTGAAGAAGACACTAGCCTTACCAAGCTATCGTAGATTCCCACCCCAAACAAAATATCTTTCTACGTAAATTAATCAGTCCTCAAAATTACAATTTGTGAAAGAGGAGAGAAAGAAAGGGAGAAAAAAGGAGAATTGCTTAAGTTAAGAGAGTAAAAGGAACACCAAAGGGTTTATATGACGATGCTGCAAGATCGCAAAAATGCAAATGGTAACATTTGTTTCCACACAGTATGAAAAAGTTTTGTAGACATTAACTCGTGAAATGGTTCTAGGTACTTCCACATAATTATTGTAATTACAAGAGAGACAACACAAGCCGAGCCACACACAAGCCACTCACAATGACCAAAATAGAGAACTCACCAGTATTTGCTGTCACCCATGCACACCTCCTCTTTCCCTTGAAAATTTCCGGCGAAGACAATGAAACGCCATCAGGAACAATCTTTCCCAGCTTCACACCCATCTTTTCTGGCTTGGAAATGCTCTGCCTTCGGCGACTAGTGAGACTCAGCCTCCCAATCCTCCCGGTGGACGCCCGGCTGCAGAAGGAATCAGTGGAAGCATCCGAGGAGCAAGAAGCATTGAGTGACAAATTGGAGCGGATAAGCAGCTCATGCCTCCTTAGAACCGAGGAAGCACTAAAAGGTGGTGTTAGAGGTGGTGAATCAACTGCTCGAGGGGAACCCTTCTTCTCTGTTGCCCCGACCTCTGCTCTCTCCACCTTCCGCACAGGCTTCAAAGCAGGCTTCCGAGCCGTACCTGCCATCCTTGCTTTATTGCCAGCGGGCCCAAGGACTGGCCTCACCTCAGCATCCTCGACGTTCATGGACCGGACCTTCGGGGCGCCTGACATTGAAGAAACTACTCGCTGATCCTCCGATCTCAGCTCAGATGCTCACAAAGATCTCTTAGTTTCTCCAATTTTTAACATGCCTAGGGCTTGATTCAGCGGCCCCAGCTCAAAATCCTCTCGCTATCCCAAGATTCCTTTTCTCCAAAAGAAACGTCACGAATCTCTCTTTCTTCGAACGAATCCACAGACGAAGCTAATGGTGAAGGCTCCGATCCATCCACCGCTCAAATCGACACAGATGAAACCCTAAGCTCCACATAGAACAGCAATTAGGGTTCGGAAACGTCTCCACTTCCCATCCAGTGGACAAACCCTAGAAAGAGCGGAGATTTCATCCAGCATTGCCGAATGCGACTCAAAGACCGTACCCAAACGCTCGCCTTCCCAAATTTCTACCTTCCAATATCTCCCCGCCTCTGCAAAGCCCCTTCCATGGCATCAAGAACCCCTCCAAAACCCTAGAATCCACCTGCCGGCTCCAAAATCGAGTTCCCGAAACCCTGGAGGCTGGCGAGAACCCTCCGATCCGAGCTTTCAAGTAGGTGGAGGATAACAGCGAGCCGGCGGTCCCCGGCAAGCGACACAGGGAGAGGGACAAGAGAGGCGAGAAAGAGAGAGACGGCAAGCGTGGATTTTGGGATTTTAATTTGAAAAGGAGTGACTGGGAGAACCGGGTCGCATTAGGTGGGCGACCGGCTGTAGCCCGTGGCTCCGTCGGGGAGGCGGTCGGGCCGTTCGCGCCGGGTTAGCACGATCCCTTGAGTCCCTTAGACTCTTCTTCGTATTTTCTTAGTTTATATCAATTAATTTCTTCAGAAAAGAATTTGATTTTATTACAGAAACTGCCATCCCATGAAGAGCCAGCCGTTAGCGGCTTCTATCGCCTGTCGACGAAGGGGAAGGTTCGGCAACGTCTTTTTGTCCTTGCTCTTTCTTTCACGAAAATGCTTACAGAGACCCAGAACTGCCCCAAAAAGCAGCCCGAGCCGAGGAATCACATGACACGTATGGTTTACAGTATAATTGTGCGTCCAATCTGGTCGAAATGCACCTACTTTCGGTGTCTTTATTTCTCTTTCTTTTTCTGATAATGTCGTGAGACCTAAGAAAGAAGCGTAGATGATCCATTGGTGGGACCCGTTGGCTATGTGGCTATTATTTTTTTAATCCCTTTTGAGGTTTTTTTTTTTGGTGGAAGTTTCCTTGGGGGAGGTTGCGAGCATGTATGCTCGTACCAACTTCTTCATCTCTACGTCTCTCTCTCTCGTAGCTGAAAATTCTACTTCTTAAATACTTTAATTTGTCATCCATGTTTATCTTTTAGTATGAAATTGTTGCTGGAAATTGGACCCGGGGGCCGCCGCGAAGCTGGGGAAGGAGGAGCTCCGCCGCGGGGAGGGCGGACGGCGGTGCGCCGGCCGGCTGCGTCCTCCTGTGCCCTCCTGGGGTGTGTGAGAGAGCGGGGAGGAGAGTGCGTCCTGTCCTGTCCCGTCCTGCAAAAAAGAAGCCGGTGGCCGGGCTCCCCGGCGCCGGCCCTCCGATGCTTAAGTCAGAGGGTGAAGAAGAATAAGAAGATATTGGTGCTTAATTATCTGTGCTGTTGTGTTTCGGTCCCTCCTCCCTCTCTTTCCTCCCAGGCTCCCTTTTATAGAGGGATTTTATGTTGCCCGGGAGGTGACAGGGAGTTTGTCCTCTTTTGTAATAATTGGGCACGATTTGGCCCATTAATGGCATAGTGGAAAGTAAGGCCGACTCAGACCGGAACCAGGGAGTTGTCACGGTCGATCGGTCCTGTTGGAGTGGTTGAACCGCCGGCCGTGGTAGGCCCGGGGTCCATGGATGGTAAGCGCATTTATTACCGAATGAACCGGCGGTCAGGGAGAGCCATACGCTTTGATGGTTCAGTGATCCAGAGATCGTCTTGAGCCATGTTCATTAAATGACTGAGCGCATCGGAGACTTGAAGAGGTCTCATGCATTAATGGCAGGTCGTGCCAAATACCTACGGAGATCTTATGCCTTGACGGCTTGGAGATAGCGGCAGGTTGTAGTGGAGTTGTCAAGTCCCTCAGGGGGTTAAGTAGGAGTTGAACATCTGGTCAAGGCAATCGGCTCGGCAGGGGTGCCGAGCCGAGCTGGTCGCCCAATGGGGCGCCCTGTGGCGGGGTTGCTTCTAATGCTCCTGGTCGGCGCTCTTTGGTCGGCTCTTTCTAGCCGAGCGCCTTTATTCTGCGCGCTTTCCTCTCTGGTCAGCACCTTCTAATCGAGCGCTTTTCTAGTCGGCGTCCTCTGGTCGGCTCTTTCTAGCCGAGCATCCCTACTTGGTCGTTGGTTGGTCCGAGCGCCTCTTGGCGCTCCGGTCGGCACTCTTGGGCCGAGCATCTTTTCAAATCGGCGCTCTCTAGCCGAGCACCCCTCTGGTTGGTGTTCTTTGGTCGGCACTCTTCGGCCGAGCGCCTTTCCGGTCGGCGCTTTTTGGCCGAGCGCCTCCGTGGCGGTATGACTTGGGGTTTTTCCCCCAACAGAAATATTACCTAGAATTCTCTTGGAACGAACTACCAGTAGCAGCCAGGGCCGGCCCAACTCTTAGATGACTAGGCGGTTGCCTAAAGCTTCGGCTCAAAAAAAGCCCACCGTAGGAAAAACTTTAACGATAAAATAGAAAGAAAAAAGATATCTCTCAGTGAGTTCGCCTTAGGCTCCTAATATATTGGGCTGCTCCAGGTAGCAGCCACAATTTCTTGGGGAAGATATGGGAGGAGGCCGCCACCAATTCCTACTAGCCTTTTTGCTTTAATACCGTGATCCAGGAATTCTTTGTTTTGTCATTTAGTTCTTTGGTCAGCATCATTTTTATATCTTCTCAAAAACAAAATGAAACTCCTCTTATTGCATTGTATATTCTACAATGACAAGCCGAAAAGGCAATAGAAGTTTTATTTTCTTCATACATTTTTTTTTGTCAATATGCTATGCCATAGAGTGAACTAGGTGTTGTCTCGATAATGACACCTTCCATTTTGAAGAATGTCTTAGTTTCAAGTATTAGAAGGTGCATCCTATTATTTAAACTTCAATAATTTAATTTGTGTAGAAGTTCCCTCTATCTCGAATAGAGAGAGGAGAAAAAAATATTTCTAAGCTGTTTTTTCTAGCTAATTTCATTCACCAACTAGAAAGCAGCTGATTAATTGTTCCATCGTATGCTTCCCATTCCATGCACCTCATTTGAACTAGAGCCTAATTTCTTATCTAATCCTCAAAATTTATACGATGGAACCTAATTTGCTAAGAACTAAGTCTAACAGGAAGTTCCGATCGTTGGATCATGAATCTAATAATGCTCCTTTCGTAATGGAATTAACTAAACCATTTGCAATTCAATTCTACAAATCCTCCCTATTCAACTTTAATCTCCATCAACTTGGGTGTCCATAATCATTGTTCATTACTGTTGTTCATACCAATTGGGCATGGCCACTTAGTTTTAGATAAATGATATATTTAGACCTAATCACAAGCCTCACAGTAGGTAGGTTGGGTAGACGACGATTTGATTACATGAACAAGTATGAGGTGGGTCCAATGGTGGTTGGGTTCCGAACCTAACCTAGCTTCCCCAAACCTATCACGGATTAGTCTTAGAAAAGTGGATTAGGTCCAGTTGGATATAAAAGTTATCACCCCACGCAAACCATGTAAGCTTTACTGAAAAATGAGTCAGAATTCATACCCAGGTCGTAAAGCTTCTCCTTTCTTTTATTGGTGAAGAGATAACTAGTGATCAATTGTGGGATGGCCTTGCAGACAAAGCACGTGTATCGTGAGGCCAACAGGGCAGCAGACTAGTACCCTCATATGTAGCTAACTATTCTGTAGAGATTGAGACTTGAGAGAGCAAAATATATGGTGTATTTTGGAACTTTGTTATCTTTTGATTTTATTTTTTTTTTTATGTATTCATATTCATATTTGACATTTCTGAGGCATTCGCTTTAGCATTAAAAAAAAAAAAAAAAAAAAAAAAAAAAAAAAAAAAAAAAAAAAAAAAGTAGCCTTTCCTATTCCAGATAACGACCACTTATCTGACCGAAGGAAGGTATGGTGTCACGATGGTCTAACCCCCAGCCGCTTTTGGCAGCTTAAAGTTAGAAGCGTTGAAAGTTTACTTCCATTAGCCGTAAGCTCTGAAGCTTATATTTCTCTCTTCGGAAAAACCAGATGAAAACGAAAGAAAAGTTTTGAACCTTATGATGAATACCTGCCATTGCAGGTGCAGTTCTATGCCAATACTGGAATATGGTCCGAGGTCTGATTTTTTTAGTGATTTCAGAAAACATTGATAAGTTACATCTGAGCTACCATGATTCCTGCTTGTCATTCGTACCGAGGAAATTAATTTTGAAAAAATATGATATGGTTTAGCGCAGATATCTTTAATTATGGGGTCGTTTCGTTCGAATAGTTTTTTTAATAAAATATTTTGTTAGCAAGCTCATGTTTGAGTGTACGATATCTAGAAAAATATTTTTTTATATTTTGTCAACCATGAAAAAATAGCGCAATTGAGAGTAGTCTTTAGAGTTCGTTTGGTTCGTGGAAAAAAAAAGAGAGGAAGAAAAGTGTGTTAATGGAAAAATAATGAAATGGTTCTTGTTTGATTGAAGTTTTCAAATGAGCGACACGAAAAAGTTGTATTCTCATAAAAATATATTTTCCACGTTTGATGAAAAAATTTTTCTCATGAGAAACATAAAAAATTACTTTTTCGTGAGCCGAAAATCACTCACTTTTTTATATTTTTTTTTAAAAAAACCCTTTGGTATTAAAAAAAGGCATTAAATACCTAATTTTTATTAAGGATATAATAGGAATTACACATAACTTTCTCAGGAAAGTGGATGATCAACCAAATATAAGCACTCTGAAAATCTATTATCACTTTTCAATTGTCAACAAAACATGCCAAAAATGCTTTTGTAGGCATTCTCTTTTAAGGAATCTGTTTTCTAAGAATCCTATTGCTAAGAGGGAAAAATGCTTCCCGCGAACCAAACGAGTCCTTAAAAAATAGTATAAAATCTTTATTACCCCAGTAGTAAAAAGAAAGATCGTAACCAATTCTATTTAAAAGTCTAAAGTATTTTTATAAAAAAAAAGCTCAATTTTCAACTCATGGGAAAGTGACCTTTTTATCTCCCTTGTTGAATTTTCTTTCCTATAAAATATGAAAACCTTATTTATATTAAAAAAAACTACTTTTCTATTCCTTTTCTTTGAAATCTCAAACGAAACATCAGCATTTTTTAGTTTTCCGTTGGTCACATTTTCCTCTCTTCTCTTTCCATAAACTAAACAAGTCCCAACTCCCAAGGGCAAGTTTCATGGGTAGACTATCCAGGATTTAAACCAGTGTCTTCGAAAATTCTACTTGCCTCGTGGAGGAAGTTGAAAAGCCTTGTCCGTCAAGGTAGTGGATCCTTATAAAGAACGCAAATTGACTGAGAGACCATAGGCAAGTCTAAGTTAATTTCAGAAATGATTAACTTAAGGAAGTCCTAAAGTTGGAACATGGATTGAAAGGCCAGAGAATTACCATACCAAAGAAGCACCTGGGAATTACATTATATATGGAAGGAAACATGAGATATAAAAAGGCTCTTGATAGGCTTTTCCTGCCTACGGATCAATCACACACTCGTAACATATCTTTAATTGGTGTTGTTGGGGGAAAAGCAGATCGCCCCAAAAATGCATGAACGCATCGTCGGCACGTGACGAAAGCGCCCGACTTAAGGGCATCCGACCTGGAGGCGCCCGACCTGGAGACGCCCGACTTCAAGATGCCCAACTGGAAACCCGACCTCAGGGCTCTCGACCTGGTGCCTAGCCAGGCGCTCGACTCCGAGACTTCCGACCTAGGCACCCGACCTCAGCATCCTCGACCTCGGAAGTCCGACCTTGCTATCCACCTGCTGCGGTCACATCCTTCTGTAGCTCGACCAAGGACCACATCCTGCTACTGCTGTCAACAATTAATGCGCATGGCCTCCACTGATCTCCGGCTCACTCAACAATTAATGCGCATGGCCTTCACTGATCTCCGGCTCACTCAATAATTAATGTGTGTGTTATCTACGGATCTCAAGCCCTCCACGACAAATAGCTGACCTGCTCGGCTACGTCCGATCAGCCACGACGACTCATTGGCTCCGGCCTGATCTCCTACGGCGATGCATTAATTCACACGATCGTGCATTAATTCATACGACATGCTCAATCATGACGGTAACCCGTCCGCCCCGTTATATCACAGGTAATCCTGTACCCCTTTATAAAAGGGAAACCCCTCCATCCTAGAGGGGGTTGGACTCTAAAACTCCTGAGACATATTTTCTCTCCCTCCATACATTTGCCCCCTCTGACTTAGGCATCGGAGGGCCGGCGCCGGAAATCCCGGTCACCGGCTTTTTGCAGGTCCCTCGGAGGACGCCGCCCGCCGACGGACTGCCACCCGCCATCTCACGCTGAAGCTCCTCCTTCTCAGCCGACGGCCGCCTTCGGGTCCAAATTCCAGCAACAGTTGGCGCTAGAGGAAGAGCCCGAGTTGTGGCCATGAAGTTGAGAAGCAAAGGAGCCTCCAATGCCTTCCGGCATCTCCCATCAAGTCCTGGACACTCTATCCAGAATTCGCCATCTCCGCCTGACCCAGTTCCCCAAGTCCAGCCGAAGCAGTTCAATATCCTGGTGCAGCAGGTTCAAGCCTTGGCCGTAGTTGTCCAAGGCCTGCAACATGAGGAAGCCCTACCTATGCCGCCTCCACAGGCCCAAGTCCAGCCAGTGCTTCCTCCAAATGGACCGGTGCCCCAGGGCCAGAATCTTCATGGCTCCTCGAGGGCCAACAATGAAGAATGATGCTGTCACCAAGGCTCAGCCCGAGCGTCTCTCCGGAGAGAACTGCCAGGGAGGAGCATAGACAGAAGGCCCCAGCTCTCGGAAGCTGAGTCAGCCCCGGACCGACACGAGCCGGAGCAGACTACTGTGGCAATCCCCCAAGCTTGGGAGCTCGACAGGAAGGTCAAGAAGCTTGAGCGACAGATTGAAGCGCTTTACAGCAGGAAGGCAAGGCACGAGGGTGACTTTGAGTTCACCACTAAGTCCCCCTTTTTCCGCCAGATCGAGGATAAGCCGGTCCCACCGAGGTTCAAAATGCCCCAGGTGGAGCCCTACAATAGAGCTGTCGATCCCCTCGACCATTTGGAAAGTTACCGAGCCCTCATGGCATTGCAGGGGTCCTCGGAAGCTGTGCTTTGCAAAGCCTTCCCAGCAACTCTTTAAGGAACGGCTCGGCTCTGGTTCTCTAGACTGAAGCCAAACACGGTATTCTCTTACGAGCAGCTCGACAGGCAGTTCGCCACCAACTTTGCTGCTAGCTGACGCCAGCGGCGAACCTCAGATTCCCTCCTCAACATCAAACAAAAGGAGAGAGAATCCCTCAAAGACTATCTCGACTGTTTCCCCGCTGCGACCTGAGAGGTTCTCGAGCTCGACCAGTCGATAGCCATGTCGGCACTGAAGACTAAGGCTCGATCCTACAGGTTCCTCTTCTCTATTGAGAAAAGCTTCCCTGCCGATTTCACCGAGATGTTGGCCCAAGCTCGGAAGTATGCGAAGGCCGAGGAGGCCATCGCCTCCAGGCGAGGCGCGATCGAGCAGGCCTCAAAGAAGCAGAAGAAACGTCGTGAAGAGCGAGGCCGCCCGAGCAGCCGATCCCCCCGCCGAGATAAGAAACAGCCTCAGTTGAGGAGTCTACCTCGACAACGAGAACAGCTTCGACCGAGGTCCCCGCCTCGACCGAGTTCTTCGCCGCAGCCACGAATGCCCTTGGGGAGGTATGAGAATTACACTCCCCTGAATGTTCCCCGGGCAGAGGTCCTAATGGAGATAGAAGGTCGAGACTATTTCCGACCTCCACCACCGATGCGGGATACAGGAGCTCGGCGCAATCCTAGGAAGTATTGCTGTTTCCATCGGGATCACGGCCACGACACAGAGGATTGCTTCCAGCTTCGGGATGAGATCGAGGCGCCTATCCGCTGTGGGGTACTCAACCGGTTTGTGTGGAACCGGTGTGAGGAAAAGAGGCCAGTGGAAAATGCAGCACTGCCCGAAAATCCAAATGACAATAGGCCTATCGCTGGCACTATTAACACCATTGGAGGAGGAAGCTCGGCTGAAGAACCAATCAAGGGAAAGACCCCTCCGAAGCGCCCGCATACCTCCGAAACCATGTCATTCTCGGACGAGGATTTGGAAGGAGTTGAGACTCCTCATGATGACGCTGTGGTCATCTCCATGATTGTAAACAAATTTGATGTAAAGCACATCCTAGTTGATAATTGAAGCTTGACAAATATTTTATACTGCGATGCCTATCAAAAAATGGGGATGACGGAAAGCCAGCTTCGGAGAATGAACGCTCCACTGGTCGGTTTTACTGAGTATTCGGTCTCGGTCGAGGAGGAAATCAGAGGCGGACTACGCTATGCGAGAGGTTCATGAAGGGATATGCGGAAACTATCTAGGAGCCCGAGCATTGGCCCATAAAATCTTGCGCCAAGGATACTATTGGCCCACAATTCAAAAGGATGCAACGGACTTCGTCCGAAGGTGCGATCGATGCCAGTGCTCGTCCAAGGGTGGAACATTACGATGCAGCCTCCAACTCCTCCCAGCTCAGGGGCAACTTGGACCTCATCGAGGAGACGAGGGAGGCAGCCCGAGTTTGCATGGCGAGATATCAACGAAAAATGGCACAGTACTACAACTCCAAAGTAAAAGTCAAGCTCTTTAAGGCAGGAGATTTCGTCCTCAGGAGAGCAGAAGCTTCTCAGCCCACCGAGCGGGGAAAGCTTGCCCCGAACCAGAAAGGGCCATACCGGATTGCACGAGTCCAATGGCCCGGAGCATACAAGCTGGAATCTCTCGAAGGGACCCTCGTTCCGCGAAGCTGGAATTCCGAAAATCTTCGGATGTATTACCAGTAGAGCCCTAAGGGGCCCTCGACGATTGGGAACACGATTCTCGTCCCCTTCTCATGTTAATTCATTCACAGTTCTCTAATTATTCTGTGCTCCTCCTGATATTGGGACACTTGTGATCTTCAGAAAATCCGACCAAGCTCGGATGCCCGACCAAGTTTGGATGCCCCAGCCAAGTCTGAAATACCTCGCCACAACGACGTCGAGCTCGGTCTCGATCTCCATCAAAGACCCCGATCGAGATCGGGATGCCCCGCTGAGTCGACAGTGAGCCCAAGCTCCCTCAACCTCGAGAAGCATCACCAAGTCGACAACGAGCCCAAGCTCCCTCGACCTCGTGCTCAATCCCCCGATTAAGGTCAGGATGCCCCGCTGAGTCAATAGTGAGCCCAAGCTCCCTCGACCTCGAAAAGCGTCACCAGGTCGATAGCGAGCCCAAGATTTCTCGATCTCGTGCTCGATCCTCCGACTAAGGTCGGGATGTCCCGTTGAGTCGACAGTGAGCCCAAGCTTCCTCGGCCTCGAGAAGACATTCAGGAGATTACGTGGACCCCCTGGTGTGCAGGCGCGCCCAGAGCGAACTATAGGCCAAAGAGCACCGCTGAAAGCCAACTTCGGAGCGGAGTCGCTTACCTCAACATGAGATGTCCGGCTCCGATGGTGCGAGAGGTATATCCTACCCAGCACCTACATCATTGTACTTACTTGCTTATATTACAGGACGGTCAACGAAATCCCGACTAAGGCCGGGATGCTCTCCTGAATCGATCACGAGCCGAGGTTCCCTCAACCTCGCACGTAATCTCCTGACTGAGTGCGGGAAGCTCCTCACCGTCAATCTCCAGCTCGATCTTGCCCCGGACCCCCCTGGACGAGGGCTTTGCCGAGTCCGAATGTCAACTCAAGCCGAGACGGCCTGTAACAGCGACCTCGAGCTCCGCCTGATGATGCTCTAACCGAGCTTCGAGGTGCCAAGTCATTCACCATGAGGCCTAACTCTACCTGCTTCCACGCCGACCAAGTTCAAGATTGAAAGCATGGAAGCTCCAACGATATTCCGACCTCAGCCTATGTTATCTTCGGAGTCCGAGCTCAAAGCTTCGGCAATCTGGAAGTCGAGCCCAAAGACTCGGCAAAATTTTTCTAGAAGATAAGCCTCAAGGCCTAGCGGAACTTCTTCGGAGTCCGAGCTCAAAGCTTCGGCAATCTGGAAGCCGAGCCCAAGGACTCGGCGAAATTTTTTCAGAAGATAAGCCTAAAGGCCTAGTGGAACTTCTTCGGAGTCCGAGCTCAAAGCTTCAGCAATCTGGAAGCCGAGCCCAAGGACTTGGCAAAATTTTTCCAGAAGACAAACCTAAAGGCCTAGCGGGACTTCTTCGGAGCCCGAGCTTAAAGACTTAGCGAGTTTTCCTAAAGTCTAAGCCTAAAGCCTCAACATGATCCTTCTTAGAGCTAAGCCTAACAACTTGGCGAATTCTACCGGAATCTAAGTCTAGAGACTTGGCCAAGCTTGAAGACTTGAAGAAATTCACCAAAAAGGAATCCAGCTCAAGCAGCTAAAATACAAACAGAAGCAGGCACAAGTTTGGAAAAAGAAAAAATCTTCATTGATGAAGGCCTAGAGGCCAAGTACAAAATTGAGGTTCGGCCCTATTCAAAGGCCGACCTCACTTACAAAAAAGACAAAGAAAGAAAAAAAGAAGAGAAGGCTAAGTCCTAAGGGGCGGCAGCTACATCGGCATCAACCTCAGGGTCGTCCATGATGATTACTCGAGGGTCCTCGACAGGAATTGGCTCGGGACCTTCCGCGACGGCCTCAGACGGAGCTTCGCCAGTGGCCTCGAAAACACCCCCGGCAACTTCCCCGGGGGAGTCTCTTGAGCCGCTTGCTCGGCCGCGCCAGCTTCGGCCTCGACGACCTCCTACTCGGCCTCAAGGATCGCGAGAACGTCGAGCTCGCTCTCCGCACCAACCCCCATCCTTGGCCGAATGCCAGTGAGGTCGAGCTGGGGGCAGAACCGCTACATCTGCCTCCGGAAGTTCTCAAAGCCCTGGAGGAATTCGTCCACGGTCTTCTCCTCCAACATATCATGGAAATTCTCCGATTCTTTGAAGAGTTCCACTGCATTCTGGGCCTGCTCCAGCGCCCTATTCTCTCGGGCTTCAAGCGGAGAACTCCGCTATCATATTTGTGGCCGGCGGCCTCGGCTAGACGCGCCTCGGAGGCGCGGAACTCCGACCTCGCCAGAGTGTGCGCGGCCCTTTCCTCCTCGAGCTCGTTGACTGCCGATCGCCGCTCGGCCTCGGCAGCCTCCATCCGCGCGATGGCCTCCGCCCGCGTGGCCTCAGAGTCAGCAAGCCTTTTCTCGGCCATCTCCAGCTGCCTTTGGAATCGCCGAACCTCATTCTGGCATTCCGAGGCTATGAATACCAGCATGTCGATCTCATGGAGATGCTGCAGGAAAAACAACGATAAATGAAAGCGGAGGAAATGCCAATAACCAAAGTAAAAAAATGAGAAGGCGACTTACCCGGGCAACGTTGCAGTATGTCTGATCGACGAGATCCCCGAGGTCGATGGCTTCGAACTTGGCCCGGTCGGCCAGGAGCAACGCGCGGCGAAATACTGCGCGCGCGACATCGCTATCTCGAAGGGCCGAACTGCCCTCACGGATCGGGGACTCCGGGTTACTAGACCGCCTCCTAGAGCGATCTCTGGCTCCCGACGAACTCGGCCTGTCCGAGCTCGAAACTCCGGGGCCCCTACTCGACTGGGGGCCCGAGCGTCGCAGGCGAACGACTAACCGACCTGGCTGTTGAGAAATGGGGGCGGGGCAAGCAGGGGGCGCCGAACCCGTCACCCCCTAGAACCCGAGCTCGCTTGCTCGGTAGCCGAGGCCTCTATCCGGATGAATCCGGAAGTTCCGGCCCCAGAGCCCCTCGCCTCGGCGGGAGCAGAAGTTAAGGCCGACCTGGCCTTCTTCCTGAGCTCGAGAGGAGCCCCGCCAGCCTCGGCCGCCCTCCTCTTCAACCGGACGAAAAGCGCGGTGTTGCTAGTCACCATGTTGGAAATATCTGGAAAGAAGAAAAAATATCTAAATATCAGAAAAAGAAAGAAACGAATAAGACAAAGGACAGCAAAATGAAGAAGGAGCAGCGCGACTGCTCTTACCCTCGTGGCGCGCCGAGCTCAAGCCGATGTTCACCAGAGCCTCCTCACTCAGGAGGTCGGTCAGAAGGATATCCCCCCCGAGGCTATGCAGAGCGTCAAAAACCCTCTGCCCGTCCGCCGAAAGCTGGGTGAGCTTGTTGAGGGCCTTCAGCCGGGGATGCCCCCACCTCGGATCAAATCCTCACGAGACCTCGGACGAAAGGAAGAAAAACTTTCCCTTCCACTCATTAATAGAGGAAGGGGCACCTCCGAAGAGTGACATACTGCCCCGAAAGGCGAAGTAAAGCCACTGTCTGTCCGCCGGGTTCGACTTCAACAAGAAGCACCGGCGGAAGACATTCACCAAGGTCGGAATCCTGTGCGCAAGGCAAAGGGATAAAAACCCGATGATGGTCCTCCACGAGTTCGGAGCGAGCTGTGCTGGGACGAGCTAGTACTCCACCAGCAACTCGTTCACGAACTCGTGAAGAGGAAACCGCAGGCCGGCCCAATGTCTCGATGTACACCCCGATCCGACCTAGAGGAGGTCTCATCACTCGGTCCTCCGACCCCGCAGGCTCGAGATGAAACCCGGGCCGGAAAAAGAACCGGGAACGGACTAGCTCTAGCTCCTCCTCAGTCAGGCTAGATCCGACCTCATTTGGACCATGACCCATTTCAAAAAGAAGGGCAGAGAAGAAAACAAAGAACGAAGAAGGAAAGGAAGAAGAAGAAAGGGAATCCCCGAGCCAACGTGGGAAAATGACCTACGGAGGGGTCGCTGGAAATCGCCTCAGGCACCACCGGAAAGACTCGGTCGCAACTGGAAGAGAAGGAAATAGGACAGAAGGAAGAGAGGGGAGCAGCAATAACAAACGGCCAAGCAAGACCTTTCTAAGGCTAAGTCAGGGGGTTTATATAGACCCTCCCGACGGCCTAGATCGGCGGGACTGGATCCCACTTTCTGTCCAGATCGTGCCACGTGTCAGCCCCGAGAATCGAAGTGACATACCTACCTGAATCAACGCCTTTAAGGCAGAACCGAAGCGGCATCCCGTCGGATCCCGGAGCCCCATCATGAGCCCACGACGCGGAGCAACCTCGAAAGACGAAAGGGCGCCGCCCTGTCTTCTCCCATTAAAGATGCCCCAAAGCGCGCGAAACAACAAAATAACTCGAAGCCACTTGTCCCCCGCTAATACAATAAATGCAGCTACTTCCTTCGCCCGAGCTCGTAAACGGCTCGAGCTCGGAAGTCGAAGGGTAGTGTTGGGAGAAAAGCAGATCGCCCCAAAAACGCATGAATGCATCGCTGGCACGTGACGAAAGCGCCCGACCTGAGGGCGTCCGACCTGGAGGCGCCCGACCTGAGGGCGTCCGACCTGGAGGCGCTCGACCTGAGGGCGTCCGACCTGGAGGCGCCCGACCGGGCGTCCGACCTGGAGGCGTCTGACTTCAAGATGCCCAACTGGAAACCCGACCTCAGGGCTCTCGACCTGGCACCTGGCCAGATGCTCGACTCCGGGACTCCCGACCTGGGCACCTGACCTCAGCATCCTCGACCTCGGAAGTCCGACCTTACTATCCACCTGCAGCGGTTACATCCTTCTGTAGCTCGACAAAGGACCACGCCCTGCTACTGCTGTCAACAATTAATGCGCATGGCCTCTACTGATCTCCGGCTCTCTCAACAATTAATGCGCATGCTATCTACGGATCTCAAGCCCTCCACGGCAAACAGCTGACCTGCTCGGCTACGTCCAATCAGCCACGACGACTCATTAGCTCCGGCCTAATCTCCTACGGCGATGCATTGATTCATACGATCGTGCATTAATTCATACGACATGCTCAATCATGACGGTAACTCATTCGCCCCGTCACATCACAGGTAATCATCCTGTACCCCTCTATAAAAGGGAAACCCCTCCATCCTAGAGGGGGTTGGACTCTGAAACTCCTGAGACATATTTTCTCTCCCTCCATACATTTGCTCCCTCTGGCTTAGACATCGGAGGGCCGGCGCCGGAAATCCCGGCTATCAGCTTTTTGCAGGTCCCCCGAAGGACGCCGCCCGCCGATGGACCGCCACCCACCATCTCACACCGGAGCTCCTCCTTCTCAACCAATGGCCGCCCTCAGGTCCAAATTCCAGCAACATGTAAAGATTTAAAATGAGAAATGAAACAAATGGATGGGTCCTGAAACACGATGGTGCGCTCCAAGGGCATATGCGTTGCTGAAACCAGGTGAAGAGAATGTTAAAAAGACAGATGCCATGAATATTAGTTGCAGTGCAATGGAAAAAAGTTACAGACTCAAACCAAAAACGTGGCACATTCTTTGTTGTTGTTTTTTTTTTTTTTTTGAAAATAAAAAGAGAGAAGCATTGAGACACGCAATGCTTTGGAGATCAGAGCATCGGAAACGACAATATTTTAATATAGCTATTGATATAGGAATCAGAAGATAGCAAAAGGACGACTCTCAAAATTCATGCAAAATTACATAGGAAAAAAAACCATGAAGGATTACAATGTTCAACGATAACATAAAAGGAATGATGGAATCATTCACGGAACAAATTGCACAAAGGAATTGTGCATGGAATAAAAGAAATACACCAAAAGTAAGCTTCATCGTAAACATAGATGAAGCACCTGAAGCCTAAGCCCAACAGGGATCTCATCTTACATACTTGGAAGTTTAAATCATAGCACACATCGCACAACTTCTGAATAACTTTTAGCAGCCGATGGACTCATTGCCTGCCCAAAATAAGCTGCCGAGCTGGTAAACGAGTTTAAAACAACAAATCCCAAATCGTGGTTGGCTCCTTCAACAGCGGGGTTTGAGTTATCACAGATCAAGAAAAAGATGTCAGCTTTTCAACTTACCAAGCTATTGCAGTCATCTTAAACTGTTAAGCCTCTTAGTTTCTTAAGGGTTGCTGGTGGTGAAGGTAATTATACCTAATAATACATATAAAAATTACAGTGGGTGCCCTAACCTTTTAAGTTCATTCTTTTCCCTATAGCGAGCTAGTTCTTCACAAGACATCAGTTTATTGCAGAAATTTTTCATGCATGTCCGATGCACCATTGATGCCTACCACATTAGGGAATGAATGGCAGATACCACGAGCTGTATCATTCCGCAACATCGATATATATCATAGAAAATATGAACAATAAATAATAGAAAGGGTCAACTTGGGCAAGAAGAAACAACCAAAAAGACATGCCATTTTATTGCAAACAATCTTATAAGTTAACCGAGCCATACATGAACAATGGGAGCAATCCAGCCTTCTTTGATAACTTGTAAAGACCCAAGCATGGATTATATAAATTTTTATAACCAAAGTCAGCAGGCAAAAGATTCATGATGCCTCTAATAAGTGTTCCGTAAATTTGTTAAAATAAAACATCTGCTAGCAAAATATGCACATGAACTAAAAATTGCACACGCCTGTTATAATTTGTTAGGCATCTTCTCTTTCCTTACAAAAAGGGGTTTTGCCTGTTCTGATTAACCACGGGATCTGCAAGATTTAGAAACATAAATATTCCACATTGGTTCGCATTAAGCTATCGGCTATCCTGATTCAGCGATAATATCCCATGCCCGCAAATAAGAGATTGGTACCAACCTGCCATTCAAAGGCACCTGTCAAAGCTGATATAAGATGTGCAAACAATTGTATCAAGATCTAAAATTCGCATGGAATGGCACTTCGCATGGCATCAGGTAAATTTGAAGCAGCATCATTACACTAGTCTTGCCACTCATCAGATTTTGGCTGAATGAGTTTATTTAGTTCAAACACCACCAATAAA
This sequence comes from Phoenix dactylifera, assembly GCF_051530095.1. Classification (NCBI taxonomy): domain Eukaryota; kingdom Viridiplantae; phylum Streptophyta; class Magnoliopsida; order Arecales; family Arecaceae; genus Phoenix; species Phoenix dactylifera. Next base: position 44,298,038 of record NC_143191.1, read on the forward strand.
TCTGAACATCATACAAAATATGAGTAGTGTCATTAGCTGATAAGGAAAATGCAAATGATGGAGAAAACCGCCCAACTTGATATGGCCACATATTTCAATGTACTAATTTAACAGCGGCAAAGTCCACCATCTAGCTGTTCTCACAAATGGAGACACATCATAGGATCTGAAAATGGCATCTGCAAAAGTCATACAGAGAAGTAAACAACAAACAATTTTGAGCATAACCTTCTCAGATGTAAAGAGATCATCATAAGCTTTACAGGTCATCAAACCACTACAATGAGATGCATAAAATAATAAATGAAAAGGTCAGCTCAAAAACAGGCACCAATAACAGATATAAACATCAATTTTTCTCTTATATTTCAGTGATTAATTTAACATGTACAAATCATCAAAATCAATGAAACTCCTAATATTTTCCACTCCAGTCTGCATTCCTGCCCCCGGTGCATTATGACAAATAGTGATTCTTGTTTCTTAACAATGTTCTAACTTACAAACTTCCTATTTCTTTAATAGAATCCATCACAATAATCTTAATTGTGTAAAATAAGAAAACAAAGATAGGTTAGAAGGACCAACATCATTAAATCACCAGGATTTTTTTCTGTTATAATCCATGATCAAGTGCTTGTTGGAAGTGATGTATAGACCCCTACCTGTTAACGAGACAATGTTCATAAGGTAGATGGATGAATACCTGGATAGTTTCATTCCTATCATGCTTCTCTAAAGAGGTGGGGAGGATGAATGAAAAAACAGCTCAGCAGCACCAGAAAAGAACAGGATAAATAAATGGACCTAAGAATTAGAATCATTTGGTTGGCATGATAAAGATTTTACTATAACAAGAGCGGCTCAATAACTACCAAGTGCAGCAAAGATGCCATATAAATTGCAACAGTAGGAAGTTAAGGACCCAACCTGATTTATTTATTGACTGATTGTATACAGGATGACTGGCTTCCAGACCAAGGCTCGAGTTATGTCTTTTGGCCAGGCTTGGACCTGGCATGGGACTGAGAGTTTACACTCAAGGGAGACTAGGCTAGGGTTGACCCAGCCTAAATGCATCGGTCAGCACGCGAAAGGGAAGGAATGCACGCACACACACACAGAGGGAGGGAGGGAGGGAGGACCTAGTGATGCTTCAGCACTCATTTCTCCACAGTCATTGTGTACAAAGCATCCCAGAAGTCTGTGGCAAGTGGCAAATGTTGAGCTTGAACGGACAGTTTTTGTGAAATGCATTAATCAAATAGCCACAAATGGCTAATGACAGAAATTGGGTTGATGTTTCTAAATAATGAAGGTAAGACAACATAGCATAGACTGGATAAATTACAAAAGTAGTTGTTACTATTGGGACATAAATTAAGTTTGAAATGGATCGTTAATGATAGCAATAAAGATAATCAGAATAGGGGTGCATAAGATCTAGTAGAAAAAAGAATTTGGAGAAGATGCGACAGCAAGATAAAAGTTTCCAGTGCTAAGCCATAAACTCATGAAAATCTTCGTTTAACAAATGTCAAATCATGATAATATGAAACAGGCTCAAAATGTCATATCTTCCTCGATTAATTTTCATTTAAATATCAAATTCTCCACCAATGGACAAGTTAAACCTTTTACTAATCTATGTTGACACACTTCAACCAGGGAAAAAAACTACGACTCTGCATAGTCTAGCAGGTTGAACATATGATCTAATTCCCAGCAATAATGATGTCTGTGGTAGAGCCACTAGCATTGATGGCTCCTGCTCAGCTTTTAATATTTGTAGTAGAAATTTTCAGCCTTGGGCATAAAATCTACCTCAAGTTGGCACTTCATCATTAATAAAATCCAAAGTCTGTTGAGTTAAACTTCCTAGAAATTGGCAGAAGGCCTTATCTGGATTAGAAATTCAAACTACCATACCTTACAATTACTGAACCAAGAGTACATCATCTACAGTTTATTAATTGCAAAAGTACTCAACTGCTATTAGCAAAAACTTGAGTTCAACAAGTAAGAATTACTGCTGGGTCAATAAGATTATTAGCTGTAAAGGATGCAACAAATGTTAAAAAAGCACAGCAAACATAGTTCATGGTGTCAAAGAAAGATATCTAAAAGTCATGCAATAGATTCCCCTGCAGGAAATACAGAAGGATAAGCACTGTTAGGAAAATCAAGTTTCTGACTACACTTATAAGCATTTCACAAAACACTGTTCATGAAAAGGGAGAGCATGAACAGGTAAAGAGCAAAAGAAATTCTACATACCCCAGCAGTCCACGGCCACGCCATGTTCTAGGTGTCACACTCAAATTCATTACCGAACCCTGCCTTATGATCACCATAGATATTGGATGGCCCTGGTTAGACTGTGCTTCTAAAACGAGCCTTGATTGCAATTCACCACCAATTTCCACATTCCCAAACTTTAAGATCTCATCGCCAAGCTGCAATCCATCTTCTGCTGCGGGTGAGTCATCAGCGATTTCATCAATCATAGCAAAAGGAATCCTAACAATAGGTTCCTCGCCCATAGAAGAATCTTGAGATGTACTTTCATGAACATAAACTGATGTATCTGTACCAATGCCAATAGAATCTTGATTAGCCAACCCTAATCATAAACTTTTGGCTTATAAAACAGGCTTGCATTTCAATATTACCCTACGGTTTCAATATTGCCTCAAAAATGATGATTGGTACCAAAGTATGTTTTTCTCCGCTACATTCAGACTCTTATAAAGTTAAGGAAATTGCTGAGGATGCTTTCTAGGAGCTTTAACTTAAGGATAACTAATTTGGATTTTACTTTCCACCACCTGGTCTTCCAGGTCTCGAGGAAAGCCACTTACAATGCTAAATTTGCCTCAGGTCAGGAACAAAACATGAATATGCAACAGGTTAATATTGAGTAGAGAGGTCATCATGAAATGTTCTCAAACTCTGTTGAGGATCAAAAAACAAGATAAGGTTGACTGATTACGGATGCAATAAGATGCTGATTGTATATATTAACTAGGCTAAAGTGTGTTTAACCTGGTAAAAGAAGATTGAAGTAAACCAGACATTGTACAGAACTACAAACAGCAACTGACCAAATAAACAGCCATAATCAATTGAAATCATATCAATGTGAATTTGGATGACTACTTTAAATGCCTAAATCTAAATTGCATATGCATTAAGCAGCATTTTAATTGTTTGCATACCTGAATCTTTTGAAGGCAATGGTGCAACTTTAGCCACTCTTACTGAGTGCAAAACTTGCAAATTCTTTTCTATTTTATCGGTGATATCCTTGTGATCATTGCGCAATGCTGTCAAGGAGGAAAACATGAATGAGCAGCTTATACATAATATTTCATCTTTTTTTAATGCAGAAATGCCATTACAAAAGTCATATATATATATATAGATACACACACTATAACATGTGGGTGAGACATTGCTATAGCCTTCTTCCTTGACACTCACCAGAGTTACTATTGTGATTACGTACCATATGCTTCTTCATGAACAGGGACAGATACCATATCCTTATTCAATTATCTATACAACATCATGCCATATGCATTAGAAAGAAATAACCTCAAAATATGGTCTAAAGAAAATGAAATCCCATTCCTAGTCACAGAATTGCTGGTCGTAACACAGCAAAAGCTATAATGAGATAGAAAACACAATGAAAACAAATTGTGTGGCATTTTGAACACCATGCTACAGTATCTAGTATCTAGTATCTCTGATGCATCATATCATCACCAGATCCATGACCCTCTGCTGATAAATAATATCTTCCATTATCCGTCCAGGTGTCCTTGCTCTAGACTAGTAATATATATTAGATAGCAGAAAATTACAAGTAAAACATGAGAGATGCATTCAATTGAATTACTTCAAACCCTTCCAATTTTATGTCCTTACCCAAAATAATACAACCAAGATGGCCTTTATGCCATATCTACAAGGCATGTTAAATAACTGTTCTATTAGGCACCCATCATGCACCAACAACTTTGCTCTTCAATAGCAGTCGGCCATGGCAACCTGTTTGGACTTCAGACATGCACCATCAATTTGACTTTCTTTTGTTGAAGTTTGCAAAATTTGGTAGCATGCGACCCACTTAACATCTGAGACACAATTTGCCCCATTACCTATGCTCCTTCTTAATCACATGCAAATTTTGGCAATAAAGATGCAGAAAACTAGAAGAGATACAGAGATTGTTTGGGGATCCAATCGGGAGTTTGGGAAGTTAGATGAAAAAAGGGGTGGCCAAATGGAGAGAGGGAGAGACCACAGATATCAGGAATCTAGTTGGTTAAATAAAATTTGAAGAGAGGCAGAGATGATAAGATTTAAAATTTTGTTACAGTTACAATTCTATCCATATAATGTTATTTCCTAAAGTATCCATGCTAGTTGTCATCATGTAATATAGATTTACAAATTATCTCGTTAACATTCCACTTATGGGCAAATTTGACAAGCCCAAAGGACCCTCCAATACTCTTTTTAGTATATATTGATGGTAAAGACAAGACCAAGTTTTAGTGCGAAATTCTAGGTCAGGTTGATTTTAGTTGCTTGCTGTAAAACCTACAAAACAAATGACAAGAGGTGATTTTAGTTTCTTGCTGTAAAACCTACAAAACAGCCAGAATTGGAGATCTAACTTCACTTCCCACTATAAGTTTATGCAACGAAAAAGCAACCATCTAAGACCACAGCTTATGTCAGTATTATGCGCTCACCAATGTGAGAAATACAAAATACCAATTCTCGGTATATGAGCTGATATAAACAGATATACCCAGGAATCTTGACCAATAAAATAGAAATTTTATAGTTCTACAAGTTTTACAATTATTGAATACTAAAATCAATGCATAAATCAAATTGTCAAATTTGTTTGCACTACATCAGCTGGAATTTGATATCTTGAATATTATAACATTGGCCAAAATATTAGCATATCTCGACATCTGCAAAAAACCGATTTTATTGATAGGATATGCTTTTAGGGCCTGTTTGAAATCCTGGGCAAGTTAATGCTGGAATAGCCTCATATATAGCCAGAGGCAAGAAAACCAGAAGTGAGCATGGAAGGAGAATCTAACTTAATCGGGGAAGTCCCCAATCAAAGAATCCTCCCAAAGTAGAATACCAGGTTCTTTCTGGAAGGTGATTTATCTTGAGCAAGCTTGCAGGAGCAAGACTTTCCTACATTGATGAAAATCTCTCGCCCCAACCAAACAACTTCTCCCCAACATCCCATGTTTTAGCCACATAGGGTTTTATTCCATTGGACAAGCTGTCCGATATCTGGAACAAGATAAAAGAATGTCTTGGTTCATCCTGGTATCAGTTCCTACGATTCTAAGTTAAGAATCTTCACCTTGGTTCCCCTTACCTGTTCAAGATATAGATACATCCACCCAGGGAATTTCTACTTCCATTACCGTAAGGGAGGCGAATGAATACCCTATCCAGTACTTATCCGTACCTCCATCTTTCGCTCATCCCTAAAACCCCGAGGGTTAGATGGTCCGATGTCTTATCATAGGACCCATTGCTGAACACTTCAATGAGCACTATTACGACAAGGGAGGGGGAGAAAAAGACAGCAAAGAAAGCAAATGAAAGAAAATTAAAGAACAGGATTCAATTCTAGGATTAGGGTTACAATTCCCACGACAAACTTCCAATGGGAATACAATCATCAAAAAGGAATAATAGGCATACCAGCAAGTCGAGCACGCTGAGATCGAATGGCCGGGATGTCAATATCTGACCTAGGGAATCCCTGAAGCACCGCGGAAGAATTCACGATATCAGACAGCGAAAAAGAGAGATTTTTCTATTGGATATTTTAAGGATTCAAACGATTCGAGGCAATAAAAAGAGATTAAAGCTGCTGCTGAGGGGATTGAGGGGGGGAGAGACAGAGAGCTTGCCTCGCGATCGACGAGGTCGCCGGAGATTCCAGGATCGCCGGGACCGCAGAGAGACTCGATGATCGCATTCATCTCGGCCTCTATCGACGCTCTCTTCTCCATCAGAGCCGTCGTCTCCGATTTGAGATTCGTCGCCACCATCCTCGCGGGGTCTCCTTCTCGCTCTCCCGCCTTGGTAAACTGATGCTTGATGAGAAGAAGGTCGGAAGAAGCTTGCGTACGCTGATTATATAGGAGCGGGTTTAGCGAGCGCGACCTACAGACGGCGATGCGGAGACGGAGCGTGAGATCTCCGTTGAGCTCGCTGGGTTACGCCGTTAAAGATAACACTTGCCTTCCTAAGCCTTTTGGCTTGAGATCAAGTGCATGTTGCAAATAACATAATTTATGTTAGAAAATGTAAACAGTATTAACATATAACGAAGGGGGTTTTAATATATTTATGACATGTCGTCGGCATGCAAAAGAATTTGGAACAACATGGTGTTCATCAACCAAAAATAAAAAATAAAAAATGGTGCATCCTGATATATGATAGGTGCTCTCACATATTATTGACCAAATAAAAAGAGAAAGCAAAAAAGTTGTTATAATTGCATGGCTGCTAACATTGCGAGGCAACATCAATTAAACTTTTGTTCTTATGTTTGCATCGTCGCCTATGACAATCAAAAATGTATGACAACCCCATCAAAGATAAGCATGCGTGTACTACAATTACATTACCTATCACATAGTGCGCACCTCCAATATTCGAAGACAAGCGCATGTGATATATTGAAGATAACTGATATAAATGATGTTGCGTAAAAGTAAGTTTTACTAAAGGTGATGATGATTTGGTTCAAGTAAGGACAATAACGAACAAATCTTGATCCACATCCAACCCTACGTGACATTAGGTCAAGATTTTTGGAATCATTCGCTAATTATTTCAAATCATCAATTAATCCTATTATAATCTATTTATAAGACTCGATCTCTAATAGACCTAATTTAATCTATCAAACATAATCCTCAAAAGTCCTAGAGGCAAATGTTCAAAAGGATTTAACCATCTAGTATCAAGAAAAATATAATCGTTCAAAAAATTCTTATTCAGGTCCATAACTTAACCCGATCTAAATTGCCAGAACCCAAATAAAATTGTCAAAACCATGATCTAATCAAAAAATTTAACCTACATCCAACGTTGACCCAAAAACACTTGATGGGGTAAGCTTTTATCTCCCCTACTCTCACCTACATGTATTTATAAACATGGTATCATTATCTTGCATTTTTTAAGTTTTACTAAAAATAAGTTCGAGTCGTCCGGTCAACACAACCTCTACATGGCATTATTACGTACTAATGCATTAGCACGACAATCAGCTTTGCAAACCCAGCTCTATAGCAAGTCTGTTGTTAGATCTTGTTATTTTTATTTAAATAAAATTTAAATAAGAGATGGCTGTCAGTTTGTTAATATTATTCAGATATAAAATTATTAGTTAGATTAGATTCATCATTATATTATAAAGTGTTGGAATATTTCAAAATTTCGAGTTTGCCCTTCTTTGTCTTTTGTCTTTTTGTCTAGTGTATTTTCTTTAGTCCCTTTAGTCCCTCTCTCTGATTCCCGAGAGACTCTTAATCCTCTCACTGCATCTGCGAGTGTGCGCTTGGAGTGATCCAGTTGTTGTATCCTGAAGAATAGGCCGTCATTACCTGCTACATCGAGATTCATTCTCCGAGGGGCGCGATCTATTCTTAAGGACAGTGAAATCACGCCTCAACTGATAAGTTCTTCCTTCTCTCCATCTATTATTTTCTTACATAAAGGAATAAGCACAAACACTACTAATAATTAGTTGGATCTAGTGCGGAGGCTTGGCGATTGGATTCGTTCGTTGGCTAAGCAGTGGGTGTGATTTGATCAACTAGTACTCGGCTGTCTAAAAAATATATTATTTTTATTTATATTTACTAAAATAGATATCTCATACATTACAGATATATTTAATAAATTTAAAAAATAATAAATCGCAGAGTGTCCGAAGTAACCCCTCCTTCTCACTTCTCAGCGCATATAATGTTTTCGATAAGACTGGTCACGCAGGTAGCCATCTAACCCATAATTTTATTAACCTCTCTAAATATACGTTTGGCATAAAAGGTGGTCCCCATTCTCACCATCATCACCCAATGTATTGCTTTCCCTACGTGCTTATGTGTTTGTGGTTGGACTGATGTACCGCCGGAGTGCTCTGATCAGTATCTCGATCAGAAAAAAGTGCGATGTGGGTTAATGTCTATCACCATCAATCAGAGGTGCCAGGGAAGATCTACGTAATCCTGACGTGGCCAAGGACGCGCCCCTGATTAAAAAAAAGAAACTCCTGCGCGCGGATCCAGCCGTCCGATACGAAGCCCGGATGCTTTCCAGCACTTAACGGAACAAACACGGCTACGACGATGGCCGCTGCCGTCCTCGCGTCGCTTCTCACACTTCCTCTGGTTACTTCTCTTCCTCGATCTACTTCACTGGCCTCCATCGGCCCCTCTCCTTCTCCTTCCAGCGCCACTCCGGCCAATCCTTTCGCATGGGGCACGTCACCAGCGCCACTCGGGCCACTCTCGGCCTTACGAAGCCTGCTCTCGTCGAGATCCCGCAGGTATTCCGCTTTTCTCGGTATTGGTCTCGATTTGTTGGCCTTTCCATTCGCTCCATTTGCTTGTGATTGGGCTTGTGGTGCTGGAAGATACTTGTTCGATGAAATTACTCAAAGAGGGGCTAGTTGGGGCTTTTGGATTTCTGTGAGAACAACGAAGCTTTATGTTGTTTTTATGACAAAGTTTTCATTTTTTTTTCGTGGTTCTTGGGCCTCGGTGTCTGGATAGGCTACTGGGTTCTTTATCCTTTCCCTTTTATGCACGCAACCTTTGTTCTGGTTCTCACCCTTAGGTCAGCTTCTTCTTGGTTATCTGATCACATGTGCATATTTTAGGTATTCCGGAACGGAAATCATAGGTTTATCTACGTTCTCTTGAAGTGTATTCTGGGTTCTACAAGGGACGGCGCTTTTCATTCTTTGTTTTTTTTTTCTCTTTTTACAAATTTCTATTATCTACATCTATTTATGTTCCTTCAATCGTGATAACTCGCAGAATTTCAAGAATTTCGAGAAAAAAAGGAAAATTTGAAATCCTTTACTAATCAAAAAAGAGGAAAGAGAAAACTGAAGGTGAAGTCATACTTGTACTAATCAAGAGTGAGAATCCTGTAGTTCGTGTGCTACTTTGCCGTCCTTGGGGAAAAAGATCACTTTTTGTTACACTAACTGTTTGAATTATTCTTTTCTAGAAAAATTAAAATCTAAAATATTCTACTTCAACAAATAATAGGCAGTAATAGACTTAAAGAAAATAAATAAAGAAAGTGAAAAAATGGAATCCGAGATGTTGAGGCGTGGTATGTTGGTCACTTTCCTTGAAGTAGATTTTGCTGGCTTACAGTGCACTAGGCTTGGATGGCGTTCTACTTATGAGATACAACAGCCTCTTGCAATGTTCCTTCTGCCTTAATGATTTGCATGAATCAAAGAAGCCTTTGAACCTAGAATCAGTATGCAGCAAGCCCGTTGATTGAAAGAAAAATTGAAAAGAATTTTAAAGAGAGTAGGAAGGGAGAATAAAAGTTCTCTGCTTCTGATTATCTTTTGTCTAATCCGTAGAGATCTATTTATAGATTTTTTTGGGACAGACGCGACCAAAAACCGATCCAACGGTCAAAACTGGTAAGAAAGTTTGAAAAAATAAAACACTGGAAGTAGGACCAACGGATGGGAGGTTGGTTGCGGAAAGGAGGTCGTCCCTAGGAAGAGGGCGCCTCGCGAAGAGGTGCAAGCAAGGAAGCGACGTGGCTCCTCACGCCTCAGGCACATGGCACGGCCCACGCGCCTCTGGCGTGACCTCGGCTTCGGCTCTTCGCACCTCAGGCAGGAGGTGCGACCTCGGCCTCAGCTCCCACCCACCTCGGACGAGCATGGGCGAGAGACGATCTCGGCTCTTCGCACTCGGACGAGCACTCGCGCGAGGCGGCCTTGTGCCTCGGCTCCTTGCACCTCGGGCGCGATCCACCTGCCTCGAACGAATACGGACGCGAAGCGCTGCCCAGGCGCCTTGGAGAATAAATCCGAGGTAAAGGAGAGTCGAACCCACAAGAATAAATCCCGAGGTAAAGGAGAGTCGAACCCACGACCTCCTCCAAATCAAAACAATGTACAAACCAACTGAGCCAAACTCTCACCTTAACATATATATAAATATATATGTTTTAAAGTATGAAAACTTTTAATCATTATTTAACCAAAAATCTAACACTAACGATCCCACTTTTAACTTCTTGTTCGCTTATTTCCTAAACCCTTTGTAGTCCACTCGACGATCTTCAGAATCGGAGATCCCAAACTTGAGCGTTGGGTTTTTTCTTGTGGGTGGTTTTGGTGGCATATTCGGTCTCCATGGGTCAACTGAATGTAGATGCTGAACTAGAGTGTGGGTTTTTCTCATGTGGTAGATCAATCTGTTGCTGGAACAGGATGTGTTGTTATTCTGATGTAATGTTAACTAATAGCACTTATCTATTTTGTTCCTTGAACATGTGGAAAGTATGGCAGAACCCATTTTTAGGGTCTGTTTGGGTGTTTTCTGCACAACATCTCTATATGCATGAAAGGTAATGAAGGAAACGGGGCAGCAGGAGGAAGAAGTAGAGGGACTATGAGGATGCTGTGCTTCAGCAATCCTGAAATTTTCAGCATATTGGGCATCACCTTTTTCACCTTCTTAAAAATATAGATATTGGTGGATTAATTGCTTTCCTCTATCTTATCTTCTTCTTCACCCTCTTAATTCTGCAACTCCTTTGTCTGTAAGAGGTATCACATAAAATCACAGATAGAATTGTTGACATTCAAACAGAGCCATAATCTATGAACAAAAACTGACTATAATGCTCTTGTTTTGCTGAGCAAGTCTTTCAGAGCCTAGTGATACATCTTACAACTATGCTTCTAGAAGCAGGTCAGAGTGGATATTAGTAAGTTATCAGTTGCAAGATTAAAACTTTATATGCTTCCAATTCTTGATTCAGGTCCCTATAATTTCTGCATCTGTTCCTGTATATGATAGTTGTTCCTTATCTTGCTCATGTCATTTTTTAAAGGTTCAAATACCTAACCATATATGATCTCAATCTCTCTCACACATATTTTCCTCGAAGGTTCTCCCAGATATTGTTGTTCCATCTCGTACTCCATCTGATGGATTTTAAAATCTTAATAAAAGCGAATATTACCTATTTGGTGCTTTAGTGATTGCCGATGATTAAAAAACATCTGATCTTTGCCATTAAATGAGGAAAACTTAAGTGAAAAAACATGTAGACAGGCTGCACCTTCAACATTAAATCAAAGAGTCCACTAGTGGTTCCAAGCTAGTTGGCTCCTAACCTGCGTATTTGTAAACATCTCCTCTTGATGTGGGTTACGGATATTTTTTTATTGATCACATATTGTGTCCAATAACATGGTCCTATTGCGTTTTAACAATGACATGTTGTTTTTGTTTTTTGTGAAGATTTTATCTGTTCTCTGATTAGCACATGGTTATGGTTTAGTTTAAAGAAAAATGGTCTAGGTGCAATTATGTGTATTCTTTTTTATCTTTTGACTTCTTTTGAATTTTTAACATACAATTTTGTATTATAGGGTTCCTGGTGTTAAATGGGATAATTTTTAATTTTGTATGTTCATATGTTACTCGATTTTTTTTTGCAGTACATTTCTTTCAACTAGACATTTAGAATATACATGTTTAAATTTCCCTCAATTAGAAAAGTTTCACATTTTTTCACTGATCTCTTCTTTTGTAGATCTCATTCTCCGCTAAGGAGATTGACTTTGCAGTATGGAAAGGAGACATACTTGCTGTTGCTGTCTCGGAGAACGATATGTCCAAGGACTTGGATTCAAAATTCGAGAACTCAATCTTGAAAAGGCTAGATGAGAAGCTTGGCGGTCTTCTGGCGGAAGCTTCAACTGAGGAGGATTTCACTGGAAAAGCTGGTCAGTCTATGGTTCTCAGGCTACCTGGTTTGGGTTTCAAAAGGGTAGGTCTAGTCGGGCTTGGGCAGTGTTCTCCTTCATCCACCGCAACTGCATATCGAAGCATTGGCGAGGCTGTTGCGGTAGTTGCAAAGGCTGCCCAAGCAATCAATGCTGCTGTTATTCTTGCATCTTCCAATGGGATTTCGGAAGAGTTCAAGCTAAATGCTGCTTCAGCAATTGCATCAGGTACTTCTCATTAAGGTCTCTCTGTAGGAACTTTGTGGCACAGTATGATGCAACAATTTGGAGTAAGAAACGAATGAGTTTTGGGCCACCTTTAACTTTTCATCTGATTTGGATTGTAGGAACTGTGCTAGGAGTGTATGAAGACAGCAGATTTAAGTCTGATTCAAAGAAGACACATCTTAAAGCGGTGGACATTATTGGTTTGGGTTCTGGACCAGAGCTGGACAAGAAAATCAAGTATGCTAGTGATGTTTGCTCTGGAGTAATTTTTGGAAAAGAACTTGCAAATGCACCAGCCAATGTGCTTACCCCTGGTTAGTTAGAGTTCATGTTTTAATTATTAAGACCTTTTTGATTCCTATTCCCTTGTTGTGTTTTTCATTTGCATCATGACACATAATATTTGAAGGTTCTTATAACAACTTTTCCCATCTTTTAGGTGTACTGGCAGAAGAGGCTTCAAAAGTTGCCTCATCATACAGTGACGTTCTTATGGCAACAATATTAGATGTGGAGCAGTGCAAAGAATTGAAGATGGGTTCATATTTAGGTGTTGCTGCTGCATCTTCAAATCCCCCTCATTTCATCCACTTATGTTATAAACCTCCAGGCGGTGATGTAAAAAGAAAGCTGGCAATTGTTGGGAAGGGTTTAACATTCGACAGGTAAATGTTCTCTTCGTGGGAGGTGATATACATTTTACTGATTTTCATTCTGAATTTCGAATAGAAAAATCTCCAATTGATTTTTTGGTTCTTCCTACACTACCACCTAATCTTGCTCAAATAGCAGTTGCTTTTACATATAATCTTTATAGGCCATGGCTCATTTTGGAGATACATATCATATATGTCAAGTCATTACATGTTGGACTTGGTACCAGAGCATTGGAAAAGGAAATAACTAATATGAGGCCATTGTATGTTTATTTCTTTTTTATTATTGCAGTGGTGGTTACAACATAAAGACTGGGCCAGGCTGTTCCATAGAGCTAATGAAATTCGATATGGGAGGTTCTGCAGCTGCTTTTGGTGCAGCAAAAGCCATTGCTCAGATTAAACCTCCAGGAGTGGAGGTAAATTTTCCTTTTCTACACTAAGTGGGAAGGAATGGTGCCCTTGAAATAAATTTGTTTCTAAGATCAGTTGGCAGTTAACACTTTTCCCCCCTTTCCCAGGTTCATTTTATTGTTGCTGCATGTGAAAATATGATTAGTGGCACGGGCATGAGGCCAGGCGACATTGTCACAGCTTCTAATGGAAAGACAATTGAGGTATCATTCTTGGTTCCTTAGAGATGCTTAAGATTTACATCTTGATATAGGTTGAATTGATATGTGTCGGATTATCTGCAACTAGGCTACTTGGATGCTATAGTGCACGGATTGATAGAATGCATTACACTTCTGAATACTTAGAGCATGACACTGTTGAGAAATCCAGAGGTGGAGTCTCCTGCATATGTTAACCGGGAGTGTCTGGCTTTAGTACTTTTTTTGAATGTTATGTGAAAAGATATTTCAGTGCAAGCTAGGACCAGTGGCGGAGCCAGGATTTTAACTTTCTTGTTTTTTTTTTTTGGGGGGGGGGGGGGGGGGGACTGAATTTGGAATTAAATTATTTATAAATACCATGTATTTCTATTTATTATGCAAATTTGCTAGAAATCATTATATATAATATCAAGCATCAATATCTACTGATCATTCTGTTAGATATTATATTATTGTGCTTCATTCTATGATAGGACGAGTAATAGTTATTAAGATGTATAATTCAAACCAAGTCCAGAGAGAAGAATCCAGGTGCTGTTTTCATGTCTTTTTGACCCTCTAAGAATAAGCAAGAGGTGAAAATAAATCCATTTTGAGAGGGAATAGTGCTGAGGTAGGAAAAGTTATCTAATGTTAATCTTTTTTTTTTTTGTGGGGGGGGGGGGACTATGAAAGCTTAAAATAAAGCAGTTGCAATCTGGACTAGTTAAGAATTCTTTTTTCCAGATATTTCAAAGAGACCGATCTTTATCCCAATTTTTTTTTTTTTTTTTTTTTGCTAAAAACGGTGATTCATACTACACGGGTACGAATGCACCTAGAAGAGTCAGCATACAAAATGTCCCGAAATGCACCGGGCAAATCATCCTCACCAACCCATAGGGAGCCGCCTGAGTGGCTCGCAACATACGCCGCCACCCAGTCCGCCGCCCCATTGGCCTCTCGGTATACATGCACAGCTCGCCATAGTACCCCCTCCCTCAGCATCAACCATATATCCCGGAGCAATGGATGAACTCCCCTCCCGTTGAGAGAGCCCTTCCGGATCCAGCTGATCACCGTGGCCGAGTCTCCCTCCAAGATGATGGAGCTCGCCCGAAGGACAAGTCGCGCAAATCGCAACCCCATCCAAGCCGCACGCAGCTCTGCCCCTGGTACCGAGCTGTCGAAGATCTGACAGCCTCCAGCTTTCAAAGAGACCGATCTTTATCCCAATTTTTGAGGGGCAAATATGTACACGCAAAATGTTATTTCCCCAAAAGCATCAACAAGACTCATTGTTATCAGGATCCCATGGCTCTGCCAGTGGTTATGACACTTTAATTCATAACAAGTTTTAGTTTTAAATAATTATAGCTTAAAGTGTCAAAACATTTCCTGTGAAGCATCATACCTTTTTATTTTCACTTATGTAATGATTTGAAAGCCCAGCCCTTCGATAGGAAATGATGCTCTAGTTTACTTAGTCTGGATCAGCTTGTCTTAATATCTTTATACATTTGTTCCATACATATTTCTACAGTATGGAGTTATTCGGTCTTATGGTGATATAAGGAACAAGCACTTCGGAACACCTATATTCTTGGCACCCTGTGCGAAATGATTTGTTGATGCTGTGTAGTAATTGATGCCTACGAGATTATAATGAAGTCGACTAATAATTTATAACTCTTGTAGCATATTTGCATTTGAACTTTCAAAAAACAAAAGAATGCAAGTGTATTAACATTGTCAAAAGACGCATTGGGGCTTTTCATTATTTATGTGGGCTTTCCCTGTTTTATGTAGATTAGCATCTTCCGAGCTCAGGACTCTTGGGCTAAACCCTTATATATCTCTACCATTTCTCCCTGTTTCAGGTCAACAATACTGATGCTGAGGGAAGGCTGACGCTTGCAGATGCTTTGGTTTATGCTTGTAACCAAGGTGTGGAAAAGGTATTGACATCCTGCGTAGCTACTATATTATTTCAGTGGAAGTGTTTATTCTCTTGATGTTCTTGAATGTTGAACCAATTATTTAGTTTAAGGTATCTATGATTGTCTTTTTTACAATTCATATGTTGCTTAAATGGATAAAAGCAATGCTTTCCATGGTGTTCGGACATTTGAAGTGTCAAGATGAAATACTCCATCTCAGTTTTTTGCAGAAACTATGAGACTGCATGAACAACTGTGGTGGCATTAAATGGTAGAATTTGTATAACAATAATTCTAATCCAATTATTTTGTGTGGGTTTAAATATGTAAAAACTGAAACTACCATGCAAAGTTATGTAGTTCATACTGAGTACCACAAAAGGCAGGATAACAACAGGGGAGAGGGGGGAGGGGGAGGGTGGGAGGGGGAGGAATGTTGAGAATTTCCTGTAGGAGGTAGGATGATGGCTCAATTTTTATAAAGCATACCTCACGGATCTAAACACAATTTTCTGTTGATACTTTTATAACTGTTGCATGCAGATAGTTGATCTGGCGACACTAACTGGTGCTTGTGTAGTTGCTCTGGGGCCCAGCATTGGAGGTAAAATGCATTAAGAATCACAATTCTCCTCATACTCAAATAGTTGTTTTGTTCAGAAATTATCAAGTGTAAGATTTTGGTAGTACTTGCCATTAAACAGCAGGACAGTATTGCAATGTTGATTTACAAATGCCATGGTACCTGGTGCATAGAGAGGATAAATGAGCAAGTGATCTGGAGTAGCAATTAATTTTCAGTACTGCTAGAACAGACACTAACTTGCTGCAAACTTTGTACTGAAAATCTTTTTTCAGGACAGAGACCTATGTTGTATGCCTATTTGCTAACCTTTTGCTTGCTGCATCTCATTTTCTTCATTAACATGACTCAAGTTTATGCCTAATTTTTCAGGCTGCAAAGATATGAGCGAGAGGGGTGTTGCATCTGTTGTCCATCTAGAATATAAGCTGCTTTCCTGTGGTTTTTAGGGTGTTTGAAATTGCGGCCCTACTAATATTAAGTTAAAATTATGGAAATAAAGAATTTCTTTGAGAATACACTATATCCCCTTGCTGAAGGATTTACTGACCTCAAGTGGTAGGAATGGGCTTGTGGTTTTTTGTTTGATTTTGTTTATTTATTATGCTGCAGCATATCCTTTTGTTTGGGTGATGTGCAACCTGGGATATGAGAGGAAACGTGCCTCAAGCTTGTTTCTAAATATCTCCTTGATAGCCAAGCAGCATGTTGGCCAGAAATATACTCATTTTGAGCTGCTGGACTGTTAGAGCTTTTCAATAACAAGGTTACCTTATTTTCACAGGATTCTTCACACCCAGCGACGACCTAGCAAAGGAGATTGCCGAAGCTTCAGAGATCACAGGAGAAAAGTTTTGGAGGATGCCACTGGAGGAAAGTTATTGGGAGTCAATGACATCAGGCGTGGCTGATATGGTAAACAGTGGAGGTCGTCAAGGTGGCGCCATCTTAGCTGCACTTTTCCTGAAGCAGGTTCAGATTAAATCATTCTTTTCTTTATGCTGTCCCATCTCTACCTTTATTTAGTATGACACGAGCAACTTGTGTTTGCTTGACCATATCATCACACCATGATGATTTGGGCTTCTTTAGATGTAACTCCAATCATGATATTTGTGATGTTACATTAATCCTGAAAAGCTGAGTTGTCAGACTGCAGAAACTAGGTTTTTGGATGATACTGAAGAAAAAAACAATATATCACTTAAATGTAGATCTCAAAGGTATTGCTTGAAGTAGATTTTCTGAATATTGCGATATTTTCTTCATCTATAATACCCTCCAACTGTTATAGAATTTGTTGATTCTCAGGATGCCAAAATTAAAAAATTAAAGATGATAAAGAATGAAATATATTTATAGTGGAACTAGTTACAATATTCCTTCTTTCTCATTTATAAAATCCATATTTGTTTTCTTTTGAAGCAACCAATGTAAATCTCAGATGAAGGAAATGCTATTCTGCAAGTAAGAAGCCTCCAAGGAGTATTCTGGAAGGAGGCATAGTTTTGGATTTTTTTTGTTTTAATCTATGAGTATACCTTATTAAATCAGTTCGGTTTTGTAATACAAGAGTGAGCTAGAAAGTAATTATAATTACAAAACTAATTGAAATCCTCGTTATTTGCAGTTTGTTGATGACAAGGTCCAATGGCTGCATATAGATATGGCAGGGCCTGTATGGAATGATAGGAAACGTGCTGCAACAGGGTTTGGAGTGTCGACCTTGGTTGAATGGGTTCTGAAAAACTCTTCTTAGATCAAGTTGAGATTCTGTAAATGGATGCATCGCTCTGCGTCGAATTGGAGCGGTTATGGTGGTGGAGTATCTTGTCGTACCAATAACTGTAGTTGCTTTAAAAAACAAACTTGTAGCAAGGAAAAGCGCTGATGAGCCTTAGTGCTTTTCCTAGAGCTGCATTAAATTGAAAATGCGTGTTTTAATCCAGTTTTACTTCACTGTTTTGAAAGCAAGAGCAAATGGATACATTTTTCTCTTGTGCTTATCTTGTCTCTGCTACTCAGATTCTTGCAGCTATTTATGGTGATTCTCCAAAGTGATGGATCAACTCATCTAATGATCCTGAGCAATCGGGGCTTCTAGTTTGGCAAAATTAACTATCAGTCTCATTCTACCTGGGCCTTTTCAATTAGTTGAGTTAATAAAATTAGCGATCATTGCATATTTGTGGGTGTGTTTTTTTTTTTTTTGATAGGGGCAAGAACCCCAAACAGAGCAAAACATTTAACATCTAAGGAAAGAAACATCTCTGAGCATTAGCTGAGGCATGAAAAGAAGATCGAAAGGAACATGCATGAGGATGGTTTGCTTTTGGAAGGACGGGGTATTTGCTTTTGGCTCTCTTAAGGATGGTTGATTCTCTCGATGAATTTATCGGAGCAACAATGGTTGCGGCAAGGCCTCTTAGCTATCCGCGTGTTGCTTTGCAATGTGTTCCAGCTGCCCTGGTACCTTCATTTGCTGCACTAGGATCAGTTGATGGCGCATTCAAACCTTTTAGAGGAAATACGGCAGCCATAATGCTCTGACCATTAATCCCTTTTTTTTTTTTTTTTTTTTTTTTTTTTTTTTTTTTTTTTTTTTTTTTTTTTTTTTTTTTTTTTTTTTTTTTTTTTTTTTTTTTGGTACAACGGCAGTTCACACCCTACAGATGTGGATGTGGTCAACAAAATTAGAAAACAACAAAATAGATAAAGAATCCGACACTCTGTTGTGCTCCATCCATACAAATCTGTCAGGGCCGCATAGGATGTAATCCAATTAGCTGCTCCGTTTCCTGCCTTGTGAGCATCACACTTCTGCAATAGTCTGCAAATGTTAAAAAGTAGTAGCCTATTTTGACTTGCACGATTCCGACCCCAGATTCAATCGATCATTGTGGTCGACTCGCCTTCGAAAATGAGCCGGACCATTAATCCGTTACAGAGTACTGGATCTTCTATGGTGCATATTTTATACGGCAGAGGGCTATACAACCTCGGATGGTGGCCGAGTCATCCATATTGGAGACTGGAGATTGGTACATGCGACTTCATTGAGACACATCATGTTTGGAACCATATTTGGAACCCAACATGACCGTTTCTATTTCTAAGAGGAGCCGAAGCCATCCATCACCAATACAGATGACGCTGGCAGCCAACCAGGGCTGTACAACCTTTTGCAGTACAAAACATCCACCGTTGAGGATCCAATTGTCGCAGAGGCATCATAATTTACTTTTACTTTAACTTGACTCCAGAGGTACCCCAAAGAAACATCAGTTTTAGGGAATGTAATTCCTCATTCCGGACAGGCCAGGAACCATACTGTATCAAAGCTTGTTCTGAATTGGTACTACGAAACTCTGTCACACGAGACAAGGAGGGAGCCAATTTGATGGGAATTAAATATTCTCCATTCCTATTTGATGGTGAGCGACTAAACATTTCTTTCGCTATTTGATGGGAAGCTTAAAGTAGAACAAGAAAACAGGGCATGGTCGATGCTTCCTCATTGTATTTGAAACAAATTTAAGTATTAAACCTTAAAGAACTGACGCACAAGGAATGAATCCCCAATCTAACTCCGGACAAGAAGTTCAACTCTTGCATATTCTTTTAGGCTTCCGAATCCAGCCGAAAGATTGTGATTTTGAATCGATGGCCTCAGAGATCTGTAGATCTCCTTGATATTAATTTTGTTTTCTAAATCCATCGCCCCACTTTTAACATCTTGCTGTATAGCAGCCCGAGGAAGTTCCCTAAGTTTTACCGCTAATTATTTTTTTATTTTTTATTTTTTGGCTAGAACAGATGGATCATACCTGGCGGGTACGGATACATCCAATAAAGTCAAAAAATAGGATACCTCAAAGTGCCAAGGGCACCTCCCCATCTCCAGTCTACAAGATATCACCGGAGTGACAAGCTACATATGCAGCCAACCAATCCGCAGTACCATTGGCTTCACGGTAAATATGTTTGACCTGAAAGGCCCCTCCAACTCTAACCATAGCCCAAATATCTCGGAGCAATGGGTGGTCACAACCGTAACCCCTTGGACCCCCCCGGATCTAACTAATAACGGTGGTTGAATCACCCTTCAGGATGATGGACCTAGCCTGTAACATGCACCGAGCTTGTCAGAGGCCCGCCTAAGCAGCTCTCAGCTCCACGCTTGGAACCGAAGTGTCGAATAACTGACTGTCCCCAGCAGCCACAACCCTGGCAGACGGGTCTCGAATAACAAAACCCGCACCTCCTCTCGTGCCACCGTCCAAGATTGACCCATCAAAGTTGACCTTGAGAAAACTCGGAGGTGGGGACTCCCAAGTGAAATACACCGTATGGAATACTGCCGAAGTAGAGTAGAAACCCCAGATATCCCAAGCTATCAAGGTCCCTCCAACGGAAGTGGTATGACACATCTCTGCCGCCGGAACGCGAGCACTTTCCACCACAAGGCGACATACGTCGTTCGCGAGCACTCTCCCCATCTCCATTCACCAGAGTTAAAGGAGACTGTTCACCAAGTTTAACCCGGTCAAGGCCTCAGAGATTCTTCACCGAGTTTAAGTCAGCCAAGGCCTCCCCATTCTGATAGGAACAGCCATTCTAGACAGAGGTATATTATCACACCAAGGTTCGATAAAGATATTAACAGATTCCCCTCCCAAATAGACCATTTAAATTCTGCCTCTAAGCTCTTCCCTGCAAAGCTCACTGACTTCCAAATTCTTTAAATCAAATACTAATTTTGTTTTAGAAAAAAAGCACTTTTATTTTAAACTTTGAGCAAACTAAAAGAGATCCATAGCAATAAGGCAGTTTTGAATTTGAATGGCATGCTTATGACTTTGGACCCACAAGCGTCCATCACAGTGACTAAAAGAAAAACTTAACAACTAACATAGAGAGTTCAATCCCTACTCTCCCCTAGTATCCAAATCCGATTTCTATTCGATTCCGATTCTGGTCACGAACCAAACATGTCGGAAAATATGGCCAATCCGATTTCCATATTCCAATCCATACTGATTCTGATTTTAGTTGCGAACCAAATACACCCTAAGAGACAATACTAAGATAAAGCCCAAAATATCAAATTTATAAAACTCATATATGAACAGAGTGCAAAGATATAAATCAGAGCTTGTCCTACTGGTCACACGCCTCTCTTGCCAACTAGATATTCTAGTTTGGATGCTTGGAAGGTACATATCCAAAAAAAAAATAACTGTGGGTAATATGGCATAGATCTGGATCTGCATTCTTATAGTGCAAGTCAGTCCCCTTCCTTTCTCCCTAGTCCTTACAAAAAGTTGCAATCACAGGAGCTACTAGCGTCAGCAAAAATGATAACCAAGAATTACTTGTCTTAAAAAAGATCAATCATTCCAATTTCAGCAATAATCTGTGATTAATCTCTCTTCAATCAAATAAATCAGGCGAGCGGCTTGGCACGAGTTGCTGGATCTTCCTTGGATTCCACCCACATCATGAAGAGATAACCAAGCAGCCACAGAAACACATACTGGAAGGGAACCCAACATAAACTTGCAAGAAGACTCAGGATGCTTCCAATATACTGTGGGTCCTTAATGTACCCAAAGGGGAACTCTGTTACCCATGGAACACTCTTTCCGAAGCGTACACCATAGTAAGTGCCTGCCTCACCAAGCAATTGATACACCCTGACAATAATGATTTCTGAATTTAGAGTTGAAAAGATGAGAACAAAAATTCTGCTTCTTGACGAAAATCTCAAAGCCAAGTACTCAAACATTAAGCCAGAAACTCATGTAAACATATAAATATTATTCAATCTATGTATAAGTTTATTATATGCAATTACAAATAGCCCCCATTTGGATACCCTCTACTGTGCAATGGAACAAATATAACACAATAACAAAAGCATGCATATCAATCCTGATCCAAAGTACCAGAAAGTAAAACTGGAGGGGAGTGAAGCTATAAAGAATCCATTAAGATCCAAGATGTTTTTACGTATGTTTGCAGCTGCAGTACTTGGCTTCCTTTTGGGTTAGATGCATGCTATGCCGTACCAACCTGAACTAAATGGTACAGGGCATACCGTATCAATTCTGTACCGGTACCCGGTATGAGTGGCGTATCAACACTCGGTACACAAAAAAAAAAAAAAATTCCGTATGATACCATACCGACATTGTGCTAGTATGGCACCGGTACGGAGTCCGGTACCAAGACGGTGAACCTTCGTTAGAAGTAACCATATCTTTGATGAACTAATCTCAGCAACTGAGAACGGACTAATTAACTATGATCATAAAATATCTCGATTAGGCATCCTAGAAACATCTCACAGCAAACACCTAAATACATTTCTACCATAGGTAAAATCATTCATCAACTGATCAGTTAACTATGGGCATGTTTGATATTGTAGTTACTTTTGTGTTTTTGTTTCACTACAAATTAGTGAAATACTATATGGAGATTGATATTGCAGATAGTGCTTTTCCTTGATTTTGTTTTCGGTCTTTTTGTAAGCAATAATCTCTGTTACCAAAAGCTCTAAAGATTTTTTTGCAAGTAATTTAAAAAATAAAAGGGTTTCATCATACATGTTTTTCATTCTAGTTCAATTTTCTTCTTGAGCTTTGAAAACAAGGACAGAAAAAAAAAACACCAAATAGGCCCTAAGATCTTCATAATTCATCCACAAAAAAAGCAGTTTACCCCTCCAGTATATTAGGAAGGTCTCAATTACCACAACCACAGAATTAATGATAAACCATATATCTACTCTGTGCACATATTCTGTTAAAGACAAGCTCTTCGGATGGTCATAATGGAGATGATGAACAAGCTTTGTTCCTCCCATGAACAGATCAGGTAGAAAGATCCAGTGAAATTATTTCAAATAAATAAAGAGAAGCATATGAACAAGCTTTGTTCCTCCCATGAACGGATCAGGTAGAAAGATCCAGTGAAATTAGTTCAAATAAATAAAGAGAAGCGTATGGAGCTGATCAGATGACCCAAAACCAGGACCAATAATCCTTACTTCATTCAAGAACAGCTCATGCAAAAATTAGGTTAGCTAACATTGAAGCACATGGAAATGGATTAAACAATCTGCCTATCCTCCATATTAATGTAGCACACTAAACCTTTTTGTATGTTTGTTTCTTTGTTTTCCGTGGCTGCTATAGAAACCCTTCTTGGAGTGAATGAATATCATTAACTTCTAGTAACTGATCACAACCAGGTCATGGTCTTGCTGGAAAAAGTAAATGCATATTCCTATACCACATCCAACCCTAGCATATATGCTGTTTAAAATATGGATTAGAGTCACAGACAAAAGGGATCTCGTAAACTAACTCTTCCACCATCCTGCTTCTGCTATACATAAGAATAAGGAGGTAATTGAGGATGTCTTAGGTGGGCAAAGTGGAAAAGGGAGATGACCAGAAGGTAAGTGTGGCTTAAAGCATATTAATGAATGCATGGTAAATATAGGAAAGATAATTAGTATATTTGAAGATGTGTAGCAACTACATGAAAACAAGATATGACGGTATGAAAAAATTTGAAATTATTCAGACATGTCAATCCTCGAAGACAGAAAAGCCAAGTGAAAAGGGAATACAAAATTCAGTTTAAAAAGTCAAGAAAGAGAAGTTCGAAAAAATAGATAAAAGGCTGCACTGAAGTAGTGAGCAGTTTATAGATGATTATATTTTGGAGAACTTAGGTTAAGAACAATGTCCAAAGAGGACAAATAAAATAGCACCAAATCAATGAGGCATGGTTCATCTCTTATGTTTATGCATATGTGTACTTGTGCAAAGTGATATATTTAAAAAAGGAAAATATGAGAAAAGGCATGTGGGAAACAAAACAAAAGTAGTAATCGCATATTTTACCATGCTACTAGTTGATCAAAGAACCATGGGCTGATATCCTGTTAGTTGATCAAAGAACCATGGGCTGATACCCAATCTCGACTCGGACCCGGACCCGGACCCGATCCAACCCATTTTTTTAGGGTTAGATTTTACTATTAAGGCAATAATTGCTTGATGTTATTTACTATTATATAGTGAAACTTTAAATATAAAAATGCATAGACCTGGATCTGGATCCAACCCAGATCCGACCCGACCTGAATGACCTGTTGGATCAAAATTTGTAGGTATAGACCCGACCTAAGCCGGCGTCGGGTCTGGGTCCAAAATTAAGATCCGAACAAAAAACCGAGTCGGATCGGGGTCACTCAGAATCCGACCCGACCCGATCCATTTGCAGCCCTAGAACCGATCACCCTTTTAACACAGCTACAATGGTCCTGACCATTTAGCACAGTTACAAATATTCTGATCAACGAGTCGCTGGGATAAATCCCACGATACCAAGGTTAAAGAGAACAATCCATCATGAACGCAAGCATTATATATTTCTTTAAATCCGAACTAAGATGAAAACAATCTTCCATAAACTAATCAAAAGACAAAAATGTGTGCGAGAGAGAGAGAGAGAGAGAGAGAGGAAGAGAGAGGCTCACTTGAAGTTGAGGTACTGGCCCACGGCGAAGAGGGGGTAGCAGTACCACGGCGGCCAGCAGAATCGGGCGACGGAGAATAGAGCGAGGAGCTGGAGGATCTTGAGGACGTGAGAGACCTGAGCCATCCGATGGGAAGGGTCCACGCCTTTCCCGCATACATCCACCCATGCCTGCGGGTAATTCCATAGAAGATAGTAGAAGGGGAAGGGAAGCACCGTCGCGATGCCCACGGCCACCGCCCCCGGCGCTCCGCCCATGCCTCCCCACTCTCACCCAGAACAAAGCCAAATGGAAACTATCCTGGGTAAATGGACGCGGACCGGGTTGCGCCCTTTTATTAATCCGTAGAATCGGTTCGACCGGACCGGCTTTGGAGTTGCGACCTTGAAGCCGAGGCGGAGGAGGTGTGTTTAAATATTTATTATGAGGTTCCCGAGCCGAGAAGGCTTTGACGGGTGATTCTATTGGAGAGAGGGTAAGGCGGCGAAGCGAGGGAGGAGAAGCGGAGCCCTCCAGGTACGATCCTTTTCTTATGAAATTAGGGTTTCTTTTTAGCTGAAAGGTTTATGGTTTGAAGGCTTCGTTGTCGGTTATTACTGCTAGTTTTTTTATGGACTTCAGACGATCGAGTTTTGGAAGGATTAGGGATTGAATTGTTTGATCTAGATCTAAGGAACATATTTTTCTAGTAAGGTTCTTGTTTTTGTTCAATCGATGTGCTTAGAATTTCTTGTGTACAATTTTTGTTAGTTTATCTGTATCGGTACTTCTTTTGTTTTATTTATTCTTGTTTTAGTTTGATTCCGTCAAAGCCGCGGACACTAACTAGATGTATGGGAGCGTCCATTTAATTAATTTTGTAGATTCTGTTTGATTTGAAAGCAAAATAAGACAAAAAAATTCTGATAGGAGGTGTTTGTAAGAAATAGGAAAATCCATTTGGTATAAAAGTTGTTTTGGGATTGAATACATCATCAGCCTTATGCTCTGTGCCGAGTAGAGAGTCAAATAGCACAGGCCGTGGAGGCATCTGTCGTAGGAGAAGACTGCGACGTTTATCTTGTTTCAAAAACTACGACGGGACAGCTTAATGTCAGATTATAAAGCGTTTCTAAATTTAAGTGAAGCAGTTGTCAGCATGAGGTTTGGGAAGACTAGGCAAACTTGGAGCAGGGAGGAGTTAGATTTGGTGAAGTTGGAAGTTTGAAGGTCATGGTCATATTTTTTTCAAAGATCCTTCTAATCTTTTTATTCATGAGTGACTGGTGAAGTGGTTCATGGTACTATTTAGTGTATTAGAAAGGAAAGACTGGGGCTGCATTGTGGATTAAGAAGGGTTAGTATGCATATTTTGTGGATGGTGACTCATATTAGATGACACATCTTAAATTTTTTGGTGGTAGATCACATCTACATGACAGTAATCTGGTTGGATGTTCATTTGGTGTTTTTTCCTGATAGGAATGTTTTAGTCACAATAATATCATTCGAATTCCTGGTCATTGAGATGGATTTTGATCAGAAGTGTTATAATGTGTATGCATACCCAATATGAGCATGTTTAATTTAATAGCATACTTTTTCATTATTTAAAATTGCAGCATGAGTTGGTGGAAGTAACAAGGGACTTCTAGATTTTATGCCGTGGGAGAATTAGATCAAGTGTGAGGTTGACGAAAACATACCTGGCAAATAGTAGTCTGGTATGGAAGAATGATTAGCAATAAATTGAGGCCTTAATTGTCTTGGAAGTTGTAACTACACCACTTTGCAATCACTTGATGTTATGTAAAGATATATGGAACTGTGGGATTTGGGGGCTTCCTACAGGCTTCTTGCTTGTTTCTTTTATGCTTTGTAAATTTAAACATGAAGGTTTAATTAACTATTTTGTTTCCAGACACCACTAATCTTATAGCAACTCTTTCCGGAGACAATGTTCCATACCCATTTCATCACAGAGATATTTCTTAAATCATTTGTAATTTCCAGAGTTATCCTTCTTTCTGGTTCACTTGTAGGCTTCTTGAATTGCTTTACCAGATGCAGAGGTTCCAACACTGGAAGTTGTAAGTTCCTATATTGACTTAAAATAGGGAAGTTTATATATGGGATATGAGGTTGTGTTGAGAAGCAGGAGATGCCATTGGTCATACAATTGTCTACTCTAGTGATCTAGCGATGGAATCAATAAGTGGATGACTCGAGGCTTTTGAGTTTAGTGGCGGCAAAGTGATTAACTTATTGATATGATATCCACCACATTACAAAATTCATTGTGAACCAAATTAACTCTCTTTGTTAGTTTGTGAAATGATATTTTATAATCCGCAAAGCAACTGTAAAACATGATTAATCTCCTAAAACATTCTTAATTTGACATACTATAGGATCAAAAATCATAACTCTTAAGACACAAATTACTTTGAACTATGAAGATTTACCAAACCAACTGAGGAATTAAGTCAAAAAAAATTCATGTGGGTATAATATGTTTTAATCATGCCTTATTATTTGACATGTTATCCATTTTGCATCACCAATCTCAGTATCTTACAGTTACATAGAGTCTTTACAAATTCTTGGTAGGATCCACTTTAAGGCGAGTCTACTGCATTATTTTGGCATTTTGTCATAGATGGCCACAAATCTTAATTGTATTTTTTTTTTTTCAGAGATGGAAATTTTGTTTTTAGTGTGTTGGCATCTTTCTTGTGTCCCTAAGCTTCTGATCTCTTGGTCATCCATCCTTGTTCTCTTTGCTCATCCTTAAGTGTGGCAATGTGGCAGATCATTTAAGAAACACTTTATCATGTCCCATCCCTATTGATGAATTTTATTGTCTCTTGTATGGTTGGCCTCTCTCTCTTGTGATTTTTTTTTTTGTGTAGAAGGGATGTACTATTCTAATATCTTGATAGACATTCTTGCAAGGGCATGCCCTGAATGAATCAAAATTCTTTAATTCCTTTCTTCAGCCTATGCTGGAGTTTTGTCTTGCTCTTATTTGGGTGATTACACACACACACATATAACATTGAAGTTTTGTGATTGTAGCAAAAACAACAGCAACTTTTAAAGGATTTAGATTTTTCAATAGCATCAATCTGTTTTATGGTGGGGAGAGTGAATCAAAGGATTTAAATGTATCTGTGGTGGTTTCTGGGCTTTGTTTAAGTGTAATTGAGATTAATAATGGGAATGACAGGACTCTTATTTGTTGCATTTTTCAAAATCAGATCACCAGTTGAGGTGAGGAGGAGGTCGGGATAATGGATGGTTTGGATGACTAGTTTGATGGAGTTCTGCCTTTGGGATTATCAATGATGTAATTGTTATTACTTAAATAGAGATATTTAGGAGTCTTGGTTTGTATGCAAGTACAATTTTGTAGTGCACTGTGAACTTTTTTGCATTAGTTTTAACTCAATTATGAAGTGATTTGCTGGGAGGGGAGAGTGATGGAAATATGATGCAGAAGCTGTTAAACCAGTTTTCTCCAGATTGAGGCAAGAGAAAAATCCTAACCCTAAAATTATTTAGCATCTTTAACATTGTGGAGCAGACGCCAATTTACTATAGAGAAACTAGTTCAGTATGGTAGATTTGAATTGAATAATTTTACAAGAATATGGTAAACTTTTTGCCTGACATATGCTGTTAAGGTCTAATTTAGTTGATGCACTGTTACTTTTCTGTTTAATGTTTCCTAGGACGATAAGATATGTGATACCGATGACCCGTAAAGAGGGCTGTAGCAATTGCTGATAGCTCTCCTCATGAGGAGGTAGGATTTAGATGAATTTGACCTTTTTGTGAGATTGTCATTGTTTTAAATTGTGACATATTATGGTTATACTCGAGATTTTAAATTCCGTGGGACAAGTGTATCCTAGTTTCTCCACAGAATGGAACGGTCCGCTGTCCCACCCGTCAAGTTCAGAACCTCTGCTGTGTGAGCTTTGCATCGCAAAGGGCTATGCATATTTGAATAGGCAACATATTGCCCATCTCGGAAATGGACAGCTATAACCTATCGTGTTGGTATGTCCCTCTGCAGTGCAAAACACTCACCGCAGAGGATCCTAGCTTCCCTTTGTATCTCTCCCCTTCTTCTTTCCTTTATTTTAGTTGTTTGTTTTTTTTCTTCTTTCCTTCCTTTTTTCGTTCTTTTCGTCCTTTCTTTTTCTTTCTTTCCTTCCCTTTTTTTTTCTTTTTTCCCTTTTGTTTTATTTCTTTCCTTTTTTGCATTCTTTCCTTCCTTTTCTTTTCTCTTTTTCGTCTTCTTGCCTTTCTTTCTATCCTCTTTCTTCTTCTTTCCCCGTTTGGATTGGTTTTTGAGTCCCCCTCTCTGGTCCGGTTTTTTCATAGGAACAAGATGGGATGGCCAGGGCATCTTCTATCTTGCTAGAATTTGAAACATTGGTTATACTAATTGTGCTTTGTCTACCTTTTGGTTAGAGAAACTTCCCTTCTCAGAGAAACTTGCCCTGGATAGGATTATGATAAAATAAAGCCATATACATGACCTGAGAATTCACCTTTTCTAATTCTAGAACTGCGTTTGAAGTTGAGTAAACTTGTTAGTGGTAGTCCGGTAGATTTAGTTGTTTTCTAGAATAGATGAATATTGTAAAATTAGGACATGTTACATTCTTGAAGCATTGACCTGGATGCAAAGAACATACTACAGCTGCTTAGTCAAACTCTAGTCTAAAAAGAGCATAGTGATGTACTCCTGCGTCCTTTTGGATGATCATCTTTTTTTACAAAAACTTTTCTCATAACCAGATACAATTATGATAGCTTATTTCTTTTTGCAGTGAAATAAGGTAATAAATGACAAGATATATTTTGCATTGCCTTGTCTCGTTGAAATTTAATCGAGTCTTTGAACAAAGTTTGTTTGTCATGTTCTTTTCATGACTACTTCGAATTTCATTTCAAAATTCCTAAAAAGGGTCTGCTAGAATAAAAAAATGTCCCTTTGGCAAGTAGATGACTATAACTTTAGCACAGGTAGCTCTGTAACAATACAAAGAACATGAAGCACCATATTGCAAGGATAATAGAGATCTGTTGTCATGTTCTTTAAACTTCTAATCAGATGGGTTGATACCTGAGGGCATGTTACAGATTTCTCATCTGAACTTTGCAAATAACATGAATATATGTGTTTTTAGTGGCTGACATTTCTTTCTATTTTATCTAGCTATATGAGCATCGTATTATTGCAGATAGAGCTACACCTTGAAGCTTGGGAGTTGGAGGTATAATGTTGCCACATGCACTCTATTAAAACCTTCCTCTTTTGATGGTTGCAGGTACTATTGTTCTTCTGGAAATTTGCTAAAATGGGCCACGCAGAGGTTGGGATGCCCTTGCAACCAAAATCACCAGAACATCCAGCTATTAGCCAAAATTTGGCTGCGGCAGGTCCAACACCTGATTCAAAGCCAAGGAAGAAGATCTGTTGTGCCTGCCCGGACACAAAGAGGCTGAGAGATGAATGCATCGTGCAGCACGGCGAGGCTGCATGTGAGAAATGGATTCAAGCCCATAAACAATGCCTTCGGGCTGAGGGGTTTAATGTTTGATGCTTCATAGGACATTTGGAGTCAGCAGTCTTTTCACACCTGTGATTTAGGCTCCAGATGCTTTCTATACCGAGTTAAAATAATTGACCTTCTCATGAAGATTCATGAATAAAAATGGCCAAATGTACTCGAGTGCCATTTTCTCAGAAGATGTTTGATTATTATTTTGCATTCTCATTTAAGTTATTTGATTTTTGTTACAGAATATGCAAACAAACTTTTGACTTCAGCTTAGAATATACTTACAGATGTCCCTTAAACCTCCCCTTTTCCAGAGTGATATTAGGATCTGTCAGGGTAAGATCATTGCTGATTGATTTAATTTTCATTAATTCATCTTGTGTGTACCGGTGGATGTAATATCATTGTTAAATGTTTGCATTGCTGTTGCGTTGCATCTAGTAGGATACTCTTTTGTGGCTGTGATGATTCCAAGTATGCTGTGCGACGGTTCCTAAAAGTTTTATACAGTTGCTTTACGAACGTTCATATGCCAAAACTTCTGGATGTCAATGGTCTGCTGCTGTCTTAGCCTGTACTTTGTGTTGAAATTCCTGACCTTATTAGCTTGCGCATCATCTCTTTTTGCTACATTCGTGCAGGCTTATTTATGCAGGCAAGCAGCTTGCAGATGATAAGACTGCCAAGGATTACAACGTCGAGGGTGTTTTCTGTCCGCCATCTTGTTCTTGCTCTGAGGGGCGGTCTTTAGTAATAATCATTCAAGATGTGCCTAAAACTACAAGGAAACTGAGTATTACGTATGGATTTAATATTTTTTATTCAAGAGAGCTCTCCTAAATTATCAGATTGGTATCCAAAATGACAGAATGTTGATCCTGATAACAGTAGTCCCTTGCATGGGATTTGTGCATCCCAAAGTTTTCACTGTTAAATCTCAAATATACTTGCCTTATTGTGCTAAGTTATGTACTATTACCGTTATTCCCTTCCAATGCAATGCAGGAGGAATATGTTTGTGCTTTTAAGGTTCTAGATACAAATATATAGATTCTGGTGACTAAAATTTGTTTGGCTCCTGAAAAAAAGATTAAGGAACAAGATAGGGAAAAACGACTTTCCCCTATATAAAGAAACTTTTCTGCCAATTTAGGATATAAAATCAATTTTAAGAAGCTATGGGAAGTAAAGCATTTTTACTACTACCTGCAAAGCAAAAGGTGTGAATCGTAGGAAACTAGTATGATGACTGATCATACCATATCAATTTCATCTACATGGTGTCTCAACAAAAATCCGTGTCCTAGGAATGGTTATGACTGAAAAACCTAATATCATCCGGTAGAATAGGGTGGAAACTATAACTTATAATTTTATCCAAAAAAAGCTAGCCAAAAAGTATTGTTTTAATTTCTCAGTTAGTTATGTATAAAAATTTAAAATCTATCAAGTGCATAACTGATGTAGGATTAATCAATACATACTCCTATTTTAGTCTCAGCATCCTCATTAGATTAGGAGGATTTAAATTCATCCATAATCAACCCAAATAAGCTTATGCATCCTAATACCATTTGCAATAATCTAAAACTTCATCTAAAAAAAATCTCCTCAAAAAATATTATACTAAATTTTTTTTTAACCTATATAAATAGCTAAGATCTATCCGGTGCAACAGCTAATATAGGACTAAATTCGTACCTACCTTGTAAAAACAGTGGCTGGCCATAATACACCAGCCCCCGCAATCATAGAAAGTTGAGAGA